>NW_020448653.1:1116866-1222302 GCF_003343035.1 Apteryx rowi
GGGGGGACGGGGCGCCGCGCTGCGCCTCCGCGGTGCTGAACCCTGCGTCCCTGTCGCTGTCAAGCCCTGCTCTACGGAGACGCGGAGAAGCCCGCGGAGACGGGCGCCAAGGCGGCGCCGGGGGCGGCGGAGCAGCGGCCGGCCTGCGCCTGYGACCAGAAGCCCTGCAGCTGCCCGAAAGCGGACGTGAATTACGCGTTTCTGCACGCAACAGGTAACGGCGCTCCCGGGCGACGGCACCTTTCACAAACTAACAAAAAAAGCAGAGGTTTGGGTCGTGAAATGCCGTCTGCCGCCGGGCCGGGGGCTGCGCGCCCCAGACACCCGCCTGCGCTGGGCAGTTTCTAAAACCGCCAGAAAAAAAGAAAAAAAAAGAAAGAAAAACAATAAAAACCCGGTGTGCTCGAGCCTGCAGGTCGCTCTGTGTAAGGAATACTGACAGCAACGACCTTTTCGTTGCAGTCCCTGAGATGTGATTAAGGTTCACGGGGAGGGAGGGAGAAAGAGGGCTCTCTCATTGATTTATTTTAATTCAGGGTGTTTTTTCTGACCGTGGAGATAGCCTCTCTGCTACCGAAAACCCCTTCCCCACTTAGAAACGTGCTGCCGAGAAATGCTCCCGTTCGCATCGTAACCTGGGGAAAGCTCTGCCCTCCTGGCCCCGCCGTGGGAGACCGGCTGCAACCGCCTTTCTCTTGCGCCGCTGCGTATCCAGCTGCTCCCGGCTTACTCCCAATTCGGGCTTTCCAGTACAGCTCGGCTCTGCCTGAGCCATCGCGCTCCAGTTTAAACAAAAGATGTCAGTGTGGGCACTGATAGACCATGCAATATCGCTTCAGAAAAAGGCATTAAATTATCAACAAGTTACTTGCAAAGCATTGCACTGGACAGTCACAAGGAGGGTATTTTATTGCAAGGCAAATGATAATTTTGAGAGGGATTCTTGAAGCATTTAAATTTTTCTGATTCTTATTTTCCCTGTGATTCGTTTTCCCTTCTTTCTTGTTTACCTGCTCTCTCTCCTGTCTTAAAATTGGTAAATATACTGTAGGCAAAAATAGCCATTTTAGATAAGAAATTAAAATCTGACTACATCTCTTAGAACATTCCTTAATATAGTATCTTAACCAAATTGCTTAATAAATAAAAAAGTTCTTTTTTTTGAACACAGTGAAAAGATTTCCCCAAAGTAAATGTGAGAAGACTGTGCCCCAAATCTATATACAAAGTCATAAAATCAAGTTAACTTTTCATTTCTCCTTTCCCAGATCTTCTGCCAGCATGCAATGGAGAAATGACAACTATGTCTTTCCTACAAGACGTTGTGGACATTTTACTTCAGTATGTGGTGAAAAGTTTTGATAGATCAACAAAAGTTATTGATTTCCATTACCCAAACGAGCTGCTCCAGGAATATAACTGGGAACTGGCAGATCAGCCACAAACCTTGGAAGAAATTTTATTGAACTGCAGAACAACTCTGAAGTATGCAATTAAAACAGGTAATAGCCACACTCATTTTCTACCCTGTATGGTCTCATCCATTGATTAAAGGTGTCATTTCGTTTTATCTTGGAGCATTAAGGATTCAAGCAGCTCCTGTATTTTGTCGGTTTAAAGCAATTTCTAGCAGAGACAAGAATCGTTTTCCTAAATGATAAAATACTCTAGCAACCCTGCCTCTGTAACTGTCAGTGCAGCATTACACACCCTTCCTAACTGAAAATTAATTCTCCTGTGCAGCAGAGTTGCTGAATGTATCCCCGAGCAGTGCTTTAACCACCTTTGCAACTTTCCTCCCATCCTCTTCATCCATTTTTCACATTATGGGCTGGGGATCTTATCTTGCTCCCTGCAGACGGGTGTGCAATCGGATGGAGAGCACGGAGGCAGCCGGGACGTGTTTGCTCTGGGGGGGGGAGTCTGCACAGAGGGCAGCAGGCACCAGCCGATTTGGCAGCCAAAATCACAATAAACGTCCTGTAAATGGGAGCTCTGAGCGGCCATTTGCTATGTCTGTCTGCTTACCTGCAGGACAGAAAAATTGGAAAATCTGGCAGAATTGAGCACAGGAGAATTGGAGTTTTTTTCAGCTCTAGGCTCAAGCAATATAAATAAAGCCAAATTGTTTTAATAGCCATTTTGTTATTTTTCACTGAGGAGGGCAGGAATCAATTAATTCCTACCTGTCCAGCACCCCCTATCAGTCACGTCCCCCCCATTTGGGCTTATCCTCCCCAGCTTCGCGCCCGCGGAAGCAGTGCGGCACGGGAAAGCCTGTGGCTCCGAATCCAGGGCCACCTTAAATAAACCGCCAAGGAGCAAGAAAAAGCAGAGCTACAATTATGGTTGTGATTGAAAAATAATGTGGAGTCCAGAGAACTCTTAATGGAAATTTGAATTACTGAGAAATTACTTAAAATTAAGTGTGTATCAATTAGTGAAAGAACCACAGAGGCTGAGGGGAAAATACTAACAGGTTTTTGTCACCTTTGGGGAACAGAACAGAATGATCCCAATACAGATTGCTGGGGATTTTTGTATTCCTGTTCTTTCAGAGGTGGAAATATCCAGCTGAATGCTTTTGATATATGACTCTGGTGCTGTCAAAGCATCTGTAAAATATTGGAATAAATGGTTAGATAAATGATGTCCACAGGAACGAAGTCAGTCGATTGATCCTTGCCATGTGTCTCGATATAGCATAGGAAAGGTATTTTCACTGGATGCTGTGAAACAGAGGATCCCTAAATCTGAAATCAAAGAATAGGGTTTCTTAAGCAATTTTCATTAAGCTTTTTTGTCATAGCCTGTTTCACATAATAGACTATTTCATTTTATGCGTCCAAAACGACCCTTCAAAACAATGTTATTATCTCCATTCACCCACATGAATATGCGAAGCATTCCCTTCTTCCTGTCTTTTTTTTGTTGTTTTGGGGGGGGGCTTAATTAAAATCATGCTGTAAAGGTTCAAACAGCGATGCGGGGGTGGGGAGCGGGCTGGGTGGGGGAGAGGAGCCGCGGCGCGGTGGCGTTTGCCCCGGGTCCCCGYCGGGCCGGCCCGGCGCTGAGCGCCTCGCTTGGCTGCCGATGCTCTTCAGCACCCTGCGGCGACTGCCACATCCCGGCTGGCATCCGCGCGGCCCCGGGCGCCCGGCGGGGGAGGGGGCTCTCGGGAAGCGCCCGGCGGATTTGCACCTCTGTGTGAAGTGCTCCTTCAGCATAAAATGCTTAAAATGCCCTTAGATGAGGGGTAACGCCTTGAGGTTTATGGCAGTGGGAGTTTCTTTCTACTGCTCTGGCTACAAAAGCTCGTGGAGCCGGGGAGGGCGAGTGTGGCAGCCCAGCGCCAGCCGGACCAGCCGGGCACAGGCAGGCTGGGGTGCGGGCTTGAGCCACGCTTGGCTGCGGAGGCCAAGCAGTCAGGTCAGAAAATGAATTGCATTGCTTAGACGAGTCTTGTCGTTCGCGGTCGGATCCCCAGACGCCAGCGGTTACCCCGGTTTTGCCTGTGGGGTGAGGTCACTAGTAGCTCGGCCGCGGGGCGCTGAGGGACGCTCAGCTCCGGGCACCAGCCCCTGCGCGCAGTGTCCGCTGGGATGGAGCACAGGGCAGCACCTGCAAGTACCAGGGAAGACGGATAGGAAATTCGGTGAAACGTTTTCAGGGGTGATTAAGATGCAGGTGCATAAAATTGCTTGGGTCTGCCAGCAAGGGCAGGAGGAGCCGGCGCTGCCTCGGCGCTGCCCCCTGGCAGACTCACGTTGGCAGCAGGCCCCATGCGCCGCCGGGTGATAAACGAGGCCAAACCCAACACCATCGCTAGCGTCTTCCTTTGCGTCGTCCTCATTTGCCCGGTGCTAGACGCCGCTTCCTCACGGAGGCTCCGGAGGCTGCGTTTTAATGCTGGGGGTTGCCCGTGGCTAAAAACGAGTGGGAGTGGAGAGTTATTTCGGGGGCAGGCGCGTGGCCGGGGTGCCTCCTGGCAGGGGCAGCAGCAGCGGCAGGGGCAGGGGCGGCCGTGGGGGCCGCGCTGCCCGAAGGGGGTGCCCAGCCCCCGGCGCCCAGCCGCTGCTCCTGCTGCCCATTGCGCCCCCAGGGACCCTGGCGCATGGAGGTGTCGTGTATTGCTAAAGCAGTCCATAAGTAGCAATCTCCTGTTTTTCCACGTCTCTCCCGGCCTCCCCCCCACCCCGGCCCGGTGGCCCCGTCGGTCTCTGTTTCAGGCACCTCTTTGTTCGGTGCCGACCGTGACAGGTGATCTGCGTTTCAGACAAAAGGCTCAAATATTAGGACATCACAAAAATGGCAAAATCTTTCCGTCTGCGTTCGGGGTCAAACTGAGGGACTAAGTTTTCTGTTGTTCCACATTAAAGGCATTTTTACTAGGGCAGAGTGTACTAAAGGAAAGCCTCGTATTCAGTGCCGAATGCATTCAGGGATGTGTGATTTCACAGGGATGGAGCAAAACCATCAGCGAGCGTCCCTCCGTAGTGACATTTCTGTAGTGACACAAGCGCTGCCCTTCCCCGCCTCCCTGCCTCTGCCGCTGCGGGCAGCCGGCCCCCTTCGTCTGGCAGCTCCCAGAGCAGGAGGTGTTTTGTGAGGTTTCCTTGTAGAAATAAGTAGCGACAACCAGGTTGTCCCCTGGGGCTGGTTACGCAGCCTCCCAGAGACCCGCTGAGACCTTGTAGCTACGAATATGAGTTTTGTTATTCCCCAGCTTTTTGCTGTGTTTCCAGCGCCAGAGTTTTTCTTAGCCTCCTGGAGCCTTCCCGTGGCCCAGATCCGACAGCGGCTCTGGCCGCGGCGGGGTGCATCGTGCCCGCTCGCCCTGCGGCCCCGGAGGCTCCGGCCGCCGTCCTGAGCCGCGCCGCGGGGGGGAAGGAGCCCGTCCTGCTCCCGGCGGGGAGGGCTCGGCGCCAGGCACACACTAACTGGGTGGCAGCAACATCGGGCTCTTTGCCGATGACGGGTGCGGRGAGCTGGATTTTGTCGTCGTGTCCCCCCCCCCGCTTATCCCCTGCCCGCAAAGCCCAGTTACGCTGCCTTTGTGCCGGGGAAGGTGGGGAGCAGGGGAGCTGTTCTCCCCGTGTAATTCTTCAAGCCATGTGTACGCGCCTGATAAGAGGCCACTAGAGACTCAAGATAGTTTCCTCTTGGTTCTTGCTCTGCATTTCCTCCATCATCTTGCTCTTCTTTTGTTTTCCGTGAAGGCAGTAACAGTATGTAGCCTCTGGGTAAGGACAGGTGTTTCTAAAGCAGAGATGCTTTCCTTTGAGTCAGATGGCGTCTCAGTAGCTGTTAACCTTCCCTAATTCGTGCTGCAATTATGCCACTTACCGGGGGCTTGCAAGGAGCTACTAGTAAAAACGGAGTGTTAATGGTTTGTATTCCTGTTTTTAATGGCTCTCAGCACATTTTTTAAGAAAAATCTCTGACAGGATTTTAGAGAAATTCAGGAGCCAATTAGATTAAGCATGTAAATGGACCATCAGTGCATTGAGTGTATTCTTGTGCATCATTCTGATGTGGCAACAATGTTGCTTTAATTGGGTTTATTTAAAATCACAATTACAAGCAGCTACGCTATTTATAATTGCACTCTGACAGGGAAGAAATGACAAGTACTGCCACCTTCCCTGCCATCTTTGTACAATCATCAGCCTTTGAGTCATGTGCAAAGCAGTCACCAAAATGTTCCATTTTCTCATTTTGCTCTGTCTATTATAATCATTAGCCATTCATCACTGATGTTATATGTACTGGCAAGCTCTTCAGATGGTGTCTCGTGCATGCCTTTCAAACCTAGCCAGGCAAAAACACATTCAGTGACAACATGTGACACACTAATAGGGGCAAACAGCTATTTTTGTGAGGCAGCATCCTACTAATTTTCAAAGCAAATTGAAAGGATAATAGAGAATGTTGGAATTCATTATTCCATGTTCTACATAATTACTCCAATTTTACTTAGCTTGGAATGAGAAAGAGGAGAAATCCTACATTTTCCAAGAAAATCTTTTACTGCTGCTTGCTTTGTTTCATACCTTGAAAGCACTTCCTTCTGTATAGAAACCTGGGGTGAATATACCATTCAGCACTGAATAATTTCGTCCTGTGTCATCAGCCTTTTGATAACATTTTCTGTATTACGCAGGGCATCCTAGATATTTTAATCAACTTTCAACTGGGTTGGACATGGTTGGATTGGCAGCAGACTGGCTGACATCAGCAGCAAATACTAATATGTAAGTAGCAGAATTTTTCACTAATAATATTTAGTGTAGCGTTACAGTGATGCTCTACAGTATTAGCTGCTGTAGCTGAATGAATGAAGGAACACGTTTATGTTAAGGTTTCTGGAAAATAATTATCTTGGTTTTAAATGCTTGTTATATTTATTATTTATATGAAGACTTTCAACATTGTCCTGTAGGCTGTCTTCTCTAAAATTTCATCATATCATGTATGATGTCAGCTTTGCTAACCCACTTTTAAATGTACAGAAAAAATATTTCAGTATTTTGCCAGCAAAAATATGTAAAATGAAAAGTGTGGTGAATAAGCAGTAACATTTATGTAGAGGGGTAGGTATAATCCATACTCAGCAGTTAGAGCCATTGCTTTCTGCAAGAAAGAGATGTAGAATTTGAAGTGTCTTTTTCAGACTTTGGAGCTAGGCAACATTATTATGCCCCTGCTTAGCTTCATGAACTGTCTTGTCATCATGAATGGGACTACTAATGTGTATTAATCTAGACATGCACACGGGTTTTTGCAAGTCTAGCATCTGACCAGCCAGTCTTGCAGACAGGGTAAAGCTTTGAGCCTGGAAAAGGTGGGCATGAGTTGTTTCACTGAAATGGGTGGAAATGGAAACTCCAGTGCTCTCAGTATTTCTTCTTTTAGATGTTTGACATCAAATCAGAAGGAAAATTATCAAATGTTACAAAACAGAACTCTACCCAGTGCAAGATAGAGTATATCGTGGCTATTATGTGATGTAATGTTGGAAAAAGATGTGTTAGTGTTGTAGATTAAAACATTAAATATGGACATTGCTACATTTCAGGTTCACCTATGAAATTGCTCCAGTGTTTGTACTTTTGGAATATGTCACACTAAGGAAAATGAGAGAGATGGTTGGCTGGCCAGGGGGCTGTGGCGATGGGATATTTTCACCTGGTACATGATATTTCAAGCTTTCTTTATTTTTCAGACTATGCTATGAAATCCCCTGTAGTTAAAGAGTAAATATAATGAAATATGCATGTTCAAGAGGACACTTGCTAATAACCACCAGTGGCCTCTTTGAGATAACATATTGCATGTTTATGAATTTCAGAGATGTGAATATGAGTGTCTGTTTGAGCAAATTGCACTGCATTAGGATCAGCTGTAATGGCACATGGGAAACATAATCAGAAGAGATATTTGCCTTGCAGTTTTGTTTTGGCCCTAGTTTTTTATAGATTATATGAAATAGAATATAATCTTAATAATGGAGCAAAGAAACGCAGCAATGTTCTCCATCACTGCAGGGGAAATTTGAGTGAGGAGGAAAAACATAGCATCCCTATAAGTGAATTGAATGGATGGGTAAGACACTACACTATATAACACTACACTATATATTTAACTTTACACAAGTGAGTTGGCCTACTGAGCTCAGTGGAAGTACTTGGGTGGCTAGTTTTTGTGAGTGCCTAGAGGGTCAGAGACCTAGTTCCTTCAGGGCAAGTCATAAGGCAAAAAATGAGTGTGATTAACTAGAGAAATCATTGACTCTGATGAGCACTACATTGTTGAGACTTTTTTTTTAATCGTTCCACTTAGTCTTTTGATTTATATATACTCTTTGTCACCTCCTATCTCACTCTGGGACTTTGTTACTAAAAATTTTGGCCTGTCTCCCCGAATTGCAAAAACTGGAAAGAACTGGGATTGAGCACAGCATCTTGGTTTGGCAAAAGAGAACAGACTGATAGTGGGGAAGGAGCTCTTCTGGAAAGAAAGTTCATTGACCTAATGGAGAGAGAAAGGATGTTTTGGCTATCCATCAAAGGGACTTCATTGCTAGTAGCCTAGGTTGTTTAAATCTCCAAGTGCATGAAGGGTAAAGTTCATGCTGTGCAGAAGATCAAAAATTCACAGTTTAATTCCCACATCTGAATGCATGTGTGGAAGGTGATGCAGGAGTTTTGTGCCTTTACACATAAGTGGAGAAAAAGATATGAATTTGTATAACTTCTTAATGAGTCCTTATCTAAAAAGCACTGAGAGCAGAAGCTCTGACAGCTTTTACTGCAGTGCGTAGAGGTCCTGACCAAGACCATGACCTCCATCACAGTGGGCGGTATGTCTAAACACATATCATGAGACCAGGTCCTAAGTAAAAGTTTTTCCAAACCAAGCAGTGGCTGATTACTGTCCACAGTCACTAAAATTGGCTCGGTACAGCTAGTGTTCAGTTTTTCACATTGCAAGATTCAACTGGGATAGCCTAGCTGGGCTGGACTGCTGCTCAGCCTGAGTGATGGGCACAGTTCGTAGCCAGGTCTCTAGCACATGAACAGGCAGCACACACAGTTGAAAGGCTCATTACAAGCACAAAATCTGCCAAGGTTTGGTAAACTGTGCCTGAGATAGCATGAGTCACAAAATGTATATACAGCAGAAGGAAGTCCARTCCCTCCCGAGGCAGTGAAGGGTCCATCCCTGACGTCAGTGGAGCCACGATTTTACTTAGTGGGTCGAATTCTGGAACTTGCTTCATTTAGTCATGATATTGGTGCTCTAGGTAGAGAATAGCAGGAGTAGAAATAACCTGGGAGGGTGAGGGAAGAAGGTGTGTGTTTTCTGCATTTCTGAGCTTGTGTTTTCTGAACTAGAAGCAAAGACAAATACAAGCCTCTGGTTCTTCTCCCCTCCATCTCACAGCGCAGTCGACCTCCCCAGCTCTTGGCTTAGCGAGCCAGTAAAATAGATCCTGAAACAGCCAAAGCTGAGGCAGACAGCTTCTGTGCCACAATCCACTGTAGGACCGGTTTTCTAGCGGGCATGTGTGTGCTGTCCTTTTGGAGTGCTGCCTGGTCTCATTCATTCTTTCTGTATAATTTCTGGTCTGTGGACAGTACATGTTTCCAATTCACTCTGTTAAGGGAGCAATAGCTAGTATGCAGGGTCTCCTTTTTTAGGCAGTGTTCAAAATCATCGTTGTTGGTATGCTCTCTTCTCATTTCAAATCCGTCACAGCTTCAAATTAAGACCTTACTGTTGCAAAGAAAAGGTTCTTGCTCTCTGCATTCTCTGTGATGAAGTATACAGTATCAATACATGCAAATCATAATGGCCTGATTAGGATCTCCAGTTTTCGTAGGTGTGTTTTGTTGCCTGCAATTAATTGTGGGTGTAAACACAGCTGCAAAACTAAAGGCAGAATGTGTGCTCATTAATAAGTTTAAGGTTAAATGGCTAGGTAATAAACACTGATCAAAAAAACCCCCTGATATCGAGGAAGCATTCTCTTTCAGTCTCGATTCTTCTGACACTGAGCTAATGACTTTGGACAAAATAGTTCAGTTGAGCTGAATTTCTTCAACCTGGACACCTTAGTTCAGCCACCTAGCTAGCTGTTTGTGGCACCTGAATTTTTTTGGGACAACTATCTGAACATTTCCTCACGATCTCTCCATTTCTTGTTTCCTCATTTGTAAAAGGAGGGGTAGAAATATGTACATGCCTTGCAAAATATTTGACAGGGAAGAAAATTACCCCCTGGTCTGCTTTGACCCCCATACTAGTGGTGCTGTTTCATTGTGGCATTTTCACTTTGACTCACAGCAGGGCAGTGAGGTCAGGGGAAGCCCAGAACAGGGACTGCCTCGCTGCAAAAGCAGGATTAGGACACTGATTAGAAATGAAGGGCAAAGCATGGTTTCTCTGGGCTGTGGAATAGCATATATATCTTTAATGAGATAAATACAAATCATACAAAAGGCAAGAGAATGCTACAAATACCAGTGCATATCCTCTGCCAGTGTAACACGTCATGAGCGTCACTGTTGTCAGCAGAGCTAACCTGATCTCTTTTCAGGGTGGGATTCATCTCACCCCACTTTGTCTGTGCGAGCGTTAGGTGCCTACCCTGGGCTAGTTGCAGAGACTCCCTTATATTTAAGGGAGAGGGATAGACATCTCCACAGGGCAAGTCAACCCTCCTACTGGAAAAAATTATTTTAGGATGAACTGAACCATCTTCTGGAAGTGCCTATCTTATTCCTTTCACACCAGAGAAGAGCCTGGCCACAAGCAGACATGACATTTTTAAATGGATGAAAGTTAAGTTGGTTCAACACTACCTCAGCTGACAGTCTGACCCATTCATTTAAAAATCTAAAACCGTAATCAATGTGCATATACTACATAAAAGCAGATTTTATTTATATAAATATATATGAAATATATGATCTGTGTATATACACTATATACAGTATATACACAGGATAAAACTGGTTGGTTATATATATGTATGTGTGTGCATATGTGTATGTATATAAAAGTACTCAGACTTTGCCTTAGGTTCTGCATTATATTCCCATAGTGCTCATGCAGTATTAATGTATAGCCAAACATTGTTCAACTGTAGACACAGAGGCTCAGTTTGTAAAAATCTCAAAAGAAAAAATAAAGAGCTCCTTTTTAATTTAAGCATTGATAATTGAAATATGGAAATAAAATATTGTTTAGCATCTGATGCCTGAAATGGCTTTTTTAAGTCAATGTATGCCAGTGATGTTAAGGATAGTATTAGGGAAATCTAACCTTTGCTCTAGCTCTCATCCAAGGACAAATACAAAGAAAAAGTATTTGGTAGAATGACTGTTTTTCGTTTGTCTTCCCCTACCCTGCTGCAGGTTATCCAGATGATAATGTCAGCTGGGACAGGCTGCGTGGGTTCGCTCAGAGACAGGGAGCAAAACACCTCCCTGGTTTGGGAGAGGAGTGCCCAGATTAGGTGGCACGTAAAAGCCACTTACGCGGTTGCCTTGCCGTGGTGGCCCCTCAGGGAGTGGAGCAGAGTACTGAGTGGGGATTGCGTGTTGATAGCATGTGGGCAGATAAGATTGGGGATGAAGAGAGACAAGAGAAGAGGGATGAAAGGAAACCTCAGTCATGTTTACCAGTATGACTTTCCACATAAACCATTACTCAGGTGTAGTAGATCCCATTACTCTATAACCCAACTGTGAGGAACATCAGGAAGAAGAACCCATGCTTCTGCAATTAGGCAGAGTTAGAAAAGCTGTAGCAAGACTTGTCATTTGTACTGCAATGATATTACAATGCATAGAAAAAGTAACAGTATATTACTGTGGACTCCAGGTGGTGCCATATCTAACATGTATGCTATGTTGATTGCACGTTTCAAGATGTTTCCAGAAGTTAAAGAAAAAGGAATGGCAGCTATTCCCAGACTGGTTGCCTTCACATCAGAACATGTATGTGTTTCTGTTTTTTCCTATCGGTTACATTTGCTTTTATGAATTAAACCATGATGAAGAGAATAGCTAAACAGGAATTTGTAGCCAACTGTCTTCATTTCTGTTATTCATTCACTGGCAATAAAAAAATGGGAAAGGGCTGGCTTCTTGATATATGGAGGGATAAGCCATGTACTTATCTGTGGCTGAAGTCCAGGAAGAGCAGGCTCTGCAACCCACTGCAACTTTCTTGCTCTCACTTACATCAATATAAACGTTAAGATGAATGCTAAGAAGCTCTGCTGAAGACCTCATCAAACAGTGAGAGCTCAGAATCTGGCTGCTAAACTTTCTGGCAGGAGTGTCCTCGTTCAGGTCACTCTAGTGGAACAGAAAATCCCTGTGAATCAAAATCTTGCTAGCTGAAACCACTCCTGCAGTTATTTAGTAATAGGGTAATAACACACATGAAGACAGTAATAGTGAAATGCTGTGTGTGCAGCAGAGTAGCTGTTAGCAATGTGTTTGCTGTGGACTGTTGTGGGGTGCTGGGCTTTATCATGGATTTCTCCCTGTGAGCAAAACCTTCAGCACAGGGGGGCTTGTGGCAGGCACCTGCCTCAAGTGGCCATGCACTGCTTGAGAGGTGCTGAGGTGACGGGGAGTGGGCGTGGAGGAATCACCGTGGCCTGCATGGGGGAGATGGAGAGTTGGTTGCTCTTCGCACAACCATACCAAGCCATTCTTCTGTCTGTCTGTCTGTCTTGTGGGGATTATTTTGGCTTTAAACTCCTTATAGCTTATAGCGGAGAAAGTGTKTGCAGGAAAAGGGGGAAAATGAAGGGTTATAAACAGAAGGGGCTGTGAGCTGCCTTCAGGCTTCATGGTCTCCTCCTAAATCTCTCTACAGCTGGGTGGGCTCAAACAGAAAAGGCGCTTTTGCTGCTGGGCCTTAGCAGGATGCTGCCCAGGTTAGATGACAACATCTTCAAGGACCTGGCTACCTTCTTTGACTTTTTCAGAGACTATGTTTCCATTCTTTACAAGTGTGAAGAGCCGAGTGTCCTCAAAAATGATCAGAAATGCTTGGGAGGAAGTCCCTTTGACGATGCCCTTCCTGGCAATAGGAGCTGCGAAGCAGAACTGCAGGTTCCACATTGCAGATCAATTGTCCCCAAATCAGTCGGAGAGAAAAATATTTTACAGAGGAGTAGCAACTCTCCAAAGTTAGCTGTACAGCTAGAGATGCATTATTCATATAGAAGCTACGGATCTAATAAGTCTTGCAAATAAGGTTCAGCATGATTATTTAAAATAAGAAATCCTATTAATCATTAGAGAATTTCATTGTATTCRTAGCAATGGAATGTTAAACAATGAACCAAATTGTGCTATCAGTCTCAAAATAATGAAATGAGCTTTAATAATTGTATTTTCAGGCCAAGGAAGAAGAAGCTCCCTCAGCAAATTAAACATTCCAAAATCAAATATACTACCAAATCCACAGTAGCGTCTGAAATCTGTTAGATTTTAAAAGTATTTTGAAATTACAGTTCTGTACCTCTCCCAATCCCTTTTTCAATAAAATATGTAATAACACATCTTCTAGGGAAGTTATAAAACCAAGCTAAGTGAAGACAGGATCCTTTAACCCTTAATTACCCAAAGGATATGGGATCAGGGCTTTTACCTTCAAAATAACAGAAGCTGGTACAGGAATTACAGAGGTCCAGGAATATAATCCCTCTTTAGAAAGGAAATGTCATTCCAAATCTGAACAGACACTGAGATATGAGAATGTCATTTGTCTTATTTATGATGCCATGCTGGTCTTCTACTTCCTTTTAGATTACCGAGTCTGATGCTTGTTTCTCCCTGCCACATTTGGAGGCTGTTGTGAGGCAATGGCCATGGAACAAGTGGTCTATAAACTAGATACTGTCATTTCCCCATGCTCTATCTGTGGCATAATAGTAAACAAAGCTTTAAAGTTATTGTATTTGTTTAGCTACATTGAGATTTTTCTGGTGAGGGTTTCAGTCTGAAGCAAAGATGCCAATATCAGTAATTCCCAGACAACAGAATCAACATTGCAACCAATCTAGAGTGTCCATTACTATAAATGAATGAAGTTACTTTGCAGTTGCAACCAGTATTACTGAAATCAGAATATGGCCTCAATCTGATGCAGTGGTAGGTTCAGCTGCCAGTAGGGGAAAAGGGAAGGGAAGAGTAATTCGCAGTTTCTCCCACGTAGTTCACTTCCTAACTTAGGAGTGCATTAGGTGCCTGAATTAGGAACCTCACTGTCTGCACAATCAATGAAGAGGAGTACCTCTGGAGGGAAACTCAGAGCATCTAAACTAGGAACCTAAATATTCCTTAATTTAGATGTTCTACATCACCTTCAGGAGAGGTTCACCTACTTCTCTGCATTGACCATAGAGGAAGATCAGCATCCTGACATACGCAGTCCACATTAGGTGCCTCAAGTAGGTTATGTGACTATTTTGGCCGTGCAAGATCCTGTTACACAAGTCTTTCCCATGCAGTTCAGTATGACTGTGACATGTCTTTCACTCTGCTTCAATTTAATTCTGTTTCACTAGTGATAGTTAAGTATGTTATAACTGCTTATGTCAGTCTTGGCCCAGGTATAATTCCACTGAGGTGCGCTTCCTTACCTCAGGACTTAATCAGATCTTATATATTAACAAATACATCATCAGTGGTTCTTTCATCTGCATGGGTGCCCAGAAGGGTAAAAGTGAGAGATGGCAATCATAACAAACTATTTTAGCCTGTCTTTTCAAACACAATGATGAAGGCCTCCTCCTGTGCCTCAGTGTATCGGCTTTAGGCTGGTGTGAGTGTTCAGCTGAGCAGGTCTCTTTTTCAATGCAGGGAAAATAGCTGAAAAAGAGAGACCTTTCCAGAATATTTTAGTTGATTGATTTGTCAAGTCCCATTGAATTTTAGCCTATTCCCTGTCATGGTTTTGACTGGGCCTGCTAGCACTCTTAGCATCCAGCAGTAACTGGATAGCATGGAGCAAGGATCATCGCTAACAGGCAAAATGGACAAAGTCATTGTGTTCAGAGGAGGAGGAGGAGGTTGCAGGGGGAGAGAGTTTAGTTGTAGAGAAATAGCTAAGTTCATGTTACAGAGCAATCCTCATCTTTTTTATTTGATAGTATAAAAATAGCTTAAGAGACCTGCAGCTCTTCCGCAGCCTTGGTGTTTAATTGTGGGCCATATGGGCTCAATCTTCAGTTCAGGGAATGAAAAACAAGCTGGGTATAATTGGAAAGAGATAGTGATTTATTCCTATCATTTGATCTCATCCAACCCAGCAAGACCACGCTCATGTGGTCTGTATCRGCTTTCCTTGTTTCCTACCCCACGCTAGCAGCCTGCCCAAGGAGGAGCAACCTGTGAAGTGCTCACTAGGGAAATAGCAATACAGCTCCTGTCATAGCTTTTAAAAAGAAACTACAGAACAAAAACAGGGAGGCAATTCAGTCTGATCTGTGAATAGGGGACCTCTTCACCCAGATGGAGATCCAACAGGCACAGAGAGGATCTCTGTGCTTCTGGCACCCCCCACCTGCAGAATGACTCTTGCCCTTGGCTTCATTGGGAATATGGCTCAGATAGCCACTGACTGCAAAAGGAGGGTCTGGTGGCAGTTCAGATATGAGCTAGTCTATATTGTGGACAGCTGGATATACTTAGAGGGACCTCATCCTTTGAGAGGTCACTAGGAGTGTATTGGTGAGAGGCTGCTTTTCGGCTTTGGTAGGGGAGYGCCCCTGTCCTGGGAGCACATGCAGTGACTGCACTGCAATCTCAACCAGAGGAGGCAACTGGCGATAAGTCATTGCTCCAACTTTTGGCACACCAATTTCCCTGTGTGTACAAACCCCATTACTTGCAGGGAGTACAGCAAACTACACCAGTATCCTTGAGAGAAAAATGCTTTTGACAAAAGTTTTTGTCTGAAAGGCTTCTGAAATCTAATATGGAGGTTCTTGGATCAGAGACAGAGCAAAATTAAAAAGTGACTTCTGTCTCAAAGCAGACAGCTTGACAGACCTCCATTTCACAAAGAACCTTCAAAAGATTTTGACTTTGTCTCTATGTAGAATGATCTCTTAATCCCATTCATTGCTGTGACACATAATTGTTGCCCTCTAGTCAGGCTGCTTACGAGACAATTTTCAGGACTGTCACCTGCAAGAAGTGATCCAGTGGGTGACTTCTGTGGTGGAGTTTCCAGGGAAAGATTTGAGAAATAATGGAAATCATGTTTTCCTTCTAGTGGCATAAAATATGAATCCATTAGTTATACTTCTAACTATATAGAGTAAGTAGGAAATGTTTTTGTTTCCACCTAAGAAAACTCAAAATCAAATTCATGGATTCACACATTCTTTCTTTGCATTACCTAATGGAAAGTAAGTAGAAAAGTATCGTTTGTTGGTGTTGGAAGTCGGAGGGAGACAGTGAAAAAGTCGGTCTTATTTGAGGAGCAACTTAATTCAAGTAACTCTATTCAAATCAAAGTAAAATCATTTTCCAGAAAAACAATGCATGAGGGCAGACTGTACCAAAAGAGACACTTGTCATTTGGGACTAGTCCTTCATATGCTCAATATCTCCTCACATTTTCACCACCACAGAATCCTCCTGAACTCAGTGGAATGTTTCTCATCCACAGATAAGATTGTAAAACCAGAATATTACTGTCAGCACCATAATAACTGTCCAAGTTTTCCTTGGAAAAAACAAGTTGTGAGTCTTTCTGGATTAGAAAGGCAGTTTAAAGTTGCATCTTTCAAAATGCAAAAGATGGAAATATTAGTATGTTGTGTATAAGCATTAAAATACTAATTTTCCCCTGGCATTAACAAATCATTTTAAAATTTTAATAGCAGTAGCTAAAGGAAATATTACAAATACATATACCTCATTATAGTGTGTTTAAAAATGTGATGGGACACAGTAAGCTCTTTTTGTAGATAATTGAAGGAAAAGCTGTAGCTTGCAATTAGACATTAGAGACAGGATTCATCTTGCTTAACTTTAATTACCTAAAGTGTAAAAATTTAATCTGATTTAGTCTATGCACTTTTTATAGTCAATAAAAAGAGAGGGAGATCTGCAGAAGACAACTCATCCTGGTCTAAAATAGGTGCCAAAGCCTCAGGGATAAAGTGCCTCCTGGAGGTACCATTTCCTCCCCCCTCTTGATGGAGCCCAGACAGCTGGCCTTGAGCAGACACACATTTTTAGATGGTTAAAACTAAGTGAGAAGGAGCCTGGCCTTCATATGCAGGGAGCCCACCTTAGGTCCTCCTGGTTGTTTAAACCCTGCGGGCAGTGAGAGGAAGGTACTTTGGCTTCCTTCGGCTGCCACGGCTCCCGCAGAAAGCCAGCCATGGCCTGTGGGGCTCACTCACAGCATTTAGGGTGGTCCTTCCTGTCAGCTTCAGTCATGCCCGATGATGAGTTGGTAATTTACTAAGCTATAAAACATGCCGGTAGATCGAATATTGCAATAACAAAATAGCAGTGTCTGTATATTAAAGCGCTGTTCATTTAAGATAACAATTGTTTGCCAGGCTTTTCAGCATCATAAGATTTTTAATGATTCCAATTCTTCCTTTTTCCAAAAGGCCTGACTGTTTCATTCTTGCACTTGTAATAAATTTGCAGTGTGTTTTTACTCTACAAAGTTAATTATGAAAAAGTGGCTACCAGGGCAAACAAACTTATTCCTAACATCATTTGAAATTTTAAACAAAGGGAAGATTTCCCTGGCTCAAAATCACCTTTTTTTTTTCTGACTAATAATATACTCTTGTCACTAAGATTGACTGCTGTTCTATTCCTCTGTTTCACCATTAAACTTTAACCACATTTCTTTTCAAAAGAAAATGAGGTTTCTTTGAAATCTTGCCTGTTCAGATTTATCCCCAGGTTAGGATAAAACATAGTTATCTCATACATCTGCAACCTCTATTACACTAATGCAAAGTCTTCAGCCACCTTCAGGAAATAACTCCAGTTCCTCCAACTCTCCTAACAGCCTAAACTCTCTACAGGGGATGTATTTCTAGTCTTCCCTGCAACTTTTGCAGTGCAAGGCCACAGGAAGCAGGAAAGGAGAAGGGCACAGGGACAGTCTGTGACCACCTGCCCCATTCCTGGCAAGCATGGGACACTGGTCAAATTATGGTGGTGAAATTATGACACTGCCTGCTTTTCTGAGCCGGTTTCTTTTCTTCAGGGCTGGCATCCAGCAGTCTGCCCCGTTCTCCCCTTTTGACCCCTCTTCTCCCACCACTGGACTTCAGACCTGAGTTACTCCTACATGGCCATGTAGTAGGAGATTGTGCTCAATCTCAGTTCCTTGCATGGCTAGGCAATCTGCAGCCCCATATTCTTTGCCCTGTTAGCCCAGTTGAACCTTTCAGTTATTTTGTCTAACCACAAACCTTTCYTTCTGTTAGACCTTGATTACTTTTCCGTGTTTGTTTACCTTTACATTACCCAGATGGCCAAGTTTTCAGCACTGTCCTAGGAATACTAAAACAAAGTTTACTAATCATCATAAATAGGAAAGTTTTCTTACTATTAAAACTATATTTTTTCCTTGTTCAGTTTCATTCCAACCCTTTAGAGTTTCTCAAGTAGCTGTAGTAATTCCTCAGACATTACCCCAAGACACAAAAATACAACAGCAGTCACATATCTGTCTGTATATGCAGATTGAGCAATTTCATATTTAAAGTTTGTTTAGAAATTGTAATTGCATTTGCCCTTTGTGCGTAGATCTCTATATTTCTTCACAATTTATCCCTAAACCTGTTTTGGTTCCTGCCTGCTAAGTTCCCATCAGTCTGTAAACAGCTTTCAGGCATCTGAGATGTTCAATGCTACATTCATTTTTTCCCCAATGACGTTTTACCAAGGCCATCAGACTTCTCAGTGAGGCAGTTAGGCTTGGCCATATTCCAGTGGATGCTTTTGAGTACATGGGCTTAATTTTCTTTTCATAGTAAGCTGTTCAAATCCATACTCTCTTTTTTAAGGTAGTTGGAATAGTTCTATTTTCTATTAGAAAGACAAATTACATTAGTAAATCTGTTTTAACTAGTATGGAATAAGGAGCAAAATTCATCTTTGTTTTAATGACATTGACTTGAAACCCAATGAAATACATCTAACTATAACTCCTCACTCCTGCTCTCTACCTGTATTTATATATTACACTACTCGGCATGTACCCAAGAATTTGTGTAATACAAGCATAAAGAATGGGTTTTTTTTTGTTAAAGTATATAAATTCAATTCTAGCTTCACAAAGCATGGTAATGAACTGTCATTATGGTGACACTATCTAATTCTGTTTCAATTTTTGCAAAGATCAAAGATATCTTCCTGAACTTGGGAATTTATTACAAGTCTCTTGGTGCTAGCAGCCTCCTCATAGTCTGTTCTCATGAAGTTGCATTTCTGCATTGTGTGGCTCTGGTAGAGCTGCCAGGGCCTGGGAAGAGACTTCTGTATCTTCCACGTATAGAGGTTTGTGAATTGGTCACAGTCCAAGTCTTAGTCTACAGTACTTGGGAAAAGAAGTCCCTGTTTAGTGAAACTGATGAAGCTCATTGAAACGTGTTTATGCAAAAACTTGGCTTCATGTAGTAAAGAACATGCTATGAACATGTCAGCATGATGCTGAGCAGACCTGTGATGATCAATGTATAAATACTTCCTAGCACTTTTTGATCCGCAACTAGATAAACAGAAGGGAAAACTGCATTTCTAATCTCAGCATATCACTAACCTGTGGTTTTAATAGGCTAGACAGTAACAGTGTGTCAAAATCAAACATTTGCCAATTTGTAGAGCTCTAGTGCCCTGCTCGTAGAAGAGGCTAAGCATCTTTGCCAGGTGCTATACGCCCAAATGTCAGATACGGTGGGGTTTAGTCCTTAAGTAGGGGGTGGAAATCTCCTCGCCTGACTTCAGTCAGCTAAAAGTCAGGCCTCCACTCCAGACGGGARCCAGCAACCCTTGTACAGGGTGGATCGCTCTCCAGACGCGCCTCCCCCACTGACTGGAGGGGACCCTAGGTGATGGCTTTAGGCATGGCTACACTAGCTGCAATGAATCCGGTCAAATACAGCACAACACTTAAGCACAGGTATATAAATCCCTTGCGGTTCATGGAAGCGCATGGGTATACGTTTCATTTAATCATCAACTTAAGCTGAAGTCAGTCTCACAGGCATGTTTTAGAACATGCCTAGCTCAAGGGCTAGGGTGGGTTGCTGTATTAGGGCCTTAAATGTCGATTTGGGCCTTAGATGAAACTTTCCTATTGATGATGATTAGTAAATCATTGTTGATTTAGACAATGTCATTAACAGCTGCTCGATACATGCTGTTGGTATATTGCAGCCATATCCCATAGGGAAAAGCTATAGCAACCCATTGCATTAAAAAATCAGTGCATATGAAAATATCAGTTTCCTGGAGAAGTATTTTCACGTTGTCCATGTATTGTTAGTGAATCATGGCTCAGTAGAAATCTGAAGTTCTTCAAAATGTCTGATGACTTTTTTATTCAAACTCTTTTGAGAAAGTGTTTGGACAGCATGAAAACTTGAAGCATTTCAGCCAAAATGATGAGATATGAGTATATGAAAAAAGGAGTTCAGAATAGAAACTCTTACACAACCTCAAGCACAGCAGTCCAGGCCATCCACAGGAGTTACCTCTGTTTTGTAAAATACAGGGGGTTTTTTACTTACTAAGCTGAAAGCATGCGTTTTTACTTACTAAACTGAAGGCATATGCAGTAAAGTCCCACTGAAGTGAAGCTGATGTGTAACCGTGGTGTCCAGCCCTTTCCATTCAGCACTCTACTGTTTGCACTATGGTTGAAGCCATATGCTCACTTGATAAAGCAGTAGTGATTAATACTTTGCTTTGGAGTCTGCTTCTCTACTCCTGCACTGGTAGGAGGATAAACTATATATCTTAGTGTCTTTTTTTTTTTTCCGTAACATCTCTGACACCTAAAAAGCCATATTAGATTTTTATCTCCTTTACAGTGTTACATCCTGAGCTAATGTTACTGTAGTATACACAAAGAAGTTCTTTTTTTTTAAGTTTAATAATCTGTAATTAAAATTACTTCAGACAGATTTGTTACACTTGGGTTTGACTTAATAAAAAATCTGATTCTTGGTGGTATAAATTGATATAAAACAATTTCATTATCATAATCACTATGAATTAAGTTAGAATTACAGTCCAGTGCTAATTCAGGAGTTAAATCCTATGAGTTAGAGAAAATTAAACTGACTTGCACTACAGTATGTAACTTCCACTTTTATCCTATATGTACAGATTAACTAATAGTCTTACTAATAGTCTGATTTTGATTTTAAATTGAAGTAACTCTATTTATTAATGGGGGTTATTACTAGCTTTCATTGACTTGAAATCAGAATTAAGCCTTCTGTCTGTATTTATTCTCAGTATATTATTTGGCCAGAAGTTATATAGCAAAAGCACATCTCCAGATGCCATGAACAAAATGAATTGGCTAAGGGAGAAGTTCCAGTGAATCAAGCTCATTGATGAATGCATACAAGCAATAGAAGCTGTAAGCATGCATCAAGGACAGAATTTGGGTACATCACCAACTACAATTGCATATTTAATATTCCGGGAATAAATCCAGATTAGAATGATTACTGTTGCTTTAATTGACTGCAGTGTCCTGATATGAAGCCTCAAATTACAGTGATGAGTTTCTGAAAAAGTGTATGAATAGAATTATTGCCTATGTGGGACTGCTTGCTGAAGGACTTGCAAGAGTGTAGTACTTTAAATTGTTTAAGAAATAATAGTAAAAATAATACAAAATAATAAATGTACTTTTTCAGAGTCACTTTTCTGTGAAGAAAGGAGCTGCAGCCTTGGGTATTGGTACAGATAGCGTGATTCTGATTAGATGTGATGAAAGGTAAGTAAAGATGCCAAACACTTCTCCTTTTAATTGTACAAAGAAGAGGATAGTCAGACGCTCAAGTCAGAGAAAGTATATAGGATGTAATCAATAGCTGGTGTAACTCGCCGTAGTGCTGTCAACTTCAGCAGCCTTACACTTATGTATCCCATTTGAGGAACTGACTCTCTCAGTAGCTTCTTTGTAAGTCAGTTATTGGAGCTGATCAAAAATCTTGAAGTTCCCTTCCTGAAGGATCCTGAAGTGAAACAAAAAGTCGAACTAGTGATTATTCTTTATACATTCAGTTAAGAAACTATGAAGAAGCTTGTTTTGGTCAAAATGAAACATTTAAACAGTCTCACATTTTGACCTATTAAAATGAGCTGAAATGGGCCTTTTAAACTGCTTAAAATATTGAGGAGCATTTGCTAATGTAATTTTGTTACATCCTGCCGCCTCATTCCTTCTCAGCAGCTGACTCCCTGGCTGGACCACATTTTCCCCAGTACACTCAATCATGACACCCTTGCAATGTGGAATACAGTACGTTCAGGAAAGGGGCTTCACAGCGTTGTGGGCAATGTAGGCCAATAAGGGAGATGACCCATCAAAAGGAGAAGCACATAAGGCACTTAGACTCCTGTTCCCAATAGRTACTACAAATTGGTGGTAGATTGTTGTTTAATTGTTTAATTCACCGAACTGCTAGAGAAACCATTTTGAGAAAGCAGAGAAATATTAACAGAATCAACGTGTTTTGATGAAGATTTTCAATTTGATGGAAAACACGTTTTCTATGGAAAAAAATGATAGAAACATTCTTATCAATTCTACTGAGAATCTTTTCAATAAAGTATGCTCTTATTATGAGTCCCAAATATCATTGTTATAAGGTATTAAATTATTTATGGCTCTAGCTTAAATGGAAGGTTTAACTGCAATCAAAATATTCTGCTCTTAAGATAAAAGAAGAGCACCAGCTAAGCAATTTACAGTACTAATCACAGCATCTGCATATTGACTTATAGACTTATTATCTCTTTATTAACAAAAGACTGAGCACACCTTGAAAAGGAATTAATGACAACATCAACACAACCAACACAAATCAAAATAAACCTTTGATTGTTTCTGTTCACTAAGGACAGACACAGATCAATGAAGTCATGTCTTCTTTTTCTTCTTGTGCAAACTCAGTGTAATGTTTTTCTGCAAAGACCACAATGCTTAGCCTGTCCGTCCTGAAGTAAACAGTAGGATTACTGCATGTCTTGCCAAATCCCAGACGAGGTCAGCGGGACAGAGCAGGCTGTTTGCTCAGCACATGTCCCTGGTGGGGGGTGCTGGGCAGATGTGGTGAAGGAGGACCTTCTGTTGGCCCATGAGAGAGTGAAGATGGGCCACAAGAGCTTTTTGACATGTCCAGCATGAGCAAGCGTGCTTCTGTGTGTCTCCTCTCCTCCCCATTCTGACCCACAGTTCACCAAGTTTTGTTGCTGGATCTTGGGACAATGTAAATGTATGGTGCATTTCAGCCAGGAAAACGTGAAGAAAATCACACCTTCTTGCTCATGCCCAGGATTGGATGACCATGCATTTTGGTTACCTGTTCCACTACCACACAGTTATATTAAT
Source organism: Apteryx rowi (assembly GCF_003343035.1). Classification (NCBI taxonomy): domain Eukaryota; kingdom Metazoa; phylum Chordata; class Aves; order Apterygiformes; family Apterygidae; genus Apteryx; species Apteryx rowi. Next base: position 1,140,021 of record NW_020448653.1, read on the forward strand.
AGCAATAGAGCATCTCCTGCAGGTTTGGGGTCAAGACACTTCACCCTTATTTGGCAGCACTGGGGGCTGTAGATGGATGTGGGTTATACGAGAAGACTTTGACCCCAGCGCTCCCTCTGTCCTCAGCGCTCCTCTGCTGCTGTCTCTTCAGCCTCTTCCTGCTCCCCCATAACCCTCCTGCCTATGGTGCTCCGTAACACATCTATTTTCTATTAAGTGAAGAACTAACAGCAAGAGCTGGTTTCAAGATTAGACTTCTAATACAACTTTCTTTTGCTCCAGAGGGAAGATGATCCCATCGGACCTTGAAAGAAGAATTCTTGAAGCCAAACAAAAAGTAAGTGTACTAGCATTTCTGCTTCCAAAAAACAAAAAGCAAACACGAACAATACAGCTAGTTTGTTTACTTTCTTTGGTAGAACAACATAGGCTTTCCCATTAACTTTTGATTTATTTCTCAGGCCAGTAATTAGTAAGGCAAGAGTTGCTGAAAAAATATGTTTAAAGATAATCTTTATAAGCTGTTTGGGTCTTTTTATATGTTGTTCTGCATAACCTCCTCTTTTTTTATATCATCAGCCTGTGATGCAATTCCTCAGCTGAATATTGGCAAAAGCTGAGTAATCATTTGGGGARTCCATATGTATTTTCATGCATTGAAAATATTCCTCATAGAGTCACCAAAGCAATGGAAGGCAAACTGAAATCTGCATATTCTCTGAAATACACAATTTTTATATAGAATAGCCATTAATATATACATCCATTAATAGAAGATAGAATTTAGCATATTTGATAATAGAAACCAGAATTAAAACATCAGATTAAAGTATGCAGTGGATTTAGCCCCATGCCTACCTATGGCAACATTTGTGCAAATAATCTTTAGAAACACAGAGTTCAAAGCTCACCAATTCCGTTGTAACACCAATCTTCGTTAAGAGTTCACTTTGTCCAAGAAAAGCCATATGGTAGAAAAAGTAAGATAAAATGAAAATAAAAGTTCCACCCAAACCTACTGACCATATATTTCATTTAGCAGAAGGAAGTTTCTTTTTGTAGTTTAAGCCCCAGTCCTTCAAGAAATGTACACCCTCTTTACCTCATTGCTCCGAGTACTGTTTATGAAAGCAACAGATTACAGATGAATTTAAGATGAAATACTGGTATAAATTACTGCAGACTCAAGTGCTTATAGTGCAAAAGCTGTGCGAGAGACAGTGTGTCCTCCTCTGTGCTGGTCACCATTTAGCAGAGGGAGTCCACGAGATGGCCCCGGGGCTCTGGGAGGAATGGGATGGGGTGGAGGTGAGGGGGGATGGGAGCTGCTGCCATCTCAGCAGCGCCCACAGGAGATGACGCTCCCACTGATGGGCCCCAGCACCTCATGCTCCTGCACCTTCACGTGGTCCGCTGGCGTAATTATAATGCAGCCCAGGGCACCAACTGCCAGAGAGGTTTCATGCACCACGCTGCCGTATGGATAAGGTTTGTTTTACTCGGCATCATATAGAGCAGACCTTTTTTTCTCAGGCAGGTGGTATGGGGAGGAATTGTTCTCCTGAGAGCTTACCTGTCTCATCAATCTTTACTGCAATAAATGGAGGATACTGGTTTGGAAGTTTGCTGCCACCTTAAGGCAGAAACTGTAATATTGCTAGCTCTAAACTGGGAAAAAACAGTGTAATGTAGGAGACACTTGTGGGTCCCTTGTGCAGAGAGCAATTGCCACAGTTGAGGTTTCAGCTGCCCGAGAGGCAGGAGGCGGTGGCAAGCGGCAGCTGGGGCTGGGCGCCGCAGGCTGAGGGCCGAACGCCTCTGTGCTCTCTTGCAGGGGTTTGTCCCTTTCCTGGTGAGTGCTACAGCCGGAACGACAGTGTATGGGGCGTTTGATCCACTCATAGCTATTGCAGACATCTGCAAGAAATACAAAATCTGGATGCATGTGGATGTAAGTACCATCTCATGTGTGGGGCTTGATTAAAAGGCATGTCAGCATGAATTTATTCATCTTGGACAGTGTCATCTTGTACAGATAATATTGTACTTGGTTCTGTAATTAACTCTAAAGTCTACGGGCTGATTTCCTCTCCTCTGAAAGGGTCAGGTACCAGTAGGTCAGGGAGACATCAGAGGAGCTGTAACTGTGTAGTGCTTTTAGCAACTTAGAACTTCAGATCACCTAGTTTGAGTGCCTTTTGCCTTCAGCTTCTTCTCTAAATATTGTTAATACAGAAAATATATAAAAACCATACCCAGCACAGACTCAGCTTCTGCAACAGCTGCAAAGTAAATGCATAAGGAGAAGGCTACATTTGTCTGGAGTTAAGTACCCCAGATTGCTGAACAGATTAATGCAAATGCCATAGGAATTTATCAGACTGGCTACTTAGCTATATCTGGATTCTCGCCAGTAAATCTTTCTGGAGGCTCATCTTTCAGCTCTAGAATGGGGTTTGTGAATTTTTGTAAATCCTTTCTCCAAAAAGGCTTAGCAATCGAATTTCCATAGGGCTGGAAATCTTGCTTTTGGATTACTGTATTAGCCAAGATCATTCCAATTTAAAGGAAGAATTCATATTTACCTCAGACTTCTTCTCAGTCACATGAAGTATCTGCACGTCCCTGATCTCTGTAAGCAAAAGCAAAGGGGTAGGGAGGAAGCATTACTGGTCAAAAATATACTGAAAACCCACCACAGCAACTGAGATCCTGGTCCATTTTGTTATCATCACTTAGTCACTAAATGAGAAAAGCCAGTTTACCCATGAGCAGCTCTAGGAGATATTAATTACAGTCTGAGGCCGCCCAAAGTGTCACTGTCAGATGAGGTGGTGAGGGAGGAGTTAATGGCGATAGGCCTTGGCACACAGATCATGGTTTATAAAACACTGCTTCCAAGCTACTGGAAAGAAATCGTTAGTTTAGCTAATGCCTCAGGCCCCATCTGCCTGGTCATTTTGGAAGACACCACATCAGCAAGGAAAAGAAAGGATGCCAAACTAATGTGAACTCACAGATGTCATCATAGAGAAATGCAGAGATCTCTCCTCATTAAGATAATGTATCTTGCTTTTTAGGGAGCATGGGGTGGCGGGCTGCTGATGTCAAGAAAACACAAATGGAAGTTAAATGGAGTTGAAAGGTATGACTTATTAACAAGTTATTAGGTGTTTTAACACGTTTTTGATTACCATAGCAATGCCTATAAATAAAAATAAAAATCAGTCAATATTAGGTCCAAAATAAAATATGAAGAAATCATGTAAACTGTCCTTCTGGTTGAATTAACAATGCTAAGTGCCTTTGTTCAATGGTCATTGTGGTAGCGCTTCTTCTTTTTTTTTTTTTTTGGTAGAACAGTGGACATTTCATATTTGTGTTTTTATTTCTTGCAACATGCATTCTCAGATCCAGCATGGTTTCTGTGTCATCCTCTGATTCACTGTCTGCAATGAATTAGCAATTGCATTTCTTTAAGAAATGAATCTTGGAGATCTTGCATGCTGAAGTCTAAATATAGAAGGTGGCTGCAGCTGCCATTTGGCCAGGTGTTTCGGCAGTCACTGACCACTGCTCTGTCACTCGTGGAAAGGATGCACTCCTCCAAGCCATGCTAGTGAGGTCTTCTCAGTAAATCTGCACCTGGGTGTACACGGTCTTAGTCATGAGCTCATGAACATTACAAATACACACAGATGAACATAAATGATAGCAACCTAGTTTGGTGACTGGAAAGACTGAGCTTAAAATTATAAACAGCTGTTTATTCAGAAACGTGTAGCTAAGCTGTGGAACTCCTTGCCAAAGGATGTTAAGATTTACGTGCGTTTAGGGGGACACTAGATAAGTACGTAGACCAGACAGACAAAAACCATTCAGGAAGTCTGTGAGCCACAAATGACTGAAGCCTCTGAGAGTACATGGGGGAAGTACTTCGGGGTGCTTGTCTTGCTTTGTGTTATTCCCAGGCAGCTATTTAGGCCCCTTGCTGGAAACAGCATGCTGGGCTAGATTTAGCCAGTTACATGTGTATATTTTCTGAAGCTCATGCTGTTTAAGATTAAACTATTACTCTCCCCTGCCTTTTTATCTCCTAACAGAATCGCTGCTCCTTGCCAGTTAAAATTACAAACAACTTCCTGATCCTGTTCCTAAGGATTAGAAAGATACCTTGATCTTTCCATTCCTTTCTCATACATCTCACATGCAGAACTTGGAGAGCAGCCAGCGGTTCTATAATTTTGATATATTTTAGCTAAGACTGCCTTGAGCACTGCAAACTTACATATTGTGTTTAAAAAGGATGTATATCCAAATATCCAACATGTTAGAAAAATCTACCCAGCAGCCTATGAGGACAGAGTACAAAAACAGAGTTTGCCTCCCAGATTGTCCAAATTCTGCTAGAATGAGTCGTTCAGGTTGAATCTATATTAAAGTTATTTCCAAATAATACACTTTAGATTCACAACTCCACTGCAGTTCCTCCAGTTTTTTGATAAGTGCCATCTCCGTATGGTAGGCAATGAATTAATGGAATTTGTCATTTCCAGTCCTGTTCCCCTGCTTGATGGACGCAGCAGCTCACTTCAGTTTGTCCAGATATCAAATGTGGGCACCTTTAGAGGAGATTTACTGGACCTCAGTCTGCTTTTATAATGGCTGAGGGTCAAATTCTGCCAGACTTAATACTTTCCAGTTATCCATTAGGAATCTCTAAAGAAAAGCTTTTCCTCTTTCTTTTTTYGTCTAGGATCCACAGTCACAAAATCACATAGGTGCTTGGTTTCAGTTATTTAGACAAATGTGAGATAAAAAACATCTTGTGGGTCCATGTAGCTTTTTTCCCTCACTGTTACTTTCAGTCAGCTTTTTATTTAAGCGCATACTGATGGCTGAAGCCCAGAATAACTGATAACAAATGAAAAATGGTGGATTTTTATTTTATGTAAGTAATTTTGTTGTGTGTGCAATTGGGATGAATATGGGGAAATAGATGACCTTAGGGTAAATTAAATTTTTTAGGCAGATAATTAACATCTGGGTGTTGTCAGTAAATAATCCTTTTGCTTGAGAAAATCCATACCACTACTGTTACGTAGAAGGATCTTAAAGAATTTCTGCTTGATTCTGTGTAGGCACAGATAAAAATGAAAAAGTATCATATCGAAGGGAATCCATAGACCTCAATACATGTTCAGAATTATTAGCTCTGGCACTGTAATCAGATGACTGACTCTGAGCTGATTAAAAGCTGCCAAATACTCGAAAAGCCAAGCCAAGTGGCCAGATGTTGCCTGTGAAAGACTGTTCCCTACAGATTTTTCATCAGGCCCTTGCACAGTTGCCTTTAAATAGCAAAGAAGAAAGCACAAAAGTGCTGCACTGTGTCCATGAGCATTTTGGAGTTGCTTGCTTTGAAGGAGTGAAAAGCAATCTTGTAGGAAACAATAAGGACATACATACACCCATAGCATTGCCTCCAAATCCTATGAAGGCAAATATTGCCAGATTCGAACATGCTCACTTCTGTTCACAGACGTGCTACCTGCAGGTGTATCCTGGGTCCTTTAAGTAGTTACATGCCCCAGTCGACTGGTTTATACCAATATATGCTATCAAAACTCAAATCACTGAACTAAATGAAATCATGTGCACTATGCATCCTTGACAGCCTGCCAAATGGGACGCTAATGTATACATCCATCAACTAATCATCATATGTAATAATAGTAATTTACAAATAACCAGTCAAGCATAACACAAGATTAAAACAATAAAGAACTGGACAATCCTCCATTCAGCACTTGCCATAGTCCCAAAGTCTCCTCTCTAGTCTTTATTGTGCCAGCACCCTCTTTGTGCACAATATCTGGCTGACAGCTAGTTTGGCAATGTGTCCTGAAGGTCAGCAGGCTCAAACTCTTATGTAGAAGGGGTGTAGTGCTATGTTTATTACTATAGTAATTTGGAACTCAATCCTCTGGTTGTGTGAATTATCATAGCACAGCTAAAGTCAAAAGATGTGTGAGAGCTTACCATCAATGGAACAATGAGAAAAATTACTTTTGGCCAGATTTTCCAACTTACTCAGAGACTTAGAGGTGCCCTGAAGGGTTTAAAAGAATTTTCAGAAATGCCTATGTTACTTAAATCTTACTGAAACAAGAATCAGTGGGAGGGAATCCKCTAATTTGCTAGTTTCTTATCTACATCTTTAGGAGCCATGTGCCTTGAGAAGGTTCATTAGTCAAGTGGGTGTTTTTGAGAAATTTCTCCTGTATTTGTAAAGTATAGATGACTCTCCAGAAAGTTTCATACTGATTAAGCTTAGTGGAGAGAGCAATTATCCTGTGGTAAATTGCCAGGATTGTTATCTGAAAACAACTAGAGTGAATTAGGTCCCTTATGAAGGCATTGCTTTCTTAATAACACTCATGATTATTTTCAGCCTTGCTTGCTCAGAAAAAGGAAAAGGTGCCCTTTGCTACATGGCCATTATTATTTTAATTATTACAAAATGTCTCCATGGTTTCACCACAGTGTACAGTGTTGCAGTTGAATGTGGTTTACTGTCACAGGGCCAATTCGGTGACCTGGAACCCACACAAGATGATGGGCGTCCCGCTGCAGTGTTCAGCCCTGCTGGTAAGAGAAGAGGTATGTCTCCATCTACTTGTTTCCCTGGTTCTTTCTGATATTTTACTTCTGAAAATCCTGCATGTTTCCTCATAACTGTGTCATAGCTAATATTTGATAATGTGATGAAGATTATAAAAGAAACTGAGAAATAAACCTCTAGTTATGTGTTCAGGCTGTGAGTGCAAAAGGGAATTAAAATGGCTGTCTAGTTGATTTGATAGATCCAATAAATGGGAATATCTTTACAGAGTTTGTAGCTTTGCATTCAAAATGTCCTAAATTAAGTTGTGGGGACACAGCTGTGTAACCCCACTAGGTTCTATGTAGCATAAATTGTAACTGAAGGCAAAATGATACGCTATAAATGCAATATGACATTTGGTTGAGAATCTAGGCATCATTACACTTTCCAGACTTTTATGAGAGATATTTCAACCCAGATCTGATCCATATATTCACTTCGGGGAGCATGGAAATAAAAAGGGAACACAAGTTCACTTGGAATAAAAAGTACACATTTCATTTAGTACCAGGACTTGAATTACCCTTCAAGCCTGTAACTTTCATATAACCATTGGTTACTGGGACAGCTGCTATACAACCACCAGGTATTAGACCAGCTATCAAAAAGCTGGTTGCTGTTTTGCTAACAGCTGTACAACAGATTGTACACAAAGTGATTGTGCTTAGGAGGAGAGAAGCTGGCTTTTATTTGCCCTCTGGGTCAGTTCCCTGAGACAAATCCTGCTTGGTTGAAGTCAGTACCATCCTTGAGCTCTAGTGAGAACAGATGGCTCAGATTAAGAGAAAGCCAATTTTTTCCCCTTCATTTTACCATCTTAGTTTTGAGTTACATATAGAGGTTAGATCTGATGATAAACAGCCAAGTTCTGATTCTTCTTGGACTGGAAAATGCAGTTTTAAACAACAGCCCTAAGGTGTATTTTAAACCTGGCTGAGGACTTCACTAGAGCCAGAACATGACTCTCTGCACTTCACTTTAAAAGCTAAAAAGGAAACTTCATGCTTTCCATGAGACAGGTTTCCTCACCTTGCTGGCTGTTGGCCCTCCCACAAAGCTGCCTCCCCAAAACGGTATCTTTTGACCCAGAAGTAGCTCTAGGTGGCTGTTTAGAGGCCATATGCTCTTTTGTCTGTGCAAAGCTTTCTGCACCACTTTAGCACCCACTTCGCAGCACAGGGCTTTGCAGAGGATCTGTCCTTAGAAAAGAACTGTGCCTACAAAGGAAGAAAAAAACAAAAGCAGAGACAAAAGCAGTTAGGAAAGTGGTGTGATGTTCTTTAGATTAGTCACCAAATTACCTTGGCCTGACTCGACCGGAATAATACCTTTCAAGGAAAGGAGGAATGGAAACCAGAACAAGGAATAAAGAGACAGATCCAAAAATGAATGTACGTGTAATGATGCTCAGAACTGCACTATCTAAAAGTTGTTTAAAAATGCTTTGGCTCTCGGAGAGGCCTACACATTGCTGGGTCAGGTACCAAAGTGTCCTGGGTGCTGGATGGAATACAAGAGACTGAGCCCACTAAGCAACTAAGTCTGATTTTGTCTTTTTTTTAGCTCTTTCTCTTGCAATTGGACACTTCAGTTGGACACTGAATTTGCATGTTTGTAATTTCTGCTGTTTAGACCTAAAGCAACCCTCAAAACAGTAGTCACATTTGTGCCAACGTTACTTTTTTATGTCTCTCTTTCTTTAAGGGGTTGATGCAGAGTTGCAATCAAATGCATGCTTCCTACCTCTTTCAACAAGACAAGCACTACGACCTGTCTTATGACACTGGAGACAAGGCTTTGCAATGTGGACGGCATGTTGATGTCTTCAAGCTATGGCTGATGTGGAGGGCAAAGGTAGGACTACCTGCAATGTGTTTGTTTGCATTAAAATAATGCACAGCAGATACAGGTTTCTTTTCTATAATCATCATTTTAGAAAATATCTGACCTGAATTTCCCATATATAACATGAAAGAAAGAACATTATTATTTTCTCTTTTTTTTATAACTTTAACAGTATAGGTTCAAAGCAGCCCAGATGATTCTGAAACTTGAACTCCATGCCTTTGCATAGCATTTGCTTTGTGTAACTGTAGGAGTCTAACACCACAAATCATATGTTTAAGAATGTTGTTAAGAACATTTCTGGAAACATAAAGATGTTTTATTTTAATGACATCAGAAATTAAACATGGCAATTCCAAGACTGGAATCCTAGTTCTATTGCATGCAGTAAATATGGAATGATCTTTTGGTAAAGCAGAGGAAAACTCATCAAAATATGTTCTCTGAGAATATGAGATGGCCATAATCATCAGTTCATCTGTATTTGTAGAATGTTGCTAAATAAGTTCTTCCACATATTTGTTCAATCTTTTATGTCAGGTTGCCTCAGGTTTGTTCAGATGACATCACTGTTTTCATTTCCAGAAAGCCTTAAAGAGCTTCATGTGCCTCATTAAAACTCCGAAAACAATTCTGAGACAGACAACAAATATAGCTGGAGGTGTGGGAGTCTGCAAGGGGGGTGGGAGGGCAAGTTTCTGTGGCTGAAATAGCGGTTGGACTAGCTGGGCTCGCTAGAGTGGCAGGCAGTCTCAGCCGCGTGCCTTCCCTCAGCCCCGAGGCTTTCTCCCGGGGCTGCGCTAGCTCTCCCCCATGCCAGAAGCTCTGTCTCCAGAGGCGGGATGACCTGGGCTCAGAAGTCAGTTCTGCAGTGCCAGACCGGATTTAGCAGGGAYCCACATCCATTATTCAGAGACATTTCTTCCTCTAAAGCACATATTTTTGATACGCCGTGTACTGCTTTTTCTCTGCTCACACCCCACTTGTAATACTTGCGTTACCAAATAGGATGCACGTTGCTCAAGCAGTTTGTCTACTCCAGCTGTCTGTTCCCCTGCCCCCCCCCCCCACCGACGCTGCAATCCTTGGTTTGTGGCATCACAGCTGGTGACTGCAGGACTGATGATGTTGTCACAGCTAGAGGGTTATGACTTCTGCTGGGGAAAAAGAGCAGGAATGGCTGCAGCTCCTACAAACAGCTTCTGAGTTTATGCGGTAGCAGTTAGAAAAGAAGAGAGACAAATGCTAGGGAGACGGGGCAGCAACTGAACAGAATGCTCGGTTGTTACAGGCCTCAAGCTGGTCTCTGAAAACATCTGGCCATTTTGTGTTTTAATTCGAAGAAAAGAAATATGCTAGGAAAAGGTACCAGATTGTCCCCTCTGGAAAATCAAAATCCCCCCTTCTGAAAAAAATACAAGGCTCCCCATGTACGGAGCTCAACACCTTTTTCTAGAGGCCCTCGTCTGTGCCAGCCCAGGCTGTGCAAACCAGTGCTCGGCCTCTCTGCAGAAACCATCACCAAGGGCACCCTTCATCAGAGGCAGTGCAAATATTTTGCTCAGCACTGAGCTGGATCTTGTGCTTATTTCGCAGAGGTGATCATAGGGGAGTCAGTGGCACAAGCTAGAGATGAATGAGCTCTGCATTGGAAAGTGTCCTTCGTCTGACAGAACCAGATCCTTAATCCTTCCAACAGAGACTCCTGTGAAGTGACTTGTACTGCTGCTTTGACAAGTGCTGCATGTTCCTGTCACTGTGTCAGTTCACAGGACAGATAGTCACAAAACTTTAAGCTCTATTTTTTTTCTCTCTCTTTAAAGGGAACCACAGGATTTGAAGCACAAATTGATAAGTGCTTGGAACTTGCAGAGTACCTATATAATAAAATAAAGAACAGAGAAGGGTATGAAATGGTGTTTGATGGAAAGGTATGTATTGCAACTTAATGTCCCAGTTGTCAGCACCRCTTGCCTTAGTCAGGTACTGGGATGCTACTAACAGGTCGAACCAAAAAGCATGTGACAAAAAGCAGTGTCCCTTCTAACGGCAGCTGTTGTTGTGCCAGTAGCTCCCTTCTTTATGGGATCCAGGGGCAAGGGAGATGAGGCAGCTGAGCATAGGATTTCAGTTTGCAGTTTCACTCCACGGGAATGCAGCACTGGCATCTCAGGCTAAAGCAGTGTACACGCAATGAGAACCAGCTTTCTGGTAATCAAAAGAGACTGCAGTTTTCCTGATCCAGGATCTGTTCTGAATGTGCGCTCCAGTGCCCCACATGAGTCTGAAAAACGGTGGTGCACGGTACTGTTGCAGCAGCCTCAGGTGGTCAGTCACAGCCCATGGGGACGGGGCTGCAGCGCAGCAGGACAGGGGCTAGCGTGGCCCCGCGCTGCGCCCGGCGGCATGCAGCCCCCCTCTGGGCCAGCGCTGCTCCCCCTTGCTCATTGCTGGCGCATCAGGTTTGCCTTGCAGGTGGGCGCGGGAGCAGGCCCTGCTCCCAGCTGCCACGCCGCACGCTCGGGCACCCCAGCTAGCGACGCTGCCRCGCAGGGTATAGGTGTCTCAGGGTGTGTTATTTCCAGTGAGGGAGGGCCCAGCAGCTCCAGCTGGGATGGTCCCCCCTGTGCTCGGTGCTCAGCCGGCGCCTGGCAGGGGACAGGCTGCAGTCTGCCGTGTGTCGGTGCCTCCCGGCTGCRCTGCACTGTCCCGCGCTTGGCCGCAGCATTCCCCGGCTGTGACGGAGCGCAGGTGGCTGGGCACAGGCCCAGCAGCGGCCTCTGTCACAAAGCTACTGGTGGTTTGCCTGTAAGAGAGAAAAAACATCTTATTTTGGCTTTTCTCCTCTGACTTGTGGCAGTTTCTGCTCTCCATACTTGCACAGGAAGGTTTTCCCTCCCAGCATGCCGCTCCCTGGTAGTTAACTGACCCCCTGGCATGAGCCTCGGTGCTCTGCAGCACAGGGATAGATGTCACCACGTTTCTTCAGACAGAGATCCCAGACTCATACCCACATGCCACTACGTTATTTATTCCCGCCCCTCACGCACCATCATTGAATTTGGTCTGCCAGATCTAATGATGGGTGAAGGAATCGACAGCAGTGAGAGTTTCTGTAACGCGGGCATTTAGCAGCCAGCAAAGAGGAGTGTAGCAAGGCAGACAACTGCTGGGAGATTGCACAAATGCACAAAGTGTCTGCGGAGTCTTACTTTGTGCCTTTCTACTTGGTGTTTCCATGTTAGTTAAGCCAGCCAAGATGCTAGATACATCCAAATTAATATGGGAGCTAGCTGCACCAAACTGAGAAGTAATGAATTTCTCAAGTGTAAGAAAAGCTTAGGCCATCTGTGAGTCCTGTTTGCAGGACCAGATTCTACATTATGCAGTCGTGTAATAAAAGTAATTGACATGGTCTTCACATCTAAATTATCTCTAATAGACTGTTGTCTCGGCCACACGTTCCCTTCAGCCTCTTGAGGGGACACTACCTACAAAGTCTAGATGCTTCTCAATTGGGGATAAATATATTTGCACAGCTGGGTGATGTGTTTCTGCATCTGACATCCTGGGAATAAATTGCCTAAAATTATCCTTTCTGCATTAATAATGATGATGACTCTCAGCGGACTACGATAATGAAAACCATTGATTGCTGTCACAATATGATGTATGAGAGAAGGGAAAGGCATGAGCATAATTGCAATTGAGATATTATGAGCATTTCTTACAGTCTGAACTACTATTGTTCTGTGTTTAGCCTCAGCACACAAACGTCTGCTTCTGGTATATACCTCCCAGTTTACGCAGTATGGAAGATAACGAAGAAAGGATGAGCCGCCTTATGAAGGTAAGTAACATTATCCAGGATATTGTGTGGTGAGCACCGAAATCCTGACAGGCAGGCAATCCTCGAAATGATCTCCAAGGAGGCACAGGGGAGGGTCACCTAGCTATATTCTGGCAGATGACACCTCCATGGTCATTATCCTAAAGGTGAGTCTGGCATCACCTTGCTCTGATCTCCCAGTTTGGTACTCCCTGTGTCTGCCTCTTCTCTGGAGCACTTACTTGAACTCTGGCTATTTTTCCTGAAGTTCGTGTAAACTGCAGTCAGTAAACCCAGCAAACATAACAATAGCTTGATTATAGTATGCCACTCTGGCACATGAAAAGAAGATGGAAAATGATTGTAACAATATGTTTGAGGGCTACAAAAAAAGCAGTTACAGTGTGCCAATTGTATGTCAGCAATACTGAGACAGTAGGGGGGAAAATTCCCCAGTGATTTTAAGAGCAGCACAAAGAAACAGGATAAACCCAACATCTTTTCAGCGAGCCTTTTATTCCTTGACAGAGATTAACATTTTTGTCAATATTGGACTTACTTTCGTTTTAACTGCTTCTTGTAGCTCTTTATAGAAAAAGAGAACATGCTCTGCTTTTTGTTACAGTAATAATAATCTCCTGCTTTTTGCTATAATAATAATAATAATAATAAAAATAATAATAATCCCCTGCTTTTTGTTATGTGCCATTACAGGTGGCTCCAATGATAAAAGCCAGGATGATGGAGTATGGAACAACCATGGTGAGCTATCAGCCTCTGGGAGACAAAGTGAACTTCTTCCGGATGGTCATCTCAAACCCAGCAGCAACTCATCAAGACATTGAGTTCCTGATTGATGAAATAGAACGTCTGGGACAAGATTTATAATGACTGGGTGTGAAAGTCTGTTCCTGGACCTCTAAGTAGACAATTAAGTTGTCACAAACTGTGCGAATGTATTTGTGATTTGTTCCAAAGTAAATCTATTTCTTTATTGTGGTGTTGGAGTAGAGTACAGTTTAAAATCAAGAAACATGGCTCCTTTAAAGTCCTTTCCTGAGTTTTAGAATACCTCTGTAATAATTAGCTACTCAAAAAGCTGCGTTGAAACATACAAGGAAGAGCAGAAGATATGTACAATTTTCTCCCCAATTTTAACACAATGACTATTTTAAATTAAAAACAGTCAGACTGAATGATGCCAAATTTGCCCGAAATGGTGACAAAATCAAATTGGGGGAAGGAGGATAGTGAGAAACAAGTATACAAGCTGTATGCTTAAAAGTGAAAGTATTTTGCCTTTTTCATAGTATTAGAACAGAATTTCTAATTTACCTATAGCAACATTTCAAATGTATTTAAATAGGTATAGTTTTACAAAAGGAAATATATATATATATATAAAATCCTATTTTGTAAACTAAAGTTTTTATTTTATATGGGTTATAAAACTGCAAGGACAAAAGATGAAAATTAACTAGGATTCTTTTTCTTTTGATAGAGGTGCCTCAAATATTTATTACTGCTTGTTTTAAAACATAAGCCCACATATATTTTTAAGAGGTACCAGTGCCTCATTTCTCCATGTCACATGGATTGTACATCTCCAGGGTTGATTACTGAAAAACCTCAAGAGTGCTGCAGCTCTTAAAACCACTTAATAAGATCAATTACAGTACAACAATAGGATGCTATTATTCCTAATTATGTTTCCCACATGGCCTAACTAAGCAGACGCACAATCAATATACAGTGCTAACCAAGACTGAAATAAGGTTGTATCTGGATGGTTTCTTTGCTCTGTGTTATAAAAGCCTATCCAAAAAAAGTCACATGTCTGACTAACTGCTTGTGTCGTAACCATTTCTTCTATGAGCAATATAAAATTACATTGAAAATTAAATTTGACTGAAATTCTATCTAAAGAAATAGCATGAAATCTCACAGCTACATTAGCAAGGTAAGGACTTCTTATAGATGTACAGGTCTGCAAGATAAGATCTAAATTAAATGTGAGTATAATCTGAATGACAGTAGTGGAGTCTAAGTGACAAACTGATTTGACGAAGGTTTCTCCTAGTACTGGACAACATCGTTTGCAGGGGCTTTTGAAATTGCTGAAAAAAATGAAATAAGGCTACATCTGCCTAATACAGCCCATGCAGAGCCACACAGGTGTTTTTAGAAACCATGGCACCACTCTTGCAGAACTCACGTGCTGCATCATTCCTTAGCGTTATGAGTGACTCTGACATGGAAACTTAAATTAATTCTTTTCCCCCTCAACACCTGGAAATGTTGGTAAGAATTTCGTGGCTTGGGCCTGTCTATTTATAACCCTACTAAAGTTTTGGTTTTAACTTTGCCTAAACAGCCAACTTCTGTTTGTAAAGCAGTATTGTTTTGCTGTCTCGAAAATACTTGAAGAGGAAAAAAAAAAAGTGCAATGTGGTTTTAATTTCATCTAAAACAGATAAATGGAGTATTGGTTCAATGTAATATGAGGACATGAAGTAAGAAGAGGAAATAAATTGTGTCTGTAATTGTGTTGCCTTTATTATATTGATAGTACTGTTTTGTCACCTCAGATTGAGGCTGTGCACTTTAGATTTAAACTGTACAATGTTGCAAATCAACATGTGTTGTTGTATAAGCTTGTACAATATATTATTGATATGTCATTATTTGTGTGGTAGTAGTATTTACTCGATATTGTAAGAACTGCATTCACATCAGTCCTTCTACTATATCTTTGCTTGATATTAGCCTCTCCTCACCAGCTCTTAGGCAGACCTCTCACCTCACTTCAGTGGATTTCCATTGCTATCTACAGTGCATAATGTTACAAGTTAAGCTATAGAGGAGATGCCAGTTCTATCAAGGACTCAAATGTGACCTTTGCTGAACATGTCAAAATCAGCAGACCAACCACTGAAATASTGGGTAGAGCAGCAAATTATATTCTTCTTTCTTGCTGTGAAAAAGGCAAGGAAAGAGCTTAAAAAGTAAAAATAGTAAAGGGACAAGGGTGAAAGTGATCAGTAGCCTGGTTACATCTTGCATGTGCAATTCTGTTTTTAAAATKCTAAGTACAAACAATGTATTTATTAGCTGTATGTGCCAATCCGAGACTTACATTCAGTGTTCCATAAGAACCAGCATTTTTTTCCACGTTACTATGTTTATTGCAGCCAGGAAAGAGCAGCATAGCAACCTGTTCTTGTGTTTGACCAAAGTATCTTATCTGTGTTGTTGACCTAAATCCAAATAAAAGTGTAAAATGTGACTGAGAGTCTTTTCTTTAGCAGCACTGAGGAAACCAGCCTTACCAGCTATGCCATCTCGGAGTAAGGTCCCACAGAAGAGAATGTTTAATTCTGACTCTCTTCCTGTCTCTTTCTGGATTTTTTGATGACAAGATTCCTGTGTGTTAGTTATTATAATATTCAAAAAAATTTAAATTCCATCATCAGACCCTTTCGAGGCTATATTCAGCACCAGCATGCTAGTGAAAAACTGCCATCTGCTATTCCTTTACCTTATCTTTACAGGATGGAGCTAGTTGCTTTATTCTCCTCAGACAAACTCAACTTTGTTTTGTTTTGTTTTTGTCTTTTTACTCCATGAGTCCTTATCCCCAATTTAGCCATAGACTGTAATCAGCCTACAACACAGCAGTGAAAGCAGTCAGGGCACTTTTCAGACTATATGAAGGCAAAAGTTTAAACAGGCCACAAGATAAAAAAGGCAAAACAACTGATGCAAAAATTAAAATTTTAATCCTCATGTTTCCCCTGGCCCAGGGCCTCAGTCCTCCAAAATCTGCTGCCTGCTCTGTTTTGCTTCCATTCGCTGAACTGCTGCACAGATGCCAGATGCAGAGAGAGAGAACAAAACAATGTTTAGAAAATGGCAGCATTTAGCAAGCTTATGCCTGAAATGAGATTTTGTATATCATGTCCTTAAGTCTGCAGCAGAATTCGAATTGAATGCCTAGTCCAAGCACCTACACAGAGCCCAGTCAGAAGCTCTGTAATGAAAGAAAGAGAGAGAGGGAGAAGCTGTGGGGATAATATTTTCCTTACTCTAATGAAGCGCTTTGTTTAGCACTAGGAGAGAGCATTGCTGTATTATTTTTAACCACTTTCACGTGAGTAAATGAAGCTTGGGCTTTGCTGTGAACCCTTTGCACACAGAGCTGTGTGGTGTCTCCCTGAAAGGCAGGGGGATGCAGAACAGATTTGCCTGACCAAGTCAAGCATGTCCCGGCTGAGCTTGAAGAAGGTAAAATAAAACAACCAGCAAGAGAACAGGGCATGCAAAAGCCTGAGTAACAGAGCTTTACAAAGACTGATTCCTCGTGAGATCTGTTACAAGAACAAAAGCTCTGCTTTGTTACTTCTCTGCTCTTTATCCCCAAACCCCCCCAAAAGAGCACTTTTTTGCACAGGGAGAATCTTGGATCTTGAAGAAGAGGTTTGGGGTTTTTTTTTTTTTTCCACTTGGAAGCATAACTGCATGGTCGTTTCGAGTTTGACACTGGCTGCGGTCACGCGATGTGGTGGAATCACACAAAGCCCTCAGGCAACGTCGTGCCTTGCTGAGGCTGCCGCACTGCACCCTGCTGCACGGCCCCCACAGCAGCTTCCCCTTCTCTTCTTTGGGCCCAGCCAGTCCACCTGCTCCAGCATTTCATGGCTCTCTCCTTCCCCTTTTCCCGCAACATGTATATATGTTTCTTTAAAATGCAGGCTACGTATTTGATTAAAACTCTACTACAGCAAGACTGGGTTCCTCAATCTGAGAAGGAACTGTTCTTCACTTCAGCATAAGGTTGTCCTGGTCCAAGATAGCTCTGGGAGAAGTGACCATCAAACAGGATTTCAGAGCTCTGGGGATGGYGGTCAAGGGTCTGGGAGCCCAGGTCATCTTCTCCTCAATCCTGCCAGTGAGGGGGATGGATGAGAGGAGGAGGAGACGGACTTTCCAGGTTAACGACTGGCTGCGCCACTGGTGTTGGCAACAGGGTTTTGGTTTCTATGACCATGAGACCCTGTTTGAAGATCGACAACTGCTGGGGAGAGATGGGATCCACCTCACTAAGCAGGGCACATGTGTCTTTCCTTGCCAACAGGTTGGCCAACCTGGTAAGGAGGGCTTTAAACTAGGAAAGATGGGGAAAGGGGAGAGTTATAGTGACAGGGTAGTTGGCAAAAGACTGCTGAAGTCGGGATGCCTCCAACAGGTGAATGCAGCCAGGGAAGTGCGCATGGGATGTGGCTATGGAGGACCCTCTTTTACCCCTCCTGGGAAACCTGCATGCTCGATCACCTCTCTGAAATGCCTGTGCACCAATGCACGCAGCATGGGGAACAAACAGGAAGAACTAGAGATCTGTGTGCAGTCACAGGGCCATGATCTCATTGCCATTACAGAGACATGGTGGGATAGCTCGCATGACTGGAGTGCTGTCACGGATGGCTACGTGCTTTTTAGGAAAGACAGRCCAGGAAAGCGAGGTGGTGGAGTTGCTCTTTATGTGAGAGAGCAACTGGAATGTATTGAGCTGTGCCTAGGGGTGGATGAAGAGCGAGTCGAGAGCTTAGGGGGAAGGATYAAAGGGCAGGCTAGCATGGGTGACACTGTTGTGAGTGTTTACTACAGGCCACCTGATCAGGAAGAGGAAGTTGATGAGGCCTTCTACAGACAGCTGGAAGTAGCCTCACGATCCCAGGCCCTGGTTCTCATGGGGGACTTCAACCACCCTGATATCTGCTGGAAAGACAACACAGCTAGGCACAAACAGTCCTGGAGGTTCCTGCAGAGCATTGGTGACAACTTCTTGACACAGGTGGTGGAGGAGCCAACAAGGAGAGGTGTGCTGCTGGACCTCGTACTAACAAACAAAGAAGGACTGGTGGAAGATGCGAAGGTTGGGGGCAGCCTTGGCTGCAGTGACCATGAGATCGTGGAGTTCAGTATCCTGCAAGGAGGCAGCAGGGCACCAAGTAGGATCGCAACCCTGGACTTCAGGAGAGCAAACTTTGGCCTCTTCAGGGACCTACTTGGAGGAATCCCATGGGTTAGGGCCCTAGAAGGAAGGAGTGTTCAAGAGAGCTGGTTAATATTCAAACATCACCTCCTCCAGGCTCAAGAGCAGTGCATCCCTAGGAGTAGGAAGTCAAGCAAAGGAGGTAGGAGACCTGCATGGATGAGCAAGGAGCTCCCGGCAAAACTCAACCAGAAGAAGGAAGTATACAGAAAGTGGAAAGGGGGACAGGCCACTTGGGAGAATTATAGAAACATTGTCAGAGTATGCAGGGATGTGACGAGGAAGGCTAAGGCCCGTTTGGAATTAAATCTGGCGAGAGATGTCAAGGACAGCAAGAAGGGCTTCTTCAAATACMTCAGYAGCAAGAGGAAGACTAGGGAAAATGTGGRSCCTTTGCTGAATGGGGTGGGTGCCCTGGTGACGAAGGATGCAGAGAAGGCAGAGTTACTGAATACCTTCTTTGCTTCAGTCTTTACTGCTCAGGCCAGCCCTCAGGAATCCCAGACCCTGGAGACAAGAGAGAAAGTCTGGAGGAAGGAAGACTTTCCCTTGGTGGAGGAGGAGTGGGTTAGAGATCATTTAAGCAAACTTGACACCCACAAATCCATGGGCCCTGATGGGATGCACTCACGAGTGCTGAGGGAGCTGGCGGACATTATTGCTAAGCCACTCTCCATCATCTTTGAAARGTCATGGAGAACAGGAGAGGTGCCTGAGGACTGGAAGAAAGCCAATGTCACCCCAGTCTTCAAAAAGGGCAAGAAGGAGGACCCAGGGAACTACAGGCCAGTCAGCCTCACCTCCATCCCTGGGAAGGTGATGGAGCAGCTCATCCTGGAGGCCATCTCCAAGCATGTGGAGGAAAAGAAGGTGATCAGGAGTAGTCAGCATGGCTTCACCAAGGGGAAATCATGCCTAACCAATCTGATAGCCTTCTMTGATGGAATGACTGGCTGGGTAGATGAGGGGAGAGCAGTGGATGTTGCCTCCCTTGACTTCAGCAAGGCTTTTGGCACTGTCTCCCATAACATCCTCGTAGACAAGCTCAGGAAGTGTAAGCTAGATGAGTGGACAGTGAGGTGGATTGAGAACTGGCTGAATGGCAGAGCTCAGAGGGTTGTGATCAGTGCCGCAGAGTCTAGTTGGAGGCCTGTAGCTAGCAGTGTCCCCCAGGGGTCAGTACTGGGTCCAGTCTTGTTCAACTTCTTCATCAATGACCTGGATGAAGGGACAGAGTGCACCCTCAGCAAGTTTGCTGATGATGCAAAGCTGGGAGGAGTGGCCAATACACCGGAGGGCTGTGCTGCCATTCAAAGAGACTTGGACAGGCTGGAGAGGTGGGCAGAGAGGAACCTCATGAAGTTCAACAAAGGCAAGTGCAGGGTCCTGCACCTAGGGAGGCATAACCCCATGCACCAGTACAGGTTGGGGGCTGACCTGCTGGAAGGCAGCTCTGCTAAGCACCTGGGAGTGCTGGTGGACACCAAGTTGACCATGAGCCAGCAATGTGCCCTTGTGGCCAAGAAGGCCAATGGTATCCTGGGGKGCATCAGGAAGAGTGTTGCCAGCAGGTTGAGGGAGGTGATCCTCCCCCTCTACTCAGCCCTGGTGAGGCCACATCTGGAGTGCTGTGTCCAGTTCTGGGTTCCCCAGTACAAGAGAGACATGGAGCTACTGGAGCAAGTCCAGCGAAGGGCTACAAAGATGATTAGGGGACTGGAGCATCTCTCTTATGAGGAAAGGCTGAGAGAGCTGGGCCTGTTTAGCCTGGAGAAGAGAAGACAGAGGGGATCTTATTAATGTGTACAAATATCTTAAGGGAGGGTGTCAAGAGGATGGAGCCAGACTCTTTTCAGTGGTGCCCAGTGACAGGACAAGAGGCAACGGCCACAAACTGAAACACAGGAAGTTCCATCTGAACATGAGGAAAAACTTCTTCACTGTGAGGGTGACAGAGCACTGGAACAGGTTGCCCAGAGAGGTTGTGGAGTCTCCTTCTCTGGAGATATTCAAAAGCTGCCTGGACGCAATTCTGTGCAACATGCTCTAGGTGACCCTGCTTGAGCAGGGGGGTTGGACTAGATGATCTCCAGAGGTCCCTTCCAACCTCAGCGATTCTGTGATTCTGTGATTCTGTGAAGTATTAATATGTGACCACCCCCTCCATCCTGGACCCAGTCTGCTACGAAAAGAGGGAGGTGACAAGGAAGAACCCTGCGAAGCTCAGGGGAGCCCTCAAAACCTGCCCAGAGCCATCCCACCACAGAGATCACCTCCACCACAACATAGTGTACTGAGTGCGTCTAGTGCTTTTGATCACGTATTTTGTAGTTCAATTCTTAACCCTGGGATTAATAAAATATGGTTTAGGAAAACTTCAATAAATAACATCCCAGAAACTACACCAGGTTCTGCGAAGCAGAGACTAGCTGAATGAGCAAACCTAATGGTGCCTGCACATAGCCAAATACAGATTTGAAGTAGTGGGCACATATCATCCTTTGGAGTTTTACTCTGTGGTAAATAATTTCATCCAGAAAGACACTCTTCCAGTTACTGAACATATTCATTATTGCCTAAATGGATATTCCTCCACAGAAGGCATGGATGTCTCCTGACAGAGTGTACAAAACTGCATTATGTTAACAAAACACAGAAGCATATTTTACTGATGATGCCTATGTGGTATGTGGACCAAGGAAACAGTCACTGCTAGTATAGGCACCACTCAGTGACAGCAGAAGTGCAGTTTGATCAAAGTCTGCACCACAGCAAGCCACGTGTGACAGTGGGCAACCCAACCCACACCCCATGGCTTTTTTTTGCACAAACACTGGCACATTATTCTGACATCCATAGCAGTAAAACCAGCAAGTGAATACATAAAAGGGATTTCATTACATAATTTGTGCCTAGAAGGGATACTCAGTTCGTAATAGTTACTGGGGGCTGATGCAGAAACAGTGGCCTAGACAGGCTCTTCTGCAACTCTTAGCAAACCTTGGACCTAGAGCCCTGTCAGAGCACAGGAGAGGTTCAGGGGCAGATGAGAAACAGAAGTTTGCAGTCCCTCTGCTCTGACAACCAAAGATGAACCACCCAAGCATGTGACTGATGAGATGGTTTGGTCTCAGTCCTACAGGATTTTGGCTATTCATGAGTGCTGCCTGGTCTTCTGCAAATGGCCTCCAGGAGTGATCTGGGGAGAAGCCCTCACCTATCCTGGAGCCCACAGCTCTAAGGCAAGATTAAACATCAAGTTAGTTGCATCAAACTCATATTCCAGCATGGTTAAAGAAGAAACAAAGCAAGAGAGAGCTCAAGGAAATATAACTCTTTTATCTGACTTAGCTAGGCTAACTGTCAAGTAGAAAATCATTCTAGGTAGAAAGCAAACCCATTAGAAATCCACAGGATACTGTCTTCAATGTGCTAATGTCTTAGATTTAAAATGTCTGAACTATCAGATTTCTACCTGACTAGCCTAACTAAAGGGACCAATTCAGCCGTTAACAGAAAGCCATGTGCTGCAGCTGAAAGAAATACAGACCTGACTTTTCCGTTCACTGAGAAGACAGAATGGCTGTAGGTCATGGCACTGTTCATTGTGGTGCTGAAGACTTCAGGTGTTTATATTTTACACTGTACAGTGAAGCAAGAAATTGGGTCTGAGATTAGAGTCAGAGGAAAAGGAATATGTACCTATTTTGTGTTAAAATAAATGCCTATGCATACTGTTGCTGATATTCTTGAGTTAGAATACACATTAGAAGTGAAACTTCTGTTCCATAAATGCATACTGTATGAACAGAGTAAAGGTTATTGCCTCAGGGTACAGGTAAGACGCAAGTTAAGCCATGGTGTAAACCTACAGTTCTCCTGCTACTCTGCAACAGCTGCCCATGTGCCTGTTCTTACTCCAAAGTAAGTGCAAAATATGCCTGCTGCCAAACCTTGATGAAAACTCTGATTTCAGTTTCAACAGGCATTAAACTAACATGCAGGATGGGGAATATAAGAATCGTCATACATAATTTGCTTGATTGCTCTGGGTACTATTATTTTAATACTAGCCTGTATGAGTAAGCTTCCATCTTCTCACACTTTTGCACTGCTTGCATGGTGGAGTTCTAACTTCCTGCCYACCCTCCTCTGTCCTGATAACACAAGTGGTTCTGGAAGAAAGAACAGATGTTTGGGACTCAGTGAAAACAAGCTTTTGCTGCTCTAAGAAACTAAAAGGAAATGGCTTGTGTTACAGTAAGTAGCTGCAGACTGCAGCTCTCTAAAGAGAATCTACGAGGAGTGATGAAGCATGTAGGATTTGCTTACACACAGCGACTGCCCGGCAGTGCTCCCCAGGCGAATAGTCCTGTGCAGAGTGGGAATGCTCTCCATGGGCATCTCCTCCACAACTATCCTTGCCAAACAGCATATTCTGCTAAAGATAATCCAGTTAATTTCCCCATTCAGACAAGCCATTACTATTTATATTACATTGGTACCCAACTAAAGCCAGAGCCTCGTGGTGCTAAGTGCTATAATATTGTCAGAGGCAGCTGTTCTTACAATAAGCTTGAGATCTGAAAGGATGTCAGAGACTGATCAGGAGAGGCCGTGGAAATTAAGTATGAAATTTTCAGACCATCATCTGCTTGGACTGATCTTTCAACGATCATGACATTGGGACACAGGAAATTCGGACGTCCTCTGTTTCCTTTCACCAGTGCCCAGACACATGACTTCCACCTACGTGTTTGCTAAATCCTCCTGGCTGCAGAAAGCTCAAAGAAACCGGGCCAATTTCTCTGCACAGTCCCTTGGAAGAGGATTCCTGAAGACCAGGCCAGCAAGGCTGTCCTTCCTGAAAGACATGGAATATTGCACCTTCCCCCTGCAGCAGACATTGAGGTTCAGCCTGGGACCAGACCAGATCTAGATCAGTTATGAATCCACTGCGATTAACCTATTTCCACATACATGCCCCATCCCTCATTCTATGGCTCTGGCTCTTGCATGAACAGAATTTGAACAGCTGCTCCAGACAATCCTGTCTATTCAATTTTGGAGAATGAAAATTAAACCACATTAATAGTGATACTGATGAAAGTTGATGAGGTGATGAGGATGATATTAATAAAATATAGAGGGCCTTAAGTGAGATCTTACTCGTCAAGAAGATTGGTGAGAGTTCTGAACAGAAGCTTCAAGGGAAATTTTTAGACTGGAAAATAATCATTGGGTTATTTTTTGTAATAACTTCAGAAGAAAACATAATCAATTCCTGTTTGCAATCTACAGACCCAATAATCAGTCTCAGGAATCAGTATTCAGTAGGTAAATAATAAATGACATCATGGCTATGAAATATTGCAAGTGCCTCCATATCTCACTCTGTCCTTTTACCTTCAATACAAATGAGTTGTGATACTGCTCGCTACATGTGTGTTTCCCATGCTTTACCAAACAGAGCTCTGTCTCTTTGGCATATATATATGCCACATTTCCTAAACTTTCAGTAGATGTCAGTAGTTCAGAGAAATGGCCATATTCAAATGAAATACAAAATACATAGGGTTAACAGTAGCGCTCAAAAATGTCAGTTGATGCAAACACTTTACTTAGTGCCTTGTTTGTGCCTAATATGGTTCAATTTGTGTTGATTCATTTCTCCTGTTGCCATTTGTCTTAATTCACAGTGTCGTGTTTATATGAGCTGGTGCTGCAGGAAAATCTACAAGCAAAGCACGTATTGTTGATATGACACTTGCAACCCAAAAGGTATGCACAGATGATCTTCTTACTGCTTTGCCATTGCTTCTGACACAGTCTGCTTTTTATTTACCAGTCATCAACTTTGTCTTTTACAGATGACAATTTGCAATCACTTTTCCCCTTTTCTTCAGCTCCTTCAACTCCTGTCATTATGAAAAAAAGAGATAAAAATAATCAAACACAAAAAAACACCCAGTGACTGGATCTGATTGTTGATGCCTGAATTGCAATGCAGCTGAAATTACTGATGCATTATTGTTCTTGAAAGCAATTTTCTTGCAGTAACTCTGGTAAGAATCTTGAATAAATTGTACCTATTGATCACTAGCCTTAGTATTTCCCACACAAAAAGCCTGGGTCTTTTTCCATGTTGTAGGCAACTTTTTTTGCTCTCAGACTTGTTTCTAGAAACAACTAATCCTTTTCAATAGGAAACTGGGCACTTTTGACAGGATACCTCACCACACAGTCCGTTGCAAGCAGACTGTATAGATGCAGGCTGCACCAAGTTTGACTTCTACATTATCCCACAGGGCCTTGCACCTTGAAAAATACTCCTGCTCTCCCTCAGGTACACCACAAATACCCCGGTGTCATGTATAAAGATGTCATTCCGCAAATGTAACAGAACCATCTCATTAATTCCTACACTTTGGACCAAAAAGTGCTGAAAAACAATAATTACACCCCATGGCTACCTGATGGTACACAGAAGAAAGCTGGCCTAAGTGCTGTGCAGTATAGATGTGGCCACTGTGCTCCAGAGAGTGGCAGCCTTCAGCAAGGTGGGTACGAATCAGCCCACCCAGATGGCTCCAGGTTGTCTTCCTGAGGAGGTCTATGGAGCTACAGCAGACAGCAACAGGGCAGAAGCACTCATGCTCCAGACAAACACCTCATAGCAGGGATTAGGATACTCCAGGGTATCTTCATTTGAGCATTTCTGGTCAGGCAATAGAGTGAGATGTTGGATCATTTGCAAAGTGACAGTGTAGGGGGTCATTTCATCTCTGCCCATCTGGGGACTGACAGGAAGGACGTCATCAGGAATGGGGAATGACTTGCTCTCCTGGATGACAATGGCCTCTGTGCAGGTCTCTCGCTGACAGTCCATCTCCTGTGAGGCCACTGGCGGCTGCACAGCTGCTCCAGGAGGTCCTCAGGCATAGTTAGCAAACGGCTGTGCTTCATTACCTGGTGTGGGCATATTTAGATGCAGGCAGCAGTTGGGAGCAATGCCATAAATAGCTCTCTTCTCTGTACTTTCCTGTTTTCTAACCCGACCAAGACATTCCCTGTTCCCCTTGTTCTTGAGAGAGGAAACTAATGCTACACAAGTTCTTCTCGCCGCTGAGAAAGCTCACCTCATGGGACATTGGCTCATGCACAGCATGATCTGGGACTCTGTCCTGCAGCAGCAGCAGCACTCCTACCCCTCTGCCCAGCAAGGAATACAGCCCTTCATTTCTTTGTTGTCTGTTGCCCCTTCTATAGGACAGATAATTACGTATAGTCACTGGTTTCAGGGTTCTGCTGAGAGCCAGAAAATAATCAAATAGAAACTACTGTGTTCTTAGCTGCTTTATACAATAAGTCCCAGTCAGGACACAACTACCTCTGTTATTACTTCAGCTGATATGACCCTACCTCAAGCTCCTTGCTGTTCTGGGTAGTTCTGTAAGCAGAAATTTAGGAAAGTAAAAGTGAATCCTTGTTTCTGGCCACTAATCCTCTCACCTTTTGGGTTGGTTTCAATGCCCAAGACCATGCACAAGCTGTTGTCTGTTATTACTCATCATCCTTTGCCATATTACTGCATAGTCATTGCTCTTAGTCATTGAATATGGACTAACTCCAAGTTGATTCCATGAGGGTTGCCATAGGGAGAGCACAAGGCACTGAGCACCAGACAGAATAAGATGAAGATCAAGAAAGGCTCACAGAGGAGGTCTCCCCTCTCATTATGTGGATTGGTGGTTGAGACCTTCAAGAACACCTTGAAGTCTAAAATCTGATCTCTGCTTCTGCCTAATGGGACCTGAATCCACATCAGCACATTCAAATAACATGCTCATTGGTGTTTACAGGGGTAAGATGGGCTCTTAACTCCTTCTGCTGGAGCACGGTCAGGGTGGAACTACAATGGAGATGGTACAAAACTGGTTAATAAACATGCCCAGAGAGTTCTCCGTAGATCATATAGAGAGTGGTTCTGCAGGAGTCTACACCAGACCTGATTTTGTTCAGTGTTCTCATCAATGATTTGGACAATGAAATATGGAATATGCTTGTCAAATGCATAGATGATAGGATGCAGGGAGGGGGAGACGGTTGGGAAGAACAGACAAACAGCAACAGCTCAATTCAAAACAGTCATGACAAATTGGAAAAAAGTAGTCTGAAAAAATACGTTAGATCTCAGTAAAGGCAAGTGAGAGGTGTTACTTTAAGCAGGAATAATCACAATCATAGGTTAGGGAGGGGAAAKTTTATGCAGTAGCTCTTCAAAAAAGGGGATCAATTATTAGTTAACAATGTTCTATCACAGAGAAAAAGGACTTGGCCATTTTGGACTATATGAGCTGGAAAATTGCTTGCAGCACAGACTGAGTCATCCCTCTGTTCTGCTCACCAGTGATGACTGGTAGAGCCTCAACTGGGACATAATATTCGGTTCTGGGCATTACACATCCAGGAAGATGTCCAGAGAAGAGCAATAATAATTGCTGGAGATCTAAAAAGGATGGTCTTGCAAGGAAATGCTGAAAGAACTGCAGCAGTCTGCCTAAAAAAAATTCTGAAAATTATGACGAAAATCTTCTAATATCTAGAGGTTTGCTATAGAGAGGAAGGGAATTTTTTTTTTTCTCTGTGGCCACGGAGACTCAGACAAGAAATAATATGCTCAAACTTTAGCAGAAAAGATTCAATTAGATATTAGAAATAGCTTTCCAGTGCAGGGCAATAAAGCATTGGAATAGATTACTTTGGGAGATTGTGGGATACTGGAGGTCTTCAGAACAGGATGGGCAAATGTTAAGATGTTAAGATAAAGCAAGACAAAGCAAATGTTAAATGTTAAGATAAAGCAAGGAATAGTTGATCCTGCTTTGAGCAGAAGTTTGGACCTGACAGCCTCCTGAAGTCCTTCTAGCTATATTCTTCTGTGACTCGAGCCAGCAGCCCTGGGTTATTTTGTGATTACCTGTAAATCTTCTCAGTTATACTTTTCAAGACTGTGTGTTGGTTCTGTAGATGAACACTAAGTTAATTTCTAGCAAATTCATGTAGCAAGAGATCTGTAGATATCTTGGACAGTCAATGTTATAACAAATGTAGGGAATTATAATGATTACCCTTCTTCAGTAAAGCAGTGATCTTCTGAACTGTGAACTCTCCAAACTTTTGCTACCCTAAGTTAACCATATAGTTACTGGGTACCTCCTAAATCATTAAGTGTTTCAAAACATAGCAAAAAAAAAATCCTAAAAACAGTTCTCAAATTTGAGTACTGTGAGAAAGGTTAGGACAGGAAATTGAGATTACACTCACAACTGGGTTTTTAAGGTAACAAATAAAGGAGGAGAGAGAAAACTGTGAGTTCAGACTCACTCACATGTGCTCTGCTAGATGAAAGACCTGGGTGCATTTCTTAATCCCTTAAAACTATGACTGTGGAAACAAACTCAAAATCTTCTATGTTGGACTCTAACTTTTAAGTTTGTTTTGCCTACATGTTCTCACCACACTATGTGTTGGCACATTAATCACTTGTTTATATGGATGTTATACAATTTTCAGTAGATGAAACTGCATGGGGCTGACAGCTCTCCTATAGTGGGCTGGAGCATGAGAAAGAGAGAAAACAGAGGGTGGGGTATAGGAGCAAGGGGGCTGGTAGGGGAGAGTGCGAATTCCCTTGGGACTGGAGAAGGGGGAGGATGTGCTGAATATTGCAATGGGAGGACACTCCAGATCTAGCCTCCAATGAAATACAGAAGCTAGACCTGTCCTGTGGTGACTCCTGTTTAATTCATCTTTCCAGCCAAGTGATCTTGGACACTCTCTCACCCTAGCTTGTCTTGAAAATTAACCCAGTGCTGTGGTAAACAGATGATAAAATATCTCTGTAACGTTAGTTACTGACAGATATGTGTTGAAGGAAGATGGCTGTAAATCCTGCTCATCTACACCCACACAAGCTGAGTTTGATCTAGCTTCTACCCAACTCCATGGCAAAATTCCCACTGCCTGTAAATGGACTTGGACCGAGTTTATGATCCACATAATTTACGGGATGTCTTTGCTGCCTGAACTAATGTCCATCTGTTTGAATGCCGTTTATGACTCCTAACAAATTGGTTGAGCCCTGGGGCTAGGCAGGGCCTGACTGACAAATGCCAAATGGAAGCTGGTATTGTCACTGCTGCTGCAAAATAACTCTTCAGCCGTGGCAATTTCTCAGGGAGCATGTCTCAGAGCTGTGCTCACACTGGTACTATTTATCACCTTGTGGAAGTGTTATCTGAGCAGAGGAGGGAGGTCAGCTGGAATAATAGGAAGCAACTCACGGTCTAGTCCTTGTATCGCCCCTGCCAAGTCTCCATGCATTGTGTCAGATGGGTGTCGGAAGATATGCATTCATCTGTTTTCTAGGCAGGTGAGATGTTGCCAAATGATTACAAAGGTCTATAGGATAAAAAGTCTTGTTCCTGACCTAAACATAATTTTAGGTGTAAATATCACAGTTGTATGCATAAGGTAATAAGGATGGGCATCAGACACTGCATATCAGCTACTATTTTCTGACAGTCTGACTTGGAAAGCATGTTTACCTTAAAAAATGAAGAGGGAGAAATAAGGGAATAAGAATGAATAGAGTGAAGAGACTTTGGAGAGGAATAATGGGTTTTTCAGTTCAGTGATAAAAAATTTCAAAATGAATCTATTCAGGTTGACCTGAAATTAATTTTTATTATTGTGAAAAAAAAACCCAAACCCACTATTTAACTTCTGGTCAACCACAAGCTGTGTTGTGCTTTCTTTGGTTTTTTTTTTAGCATTTTAAACCTATTTTTGTTTTAATTTAGATCAAATTTTCATCAAAAAATGTCATTTCAAAATTAATGTCATGTCTTCAACATCAAAATGTAGAAATTTTATGTCTCAAAAATGTTTAGATTGTAACTACACTTTTGTCCACCATAACTAAGGGATCAAAGTTGGTTGAATTCAAGTTACATTTGGAACCCTCCTGGCCCTTTTCCCCTCCCAAACRTCATTCCATTTCTGGAGCAATTTTCCCTTTGTCCTACCCATTTGGCTAGATCTTAGGAAAGAGTCTATCACAACTGGCCTTGAGATAGCCAGGGACAGAGGTAGCCTTGCACGGTCTGCTGAAGGGACCAAAGGCTGTAACCTGTGCATTAACTACAATAAAATGAGTCAGCTCCTTCTTTCTATATCATTTTTCCTGTGATAGCTAGGTGAGCACAAGGCAAATGAGCAAGAAGAAACAATTTAAAATTCTGAGATATTTGTCACCCTGTTTGATTTATATGCATCTCACAACCTTTCAATATTTGTACAGTGGGTTTGAACAAATGTATTGCTAGTTATTTTATGTGATATTGTTTCTCACAGCTAATCGTGCTTTGGGGTGAAAGACAGCAAGGTGTGTTTGCAGACAGGTAATGAAAATCATCCAGAGCTTTGATTCTTTACCCAAACTGTGAATTCCTAGGCATTCAAGAGCAGTAAGATGGGCTTATGAGGGGAAAAGGTTTATAGGTGAAATTTCTGGCATTTACTGTTTCTAGCTATGGCACAATGTCAAAATGAACAGCCTAGATGCCCCTATCTCAGACTTTCAGAAACAGCTAAAAGTCAAAAGAGTAAAGGAACATGTAAGTGATAGAAAATGAAAGGGCTAGCTCAATTTTACAAACCCCAAGAAGTTATAGCTAAAAACTGACTAAGTTTCTAAGATGAAGTTTTGCAAAAATGAACATTCTTGTGTTTCCCAAATCTGACCACCCATCAGCCATTGCCTGGTGAGGAGAGATGAGACCAAAATATGGCCTGATGGATGTGGCTTTCCCTCTTGCAAATCCTCAGCTCTCCTCTCTCTGGAATCATGGAGCCAGCAATAAAAGCTTCCCTAAGAGAAAATTTACTGTTCACGTAAATAGAAAGCACTCATTTCAGTCTCATGAAGTCATAAATTTTTTTCTCACTCCTTGCTACAATTACCTTGAAGGCTTATTTGCAGAACATCAGTGTTTAATAGGCGGAAGCAGCCTGGCAACACTCCCATACAAAATGATGAATTTCTAAAGGTAGTGAAGTAAAAGTATCGTGTGATCACGTAGCCTTTGCTCCACTAAAATCACTAGGTACCAGATCAGATTCTTTGGGATTGAAAAGAGATGACAGAAAACCAATCAAATGCTGTTGGTTTATACCAAAATCTTCTTATCAAACAATGGAAGAGATCAGAGGCTAAAACTGAAATATTCAGTGCAGACGTAACTGCTGGTAAAAGACAGCGTGGCTCAGAGCCCAGCAGATTTTCCTACAGGTACTGCCAGCTTGTGTTATTTTAATTTACCATATGTTTTTTCTAAGGGGGAAAAAGACAGGTGGATGGAGATGTCTGATTTTCTGCAGGCACAGTTCCACTGAGAATGTTTTCAAGAATTTGGCCCAATGAGTGGAATAAGAAAAGGCTCATCTTGCATAAAAAAATGCTGCACTATCATGTTATGGACTTCTACCAAAGAAGAGGAAAGTCTTCCACGCRGAACTGTAGACTGTAAAGTGCTTTTAAACTGTGCACCAAGACAAATGATAGCAATTGCCGTCTGAGTGTGCTTGCAGCACTTTGATTCTGAGGGAAATGAGAGGTGTCACATGGTGGCCTTTCAGCTGTGGCAAGCACTCTAGTTTTAGAGCTGGCCTATTTTTCACATTGCACCAGGGTTTGCAATAGTCTCTTCAGTTGCAGAGACACCTACTGCGTGCTACAAAGTGCAGCAGTTGCCTTCTGTATGGACGTCTTCTCTTTGTCACGGCGCTCTGAAGCAGTGAAGGAATTAGCACATTGCTGTCTTCTAGGTGGCATGAGGGAGTATGGGAGGTTAATTCTAAAGGCAGGCTGGCCCTGAAAAGTAGACATGGGGGCCTACTACTTTTAGGTGCCTTTATGCGTCTGTAGAGCTTGGAAACTAATTTTTCCTTCCTCTTTCCTAAATCATAAAAATTGCCTTTTTTTTTTTTTTTTAACCAAAACCAGACCCCAAAATGGAAATATGACCTCATGGCTATTTTATTTCTCATCAGACCATTAAAATCTTTTCTCAGAGAAGCCTGCAGGAAGCACAGAGAGATGCTGGGTGCTGCTTCGAGGGTCTGTTTCTCTGCCCTGCTGGTTGGTACTCACAGGCTGAAGCTGCTTGCTAAGGGGCCTCTTTCTAATCCTGCCTCTTCCAAGACCCAGAGCTGCTACTATCTTTATAAGGGATTCATCCCCAGACGCATTATTGGGGCGCTGAGACAGCTGGTGAACCTCACTGTGCTGGTGGAATCCAGACTATGCAGCATCTGAAATCCAAAGCTTGTGAGCCCAGGATCCCCTTATAAACATTTGATCATTTTTATTACATTAAGACACTTGTTTTCATTATTGGTCTCCAGTAAATACCTTTCATATCCTTTCTGAAGTGGTCAGTCAACAAATCCACACACAGAGTCCAGAGTCAAACTCCAGCTTGCTAATATCAGAAGTTCAGTTCATGCACTAACTGGGCTACTTCAGATCCTCTATTTAGACATTTCCTGGGCTGTGCTGCCTCACTGCATGATGCACCTCCCATCAGGCACAAGTATCCCGTTCAGATGAGCCCACCATCAGCTCCTCTTTCCATCACCCCTGCAGCTACCTTAACCCTCCACTAGCCGCACAGGCATGTCTCAGGGAGATCACAGCCAGGATAGTCAGGCTTCCCGTTCCCCAGACCTACACAACCCACCCTGTGCTTTAAATGCTACGTATGGCCTTCTGGCACACGCATCTTCCTGCCCTCTGACAGGGCAGAGCCGGATGTCCTATCCTATGCTGTACGAGTAATGGTTTCCAAATGTCCTCTGCCTCCATGCAGTAGTATAGGTAAAACAGCTAAATAGCAGTTAAACCAGTACAGTTTGGCCACCCAATGTGATGAATCCAGCTTTTTAAACTACCTAAATGCCCAGGTTCATGGAGAAAGGTAGGTGCCTTTTCGAGACCTCAGAAAAGACCCGCTCACTTCAGATTGGGTGCCAAGTTAGATGGACAGGATCCTTCAGCATCATTCACACCCCTTCATTGCCCGCACAGAGAGTTAGGTCTGTATTTTTTCCAGAGACCTGCCTAACTGGAGGTCCAGATGTTAGATGGAAGTTAGGCAGAGAAGATCCTATACCAGGCACTGGCACAGAGCAACAACCACATTTTGAAGTCACACCCTAGTTCATCACATGGCTGTTTCCCACTGTGACACAAATTCAGTGGAGAAAGGTCTTCACCTGCACACAGAGAAATTTATTTCATACAAGTGGGAATCTTTGGCTTTCCTGCAGCCAAGAGCAGCTTAAATGTATACAAAGAAAGTACAATCCTTTTGGGCTGAATATTTTAAACCTACACATCAAAGCTGGTCTGTAGTATGAAAAATGTGCTGGTTTTTGTTGATTAYAACAGTTTCAATTTAGGAAAAAAAATCTTTGTGGAACCAAGCTAAGATCTGTCTTTTTAATGGGAAACTAAACTACTCCGTGTTGTAGCAGTGGCTGTTTGAGGCTGCCTGGCTAACTGCATGCTGCCAACAGAAATGAATTCTGCAACTCAGCTGCTAGAGGAAATCCCAGCCTTGAAGAAAAACTCTCATTTATTTTCAGGGTCCCAGTATTTCCCTGATATCCCTGCATATTCCAAGCTTGATTGGGTTTTCTCTGTGGAAAGGGCTGTGTTTCAGGGGTGGGTAGTAATTTCTCACTTCGCACTGTTGTGATCCTGCTGTTCTTACAGAAATCAAACTTCTAGGACATGACAGTTTTGACTACCTAATAGATACCTGAAATTTTGGGGGGAAAAGACAGAAAGTACCTCTAGATATCAAATACCAATAATGCGGGGCTTCCCTGACCTAAAATAGCATAGGGATTTACCTGACACGTGGCACTGGGGGAAAACTAAATGTGAAGGTTTCTGCAATCATTAGGAAGATAGGTTTCTCTGTTAGTCTTTTTTCTCTGTACCTCAATTGTATTCATGGGACCTTTTAATTTTCCCCCCAGTGGCTCATTTAACAACCTGAAATTTTTGTTTCATTCTTATCTATGACTTCATTATATTTAAAAAGAAACCAACTGTCCCAGGACTGTGCAATTGAATTGTTAAATTGGTAGCAGTTGGGATATACTTTACCCTTCATTACTAGACTAGCCGGAGAAAGCTGTTGCTACAATTAAGCAACATTTTAACATTTTATAATGATTCCTATTTTTTTCCCCAGTCACAAATTTCAATCTAAAAAAATCAATAACCTATGATTTATAAATTTACCAGATAATCATTTCTCTCATCTTATTTTCTTATAGTGTTTCTAATTCATGAATCTGTGTCTCTCTGCAGTACCTCATCTTTCAATTTCTTTTTCTGCTCAAGTTTGTGTCTGTATCATACTTTGGCTTCATCCAATTTTTACTGCCATATGGCTAAAAAGATAATATTTTATCAATGGAAATGAGGCACACATCAGAGGGGAAGAGCAGTGTGGAATTAAATGTACTAAACTGTGAATAAAAGAAACCTTAGTTGTAATTTGTAGTTGACTTCGTGCCTAGAAACATTTACTCTTCTGTAGAGATATTTCACTTAATGAAGTTTAAAATCAGAAGTTCAAAGCATGGGTGTCTGGACCAGTTTTGGGAAGAGTGAGGCAGTGAGATTATGGCAGGGCATGAAGTGGAGCTTCCACATTTTAGGAATTAATTGATTACTAAGAAGGAAAGACGGGTGCGTAGGAGGACAGTTAATGTTGGTGAGTGCTAACAAAGAGCAGAGACCGCCTGGTACCTTGAGTTCTCCATCCTGCACCAGTAAGAATTAAGGATGGGAGGGTTTTTTAAAAGGCAAGACAAGCAAATGTGAAGATGCTGCGTAAATACTGGGAGGTGATGTCTGCTTGCAGTCTAACCTCTCAGGCTGAATCTTAAGCAGCACGCTTGGCCAGCCGGGCTGCGTGCAGCCCCGCCAAATGCGGCGGCACCTGGGACGCTGCGGCTGGCAGTCACCGCTGATGCTGTCCCTCCAACTCAATAGACCAGAAGACGGTGTTACAAAAAAAAGAGCTGTAAAGTAGAAGCTGCTGATTGGTGGTGCATCTGGGCTAACTCCACATGCCCAGGAGCCTGAGTAATTCAGCTGGTGGTTGGAGGAGGCAAAGGACCTGAGCTTGTAAAAGTAGCCCCTTCCAACCTGCTGCTCCCCCTCATTGAGAGAGGCAGAGATTTGCAGGCTAGGTCCATCCTCCATGGTTAGGAGTAAGAGTGGGCTGCCAGGCAGCTCCCAAAAAACCAGATGCTAATTACTGCCCAAGGGAGTCCAAGGGAAAGAAGAGGCTGAGCAGCGGAGCAGCGGAGTTCGGCCAGCTTCAGGACATGCTGCCCCTTATTCTGGCTGGGTTGTGGTGTGAGAAACCAATTCTTTGCCAAGAATCAAGAAAGTAGTTTGTGTTTCATCTGAAAATGAACAGAATGCATACAAAGACTTTAAAATACTTGTAAAATGATGAATCTCCAATGTTTATTTATATATAAATATAAATATAAATATATATTATATACACACACACACACATAYATATATATAAAAATTTATTTGGAAAACTGACAGAATCCAGTATATACAAAAGCACTGTGCACCTAGAGAAATGAATAGAAAATGGAGAGTGCCAGATCCTGCTGGTGTTTTTTAAAACATTCCTATGGCATAGACCCCTGTGGCAGGGATTGCATTCTCTGTTAATTCTGCTGTGTGGTTTATTTTCTGTAAAAATCCATAATGCAAAGATATCAAATGTGCTTTGAAAATATATCTTGAACAGGTATCAGCTCTGTTCAGAGTCTCAGAAATAAATACACAAAATATATATAGAAATTACGCATTTGTTGAAAAATGAAAGTAAAGTAAATCTACCAGGGTCAAATGAGACATCGTCTTTCATTCACTAYCCTAAACTGATGTTTTCTATTAAAAGAGCTCTAGGTGGAATGTGCCTGGGAGCTTTCGAGCAGAAGAGCAAGGATCAAGACAAGATTAACTAGGATGATGACAACTTGGAAGTATGTATTAGCCTATGTTATGTTAGCTCATGTCTTTCTGTATACCAAAGAGTGGATTATATGTGTTTGTCACATTATTTACCAAGCATTAATGATTGTTAGAATTTACACAAACTCCATTAAATTCACTGTTTCATGACTAGTGACTAATCTGCTAGATTTTCTGTTTTGCTGTAGAAATAACTTGGAAAATATATTTGCTTAAATGTATACCATAGATTTCTTCCTCCTTATGAGCTGGTAAAACTACAAAGAAACCTCTACATTTTCTAAGCCTGAGCTAAGAGAGAACAAGGATTATTTGCCTAATGAAAGAGTTTTACATGCTCTTAGCCTAGCTGCTACTGTGAGAGTTGGAGTTTAAAAAGAGAAATAAACACAGCTGCATTTAGTCATAATAATATTTAGTAAGCAAAAGGACTTACTGCATATAGATGCAATGAAAAAAATTAAATGTAGTTTTAACAAGCTCCTAATTTAAAGCTCTAAAAAAACATATGGTTCAATTTTTAAATGGTGGCTTTACATTCATTATAGTCTTCTGTAAACCCATTGAAGACAAGGATATTTCTGTGGTGGTCATGAATTGGTTTACCTCTGTAAAATGTAAGAAAATTCTTATTGTAAGAAAATTATAAGGATTTGGTTGCATATATGATTGTAAATGGAAACTACCATGTTAGTCTGCTTCTAGAATGCATGTCTCAGACATACGGTTTTTATTTTCTGTATTACGGTTTGTAGACTCTGGTTTGTGTGATCTGCTCTGTAAGCTAAACAATTGAGAAATGCTGCAGAAATATTTATTTTCAGAACCATTGTCTATTTTACGACAAAAATCTACTGTATTTTTTTTTCTCTCTTCCTTATTTGAGTAAGGAGCCAGAAGCAAAATCTGCATGGAAAACTCAACACTTGAGTCACCGTGTGGCCATTAGTATATTCAGATGGACACTTATTAACCACAATTATCTAATAAGAATAGATACTCTGCGCATTTATGCCATTCATGGAAAATTTGCAGGCACACTATAGGTTGCAATTTGGCCTATAATGCTTATGTGTTAGGAGTGATCAGCAGTCCTCGTTTTCTGTCTGAGGATTCATAGTATTTAATATTCCTCTGGAAAAGGAAGGCAGACATCCTCTGCTTTCCTTAAGGTACAAATGACTGTTTAAATGAAATCAGTAATATACTGTACCTAACAGCAAAAGCCTATTGATGCTTCCCCCAGCTTTCCTTTGCCAAGCCCTAGAATGACAATGCACCAAAGGTTAAACTAAGTAGGAGATTTTATAACTCAGTAGGAATTTGTCCAGCTTTTGCTCAACTCACTCACTGCTTCTGAGTATCCTGGAGGTTCTTCTGAATAATGTTGCAGTTTGGGGAGTTAGCATAAGATAATTATATCTCTGGAAACTCTAGATTTTATCGTGTGCCATGTTCAGGCACATGTTTCTGCACTCTACTGGCATGGTCATCCACAATGTTGCTATTTTCAGGATATCAGTCAGAAAAGTTATGCCTTCTAACAAGCACAGGCTTTCCTTCATGAAAGAAATGTCATACTTTCAAACTTACCAGGCAGCTACTGAAATCATGGTCTGAAAAATACAATGTCAGCCAAAACCAGCAAAGGATTTGGAGCTAAAAATACCTGTTTGTCAATGTTTGAAAAGTCAGGCCCTCTTAAGAGATATATTACAGGCTGAGGTCCTCAAGTGTTGGGCACAGACACACAACAAACACTAACTAGTGAGCAAGAAGAGCAACAGGCTGGAAGAGTCAAAGGCTGGAGCAAGGGGAATCCTGCTGCTGTACATTATCCTGGCTGCACTAGCACAACAGATGCTTCATCCTCTTTGCCAAAGGCATGGGGCAACATGTGCTGAGAATTGCTTGTAGGGGGGACAAACTGCTACTAGCTGCTTACAGAGCCACAGGAGGTTTAGGACAGAGGAGGACAGCTATGGGCTCTACTGTCCATAACTCATATGCCTGCCCTGCTAAGGCTTTTTCCATCATACACAGTGTAAAACCATGGACACGCTTCCCCTTGGGTACTCCTGAGCCCTGGTTATAGACCATTACAGATGTTTACCCAAGGAGCTTATCTTCTCTTTCTACCTCTGAAGATATCTCCTTTAATTAACCTTTCCTCCCAAGCACTATCTGACCCTCCTTGCAGTTTTACCTCTATTACCCTTCTTGCTCTCATTATCTTTCCTGAAATCAAAGGTGATAAATTGCAGCAAGCTGGCAGGTAATATGGTCTCACTAGCATCCTGGCTCTCTGGTGCTACCTGCCCCAGAGCTGTCCTCTCCAGTGGCAGCATCTGCTTGCGAGGCCAGCTACCACAGCTGTGCTGTCAGCTCTCCAGCAGACCTAGAGCCCAATAAAAAACCTATCACTTCTTTCCTATGAAGTGCGCTCATCAGAGTATTTTAAAACATTTATAGTAGGAAAATGCTTTCTTTTTAAATAAAAATGTTTGTTTCACTTGCCATTTTTTAGTTTTTATTCAAAATCTGTCTTTCTTCACTCCTTCCTTCTTCTTTTTACCTCCTAAGTCAAAGAGAAATTGGGTGAGATATGAAAATGGACATCACCTTTCTTTATGGAAAAAAATGTTGGTCCTTTTTTATGTTTAGTTTTTACTATTCCTGCTTTAAACCAAGGTCAAGCTTCTTCTCCTCCACCCAAACCATTTATTTATGCAGCATTTTGTACTTTTGTTTCCTCTTTTTTCCCTAGTATCATTCCTAACACATACAGGGAAAAGTGCTAGAGCTCAAATTCTCTGGTAGCAGTTTCTGAAATTTTCAGTATCACCTTGGAAAGGTACAGATACAAACAGATGAAGGAATCGTTTTGCAGAACTCAGCATCTTCTGGCTATTTTCCCCCACTAATTGCTGAAGTTAACCTCTAAAGCCAGGTTTACTGCCTTATGAGCCATTTCAGTGTTTGAAAAAAAGACACAAGAAACGGTGGCCAGCTTTACTGAATCACTGTGTCAAGCCTATATAAAGTCACCATACCAATAAATTCAAGGAGAATGAGCTAAATAGCTTTCTACTGATATAAAAGGCTTATATTTCCAGACAGAGCAAGGGACTTTGTTATATTATACCACTGGCAAGCTTCTGCTTTTGTCTGTCATTTTCCTTCTCCGGACTCTGATTTTATTATCATATTGCTGTAATGAAAATCACAAATCATCTGGACAGCAATGGAAAGGAGCCGTATCTCATAGCTCTGATGTCACCAGACGATGATATTTCACAGCTTTGTCAGCACAGAACTTGTGTGAAAAATAGCAACTATTTGGAGGGTTAGCATGCAAATAAACAGGAGTTAGCTACACAGCTCTCCACTGAGTCACATCACACGGCTAAGTCAGCCCTGCTTTTGCCTCTGCATTTCACTCCTGGCTAGCCGCGGCAGCTCCCTGTTCAGTGGGTCCCTAAGAAGCCTTTTGGGCTCCTCCAGGGGGGCCAGGGGCTGGGGTTGAAGATTTACCCTGGTGGGAAGTCAAACATCACAGCGCAATAGGAAAAGTTCTTGTTTCCCCACAGTTTCACACACTGCGAGCAAGAGTTTCATTTCTGTTCCTTTGTATTCATAATCCAATTACTGATGCCTCACATCCAGCAATGGGAAATACCACTTTCTGAACTGCACAAATTTATTGTACTTTGTGTATAAAATTCCCATAGTAAAAACAGCATTGTCATATTGTAGCTTTTTGAGGCTCAATCCCCTCTTCTTTAAATTGAGAAGGCATTGGCCTGGAGCACTAACTCAGC
Organism: Apteryx rowi; assembly: GCF_003343035.1. Taxonomy (NCBI): domain Eukaryota; kingdom Metazoa; phylum Chordata; class Aves; order Apterygiformes; family Apterygidae; genus Apteryx; species Apteryx rowi. The sequence goes on from NW_020448653.1 coordinate 1,179,384, forward strand.
ATTGTTTTAGCTTTCCATCAGTATTCAAATTGCCTCCTAGCAAACTAAGCCCACTCATGTGTTAAAAAACATCTGTGCACAAATCTGACTTGGGTCTTTCTGTAAAAAGTCACACGATGGAGATTGAATCTGAAGAAACTGAGTGACCTTGCTTAAAAAAGTAGCTCAACTTTAATGTCATTAGGTGAAACATTCCAGAAAGAGCTAGTGATTGAGATATGTAATGTGATATCTGGAAAACTGACCCCAATCTCTGGTTACTCATCCTCATCTTACCTGCTACTGCTGCAGAAAGCTCAAGTAGCTGTGCAAAGGCAAGTACGAACACACTTACACTCTGCCAAAGCTAATGATATATTTCTACCAACAAGAATTAGGTGGGGAAAAATTGGTTGTTTTTGTTTTGGAAAATATTGCAAACAATTACTTCATTAAGAAAATCTATCCAAAACCTATAAAACCAAGGAGACTGTTCACTGTAAAGCCTTCTTAATTACATCTTTGTGAAAACGACATTTTGGGCTGAGGTTTTTCCCTTTTTTAAGCTGTTTTTTGTGCATGTAAGGAAGACATTTCTACTTGTATTTCTGTGCTTCTTCAACAGCAAGATGGAGTGGGTGGGGCACTGAGGAATTTGCACCAATGGAGAGAATTTTAGGATAAGAAAAGGTTAGGAAAAAGGGCAATGTGAAATACTGTACCTGCTCACCAGAAACTATATTAAGCCACTCTTATTCGGGTGACTCTCCAGGGGCTCTGTGTCTCCACTAGGTAGGCATAATCCTGTACAACAGCTGCTGGACCAGTGCTCTCCCTCAGGAAGCCAGCCTGGCTCAGCACTGCAGAAACCATATTGCTTGTCCAGTTTATAAAGCAAAACATTCTGATACCCAGATATTTGTGGCATGATGTGAACTCTAAGTAGTGAGGTTTTTGTGAAAAAAGTGACAACTATACTTGTATACTTAATGGTTGTAATAAAAATTAGTATTTGAAAGCCACGTAGCTCTGAACAGCAAGATAATCCCTCATTTGTAGATGTGATAACAGAAATACTTCAGTGATTTGGCCACGACAGCATTGCCAGAGAGATGCTTATTTTGGATTGAAACCCAGATCAAAGACAACTGCATCTAATCACCACTAAATCCCTAACACCTGCAGCCCCACCTCAAAACAAGAAAATTGGAAGCACCTTTGCCCTTGCTATGGCTAGTTTATAGAGCCTGCTAGGCAGTTTTCTGGGTATGCCTTGAAAGACCTAAACACTGGCAGAGGTAGGCAAGTGGGTATTTATCTCAATGTAATCCTTTCTGGATTACAAACTGGACTTCTGACAATCTCACCTCATAGCATCCTCTTGCTGTCTTTATTTGTGTACCAAAATACTGGGTTTGGCACGTGCTCAAGTACATGCTGCTCTGCCCCTTGTTCAGGCTTCCAAGCTCAGAGATGGGGCAATGACAGCTCATTCTTTCTTCTGCTTCGATGGATTTAATCCTACACCTCATGGGAAAGTACCTTGCATTATTTTCATGTTTTCAGACCCTTACTCTTGAAGCCATTCCACTTTTTTTTCCCTGGAATAATACATTGAATTACACAGCAAGAAGAAGCATGGCTCTACAGCCAAGTAATCAGGACATTGATCTGGGCGAGGAAAGAGCTGCAGTCTAGTCCACGCTCCAAGAAACAAGCACTGCTAAATGCTTATGCTTTCAGAGGTCGGAACCCCAGTTTTCAGGATTGACATGACGAGCAGTTTATTGACAGGATCTCTCCCTGGCTCAATGTTTGCTAAACCACTGCAGAGCAACTTCAAAGACGCTGTGCCAGACTGCTGGCTATCAGTGATGGTAATCCCATGTGAGATATGGATTCAAATCACCTAAGGTCAAGAGCTTCCCACAAACCAGGAAGATATGCAGATCCCTCATCTGCAGGAGGGATATATGATATCTCATACAGCATCTGTTTGTTATGAGTAAGAGAAGTCAAGGGCACCTAACTCCAGAAAAGGGTATTAATCCTCATTGGGGATATACGCTTCCATCTAGTTCAGTGCTATTAGTATGACTGTGAACATTTCATAAAATTAATTAGCACATGTTTATAAAATGAAGGCTTTATGTTTTCATTCATATATATTACTTCCATGTATATATGTGTATATATACACATATGTACACACACACTATTGCACTATACTGAATATATAAATGTATTGACAGCCTTAAATTTGGGTACTCACGCTACCCTTTGGCATACAGACAAATAGAAATATTAGTACTATTGGTTATAGAGCAGTACGACATCTGTGAGTCTCACCAACATAAACATGGTGAACAATATTACATGGAAGATGGCTCCTACCCCATGCTATATACAGTGTTCGGCCACACTGCATAGCTGATCTATGCCAGGTATGATCCCACGAGGAGGCCAAAGTGTTGCATTAAATACAGATTTTTAAATGTTTAAAAACCCATTGAGGGATGACATTTAAATCATTATTTCAGAGAAACTTCAAGAAGATATGATTCAATATGATTTCATTTTGAGCTGGGCCCATGACATAAATCCTTTCTTCTTGTTTTTTACCTAATTACAAGGGTATTGAATTTCTAAGTTCCTGAACATTCTACAGCTATTCTAGTGGCTATTTGTACTTTCATTATATCCACTGGGAAACAATTCTTCTCTTTAGAAGAAGTAAGATCAAGCACCTAAAGCCAGATTCTACCCCACTGGAGTCAAGAGAAGCTTTGCCACTGATTTTTTTGGAAGCAGAATTAGTTTTTTATGTGTTGCACCTATCTTGCCTGTGAATGATTAATTAAATTATTATTTTGTTTTAGCACCTCTTTCAAAGCTCATTCAAAACAGTGAAAAACTTTTTCGGTAAAAACAAATTCTTCATCACAATACCTCAAACACCCACAGAATTAATGCCATCATGAATATCATCACTATTTTACAGAGGAAGATACATAGAGGCAGCTTTAGGAAGTACAAAATGCAAGTGCAAAAAGAATGATTCAGTTATGAGACCACTGGGCTAACATAGTGCTATGCCTCTGAGGCAGGTGTATCTGAGGTCTGACTGAAGAGGACTGGTCAGAAGCAAAGACAGACAGAAACTCAGGTCAGGTCCAAAACACAAGTTTGTAGACTCAGTGATTTCAACAATTTGTCTATGTACCTTCTGTGTCCTAATGCAGCTGGGTATTTGAATGAGTGAAAGTTGTAGCCTCTACCTGAAGTCAAAGAGAATTAGATTACAGAGGGTAGGTTCAAACCCATAAAAGCAAGAAAATGTAGTGTCTGGCAAAAAGTAACAGAAGAGTTTGCAGTTCATATCACAGCTGCAGTCATCTGCAGTTCTGTGTGCATTCCTATAATGCCACAGACTCTGAACATCTTCCAGGAGTGCAGCAACTGTTACACGTGGTTTGTTTTCTCTGCTCGTACTGCTGGAGGGCTCAGCGTGTCTGTGAAATGTTGTGTCCTGTGTCAGGAGGAATTCTACCTGGCTGGGCATTTAGCCCCCTTACTGCTCTGTGCGAGAGTTAGACAAGTGAATTGAAGAAGTCCCTAGCAGAATGTCTTCATGTGTGCACACTTTTAGACTTGTCCCCAGAAAAGTTCATTTTTTATCCTCAATCTAGAAAGTGAACATATACTCCCCCTTCAAGTTTTCAGGGTTCACCTTCAGAGATTCTTTCAAACAGTGGAAGTACCATGGAAATTGTGCTTTTGGCTTCAATGAAGCAAGAAGCATCATTTGTGTGTTAAATACACACAGACACTGCAACTCTCCTAAAGAAAGCTCCTTTTACACTTAATTTGTTTCAAACAAAATTTTAACATCCTCTCCCTCTGATGCCTGATGGTCACAACCCAAGACAGTACAAGGTCTGTTTTTAATCTCCTTAGGCCAGAAAAGCACTGCTCCTCTTTAGTGAAAGCAGATGGGAAATCCTGGGATTCCAAGCAATTATGCACACGTGGTGATCCAGGGATAGAGCAACTGATGATGTGAAACTCTTTCAGCTTGCTGAAATGGATGAGTCCTCTTTAAGAATAGACTCAAAGAAGTAATATTTTTCCAAGTGATGGATTATAACCCTTGACAGAGACTAAAAAGAATAGGAATTTAAGAAAAAGGTACCCTGAAGACAATACCTCTTGATACATAACTAACCAAACTGAAAGGTTTCCATTTTCAATGTCTTTGTGATGACCTAGTATTAAAATCTGGGTGCACTCATGTAGAGTGGTTTAAATAGCCCATGCCTCCATCGTATCCATTGGATTCTCTTTGAGACATCAGGAATTTTGCACCCCCAGCAGTGCAAAGGACTTGTGTTACCAGTCCATGACTGCATCTATTAAAGCTAGTCATAATCCTAAAACCACTGGGCATGGCAGGCAAGAACTGGGGAAAATACCCTGAACCACAACAGGCATCTGAGATTTAAGTTGCCTTTGGAGCCCTCCAACACTGAGCTGTCACAGACTAACAGTTTAAATTAAAGCAGAACAAGACTCCTCCGAGCTGAAGAGTGTTGCAGGCTGCTGGTGAGCAGCACAGAGTCACATCARACAGCCTGTTTTGATCCATGCCTGGAGACTTCAGGCTGCATGTTTCGCCACTGTGTTCATACGAGGTAATTCCTGCACTGAAGCACTATAGAGCTTTTTGACTTCTGTACTCCTCCAGCTCTGCTTGCAGAGACAGGAACTTGAGTGAGAGTTCCCCAGTGCCTGTTTTCAGTGCATGTTTCTAGGAGCTTGGCTGAGTTGCCTGCAAAATCAGAGGCCTGAAAACTATGACTATATCCTTTAATCCTACAGAAGCATATGAGATCTGCCAACAAGAAGGCTGCTATGCCAGATTATTATTTAGAAGGTGCTGCAATCGTATGTCAGAAGTATAAATCAGCTTACTAAAGATCATTGCTGGATTTGCAAGAAGGCAGTTTTCTGAAAGAACCACTGATCTCCATACAAGAGGGCTTTTACATATATTCTTAAAACCCCTCCTTCTTCAGAGAGCTGCCAAAGTCTATCAGCAGAAGGGTGGGGATAAGCTGGGATGAAATGAAACACCTTGTTTAGATTTAAGGGCTTTTTAAGGTTTCTGGCTCTTCTTAATTTTAAATAAAGTGAAAGCAATTTTGAAATAAGCCATTTTAATAAAATGGAAACATTCATTTGGGAATTGTCAAAAAAAGATCATCCTGATTTTTTAAGGTTGATCAGACGGGTTTTTCCCACCAACAGTTCTGCAAACCAAGATGAAATTGTGAAGYGACTACAGGTTTTAACAAACCTATATGTAATGTGTCAATGATGTGATGTGATCAGATGAGCTATAAATAGCTAAAAGGAGGCCTTCTGGAAGCTTTTCCATTTCCACTTTGTTATTGTGGCCAGTAGTTGTTTATTGTATGGCTGGAAGGTATAGGTATAGGTAGGCTGCATTCCTGATCTGCAGTTGTTCTTTCATGGATTGCCAAGTTTCTTTCATGGACTTGCACTCAGCTAAGACATTTATTGTGCATTTATGCAATGTTGACTGTTGCAACAAAATCGGCTTCAGAAGTACCCTCCCCTGGAGCCTCCAGTGACTATTTTTAACATTTCAGTGACCTGATTTATAGCATGGCTTCAAGACAGCCATAACTTTACAACTTAGTGGCAGTAAATTTCAGAATAGTACTGGATCATTTGATCATGAATGTGATAAAGAAAGGAGGAGCTTTTTAAACTAGTTTTCCCACTAAAGCCAGTATACGTGCTTGATGTGATTTCCTACAGAAACACAATCCCATTAAGTACTGTGAGTTGGAAAATCCTGGGCTTTTTGTTGACGGGAAATAATTTAGAAGTCTAGTCAATATGGAACATGTTGCACAACTGGAGCAAGCTGTAATATGAACGAGTGTGCTCCCCTGCCTCTCACAGTTTTGTCCCAGCCAAAATATATTGGGCTAGTTGCTTTGTGCTGGATTTAGGATCCCTTTTCACGTCAGAGGCAAGTCCACCTTTGCTTTGCTAATCCCTCGCAGAAGCGCCTACTCAACTCTGGAGCTTATTTTCACTGGGGTCTCTGTCACACTTGAGCCTTTTTGCCAGTGAAGGTAAGAGCTATGCTGCCCCATACGTTTCCCATGTTCCTGCAGTATATTTTTGTCCTTGTATACATAGGCCCTCCTACCCTGCTCTTCATTAAAGTAAACATGTACCATAAGATCTCTTTGTCACTTTGCCAATGCTTTCCTAGTACCTAAGTCAAATGCACAGAGCATTCGCCTGGTCTCAGGACATTTCCTTTAGAGCAGCTCTGCTGCTCTACATCAAGTTACTGATCAAGTCCTGCAAGTGATCAAGTCCCTTGATAATTTTCAGAGCCATTTAGTGTCTCTAACAAAAGTCAATATGCCTGCAGATTGGGGATTTGCCTGAAATAACCAGTGAAAAATGGGGAGGAGATAAGTTTCATCTCTTCCAGAAATTTTAACTCCTACATGAAAACAGCAGAAAGTAACTACTTTCAATCTGGATTAACAGCCTGAGCCCCATTCTGGAGTCAGACATCTGTGTCAGTGCTGTCTCACAAATATGAATAAGGACATTTAGAGTAGTAGCAATGTCATTTTTCCCAGCAGCCTGCACAGGATGTTTTAGAAGATTTGGTTTCAGTGTCATCTTGTGCCTGAGGGGAATACAAATCCTGTATCTCCCAGGTGAAAGCTGTGTGTCAGAAAGACGAGGGTGTGCAGGTTCTCCATCCTTTCTTTTGAAGCTGTAAGGCTTGTAGTAATTCAGTATTTGCTTAGGCCAGGGAGAATATGCCTTTTTTTTTTGGTATTTTGAATAGGACATTGACAGGGCACAGGAGCTATCAGGCTTCTGTTTACCCCTCCATTTAGTGTTTAAGCATTTATAACAAGAATTTATAGACAAATGTATTATTCACTGTTAGTGACCTCTCTCCTCTCTTCCAGGTGCATGATCTATCACCTAGACTATACAATCAAGTTCACACTCTTTAGCTGACCCTGTAATTTAGTTGTTCTGTGCTAAAGGGACACAGAAAGTCACATCTCAGAACGTCCCATTGTTTGAATATTGACTAGAAGAGGCTAGTTCAAATCTCTTTTGGGCAAAGGGCAATCCTATCAGCACAAAAAAAAAAGGTACCTTCCAGTACGGCGCTGAAAAGAAGACACACTTCTTACTCTCTGAGCTATATATTGTGTGCATCTGTTCAATAACTATATTTGAAAATTATCTAGCAGATCAGGCTTTACAGGTATGCAACGTCAGAAAATACAAATTAACTTGTGAATCCAGACAGGCTAGGTGTCAATCTATTTAACATTTAGACAGATCTGGTCATGTCCCCAAAAAGCAGACTTTTCGATGAGATTCATTTGATTAAAAGTAGGCCTCTTTACCCTAGCTGCCTACAGCTGTGTTAGCCACTTTGTGCACCTTTTCTTGTCAGTGGAGATCTAGCCAGTCTAGTCAATGCAGGATTCACCTTGTCTGAAGGCAGGTGTCTCCAGTTGGTCTAAGGGAGCCTACTTTTTCCACTAACAGTTGACTGGTTCAGCTGCAGACTTCTACCCTGTAGATGTCTAAAAGTAGGTGAGATGAATCCCACCCTTAAGCTTTGAGGGAATTTGACTGGCTGAGATCAAGGTATCAGGACATGTTAGATACCCCAACAGAAGCTGAGCAGATGTTTTCAGGATCTATGTTTTGTGTGTAGACATTTACATTACTGTTAGACAGGTAGGCCTTTTTCCAGATTTAATTTTCACTTTTGTTCTGGAGTCCCAATATCCAGGACAGAGGACAAGCTGCGTTGACATAACCAAGTTCAACCCCTTCTACTTTCTTAGAGGAGTTGAACCTGAACATTGCATCTTTCAAGTGAATGCTCCAAGAGCAGGTCAGAAGAAAGCTTTTACTGGATTTAGATTGCCCTGTAACTGCATGCTATAATGTTATTCACCCAAATTTTCTGTGTCTGATGGCTGTCAGAAAAGATACTGAGCAAAGGAGATCATGGTCCTATGAAAAAGGAAATTTCTGTGTTCTATATTTGTTGTTTTTTAAACAACATTTGCGTATATCAGGGGGTTCTTTATCCAGAAAAAAAACTCCCTATAAAATTAATTAATAAAATTACTGTTTCCCTGTTCCTTGTTCCCAAATCTCCACTGTTTTTTCCCTCTATTTCATATATAGATACTATATGCCTGTGTATGTACACATATGTAAAAACAAAGCTACTTAACTAACTTGCACAAAACAGTCTGAGGGAGGAGCTCATTAGAATCAAGGAAAATGATGTTTTGCAATGCATTGATAGCATATAAATTTGGAACTGATTGATGTTAACATTAAAGTATGTACACTGCAATTAGCATCAATTTTAAAATGGAAAGGGGCCTCCCAGGACACTGTAGAACAATTCCCGATGTCTGCATTTGCAATGAACAAATATTACTCCAAGAAACAGCCTTAAGTAGGAAGTGACCTATATTAGGCAAAAGGAGAGATATAAACTCAGAAGAGCTAGAACATGCACTGTAAGAAGGAACTGCTGGAATAAACTTCCTAAATCTCACAGAGAGCAGTCTCCTGCCTGCCTTCAGTGCTTGCCAAAAATAACAGGACAGACTTTGTGGACCATATTCTGTATGCTTCATTTTTCATTTAATCATAAAACATTTCTTAACCAGAAACTGATTTTCACGTACGGCTTTTGCAATACCTTATCACTCTTGTTTGGCATTTCTCCCTAGGACATGACCCAGTGCAAATGCACGGAAATACAAACCTGTTCATAAACAGAAGAGCAAGTGAGTGAAATTCATATCAGTGTAAGTAAACCCTGGGAAATCAGGCTGCACAGTGAGTTAATGTGTCACTCTTCCAGCGGTGGGAACTGAGATTCAAATTTTTCATACAGTGACAAGCAGAGCATAGTAGCAATTGCGCAACGATTTTAGGGGTGAGGGAAGAGGCCACAAAAATCACTGCTGGTTAAAAATGTTGTCAGGAAAGATCCTCAGATCTGAGATGAAGCGTCAGGAAACATTGCCCCAAACTATACAGGAGCTCAGGTGCCTTTCCACCACTTCGTTGCCTATGTTCTCCTTGTATCTGTACACGGTAATACAGCTAATTTCACAGGGAGAAGATCTGACCTCTTGAAACCTGTAGTTTTTCATTTGAAATAGGTGACAACTATTTAAACAGGAAATATTTGCTTCTCTCTGCATGTAGGACTGGATCTTTGGCCGCCACAAGTCATCTTTACACCTCGAGTTCAAAGGGGGATGCAGACACTGGCTGGCAGTGTTAGGGCTAGACTGCCATCGTGGTGAGCACTTGCCCACCTGAACAGTCCTTTGGTTTCCATGGGCTACAAATTCTCACCTGTCTAGATAACAGCGACTACACGTGGCTCAGAGAACTGCAGAGGACTGCTTGCTATTTGTTTTACATAAAAGCATTCATACTACTGTGACATGTGGCAAGAGAAGACTGTTAGATAATAAGACATAGCTCTACATTGCTAAAAGGACAAATTTTACATATAACATGAATGAAATATACTCAGCTCCTTCCCAAGGAAGCGAACACAAGGTTATCATGTACATCTGCTGACAGTAACAGATGGCAGCACTAATCGTTGCTCAGAGAGTTCATATTGTCTTAATTTTCCCAAGGGCAAAGCATGGACATGGATGTGAAGTGTTTCTAAGTTGCCACACCTGTATCRCAGTTAGAAAAGCACTGGTGTTTTCCACCTTTGGGGGGTTACCCTGAGGCTCCTGCTGTGGACGAGCCGAGAGCGCAGGCAGACCCGGGCACTAGGCTGAGCTCCCACTCGCTGCCTCCGGTCTCTCCCGTCGCCTTCGCCCTGACCTGGCCCGGCAGCAATGTTCCGCGTCCCCCCCACAGCGCCATGCCACTCTGACCCCCCAAACGGCAGCCCAGCACAAAACGATTCACTTTATTTCATTTTTGTACCAGGTCAGTTTGCTATCAGTCGGCTGAACTGAACCGGCCCCCCCTGAAGGGGTGAGCACTGATCCTGATGGTAGAGGAGAGGGGGGGCTGCACACTGGKGGAGGCAGAGGGAGAAGAAGTGAGGGAGAAAGGAGATGAATGTGACTGCACCATTTCGGAAAACAAACCATTAATGCAACAAAAAGAACTTTATAATAGTAGAATAATGTGAGCAAAATGTGAGCGAGCTTCAATAATGATACTTGAAATTTCCATGCACAGGGAAGAGCAGCTACAATGGTATAAATGCAGAGGGGTTGTCATGGAAACAGACATGTTTTGCTTCAGCTGTTCAGTGAAGCACATACTCTAGACATCCATATAGCCTCATTACCACTGCCTCCAAATACCTCACAGTCATTAATAACGAATTCTAGCCTTGTAGTGCCACTGCAGTACAGTGGCATTTTATCTCCTTTTTACAGGAAGGAAACGGAGTAGACTGAGCAGCCTGCCCAGTCCTACTAGCTCTGCACTGAGCTAGGAACCACATTCCTGAAATCTCAATGAAAACAAAGCAGTCCTACTGGTCATACAGCCAGMATCATCACTTTGTTGGGGGCCACCAACAAATTGCCAGGGAACAGTCTAAGATGACCAAAATCTAGCTTCTGATACTGGCCACCAGACACAGCCTGGGAATGGCATCGGGTTCATTTCCATGGCAATGCAACGCTTCCTCCTCTGAGTGTAGCAGAAAAACATGGCTGTGGTTTGGGGCTCAGTGCTTCAGAATCAAATAAAGGTATAGGGAAAATCTCTTATTATAAGCACTCGCGTAATTTTATAAAAAAATTCAGTGGCAAGATAGGTCAGAAGGAAACGAGCAGACAGACCAAAACCCCATCAATGGTTTTTTTGCCAGGCTCCAGCCACTTCCACCAGCAGCACAGCACAGCCTAGCCTCACTGTGAGCTTACGTGGGAAGCAAGGGTCAGAGCTCTTCTCTGCTCATGGAAGATGAAGGAATGGCTCAGTCATAGGAACTAGACTGTCTGATACGTTACTTAATGCTCAGGCTGCACTTTCCTTGCCTTTTATTTTACAGGGTTTTCTTATAGTCTATCATCACATGCTCAAACAACCTTGTTCTTTTGCAGGAGAAGTAGAAATTGCTACACTGATATCTGAACTTTCTAGATTCCTAGTGAAGAAGAAATGGCACAGGGGTCTCCGAGTAAGCTGGAGATGAGAAGGTGATACTGTGCAAACACAGGCCATGGTAACAGGTTTTCTGTCCCTTCTAAGGAATCTGGAGGTAAGTAGCATGAGCATCAGAAAAAAGCTAAATTATGTTCCATGGTCAGTAAAGTAGTCCATAGTGATTTCAGGAAGTTAGATAAGTTTAGTTTCGTCTTATACTTCTTCAGAAGAGCTGTTAGAAGCTTTGTGGGTCAGAACATGTTCTGGAAAACTGTTTTAAAAGGCTGGAAGTTTGGCAATGTCCTTTTTAAAAAAAACAGAGAGTTTTCTAAGCTGTGGCTCAATTGCCCAACATGAACTRTGAAAAGGAGGAATGTCATATCCTGTTCAGTCAGTCTTTGGCTAGTTTATCATGGGTACTGTTTCCCTTTAGATTGTTTCATAGGGACAAATGGGTAACTAAGCATTAATTCACTTAGATGGTTGAAGATGACTATTTGGTCTCTATTAATGTAGACTTAATTCAATATTACATCAAAAAGGGAAAATACCTGTGTCCTAAAACCAGTCTTCAAAAATATTGACTGTGCTATCCCATGCTTTTGTTTAAGGAACTTCATCTCCTCCTGAGAAATATTTTTCTCAGATAATTTAAAATATGAACAAGCTGTAAAAAGATAAATAAAATTCAGCCTGCAGAATCCCATCTAATTTGCCTTTAGAAACACTCTTAAATACTTCTGAGTCTGTCATGAAAGTTTAAGCTCCAAAACATTTTCAATGCCTGTGATGCAGAAATCCCCACATTTCTTTCCCACACGCACACATTTTTTTATAAAACAAATTCCCCCAATTCTATCAAAATGAGTTTAAGGTTTTAGTTAAAATCCAGAGAAATCAAGGGAATACATTGACTGCAACCTCCACTGTAATCATTCTTATAAGAAAATATTGCAAGCACAGAGGGTATATGTCAGATAACTCATTTTTTTGAAGACTTCATCATTGACCTCAGGGCAACTGAGACAAGTTAATATGAAATTTCATATTCCAAAATAGACTCAAGCCCACAAGGAAAGCTATCTAAAACATAACATTTATTTTTACAATTACTTGATCATTCAGAAAAGAGAAGAAATACAACAAATTCTGTACCACTCAAAACTTTCTACATGGCAAACTACACATAGAGACTGTGTATTTCTTTCCTTTTAAAAAGGAGTGTGTATGCTGAGTTAGCTTTCAATTACCATTTATCTAATTCTATACAGAAATATCTAACAAATGGTTACAGTGAATATCAGATGATTTATATTGTTATACACTTAAGGAAATAGAAAAGACAAAAATTGGTAAGAACAAGGACCAAAATGAAAATCTGTCATGAACTAACTGCAAACCAGAAGCCCATCTAACTTGCAACAAAGCAATTTGAGGCAAAGTCTTATCACAAACACAGCTGTTTAATGTATGGCACAAAAATCAAAAGACATCCTTTTCTTTGTGCCTGAAGAGCTTACTCATCTCTCATTGTCTGTACCCTGAAGGCCTCTTTAAAAGAAAAATGAGTTAACTACGAAGGCAAACGACGCCAACAGTAGATGAAGAGAGTGTTTAACCACCTCAACTACATCTCCAGTAATTTCTCTATCATTTACCTGTGCCATTACCTACATTCATTTGAAGATCCCATCTGTCTCCAAGCCAGCAACATGTCCAATCCAGTGAGCAGCCGTTTGTCAAAACCTTCCTCGGACATAGAGACCTGCCTTTTTAACTTCCCTTATCCACTAACTATTATTGCCACTTTTATGACTGCTAAGCCAAGGCAGTGATAAATAAGACTTTCCCCTGCTCTAAGCTTTTCACTGTAAAGAAGAAAGATCCTCTCTAGGAGTCAGACCTGCTGATGGTAGCCTCGCTGGGTGCAGAAGCATCTCTGTGGCACTACAAACATAACCAGTACTGATGGCCTTGAAATCAGAAAACTTCTTTCCTTATTTTGTTGCTCAATAGGCTGCTCCAGCTCCACCATCCCCAGCCTTCCCTGGCCTGCAGATGACTGTGCTGAGAGGCATCTCAGCAGTGATTCCTGGCTATGCCCTGCGATGATGTCTGGCTTAGCTTTCCCCACCACCTGTGGCCACACGTGGCATGAGGGGACATTCCTGCACTTGGCTTGAGGCCCCTGCTGTTGAGGAAATATCAGTGCTGGGTGAGCGCGCTTTTGTTATTGAATGGGGCAGTGGGTATTTGGGGAGGGTTATTGCTTTTTGCAGGTGCCTCCCTCATGTGCCGTCCTGGTGTTGTAGAGACAGTCATTGCTTCTGCCAGTTTCCTAGGATGCTGCTACAGTGCTACTTTGGTGATCAGCCTGGGGATGTTAGTTTTGAAGTTAGGCTTGAGGGCTTGCATTTGGATTGAATGACTGTCACTTGAAACAAGCATCCAGACCTCATTGCTGTAGTTCATTATTTAGTACCAGCAGTACTACTGAAACGAGCATTTTTAATTTATCAAAATTATTGCAATGCAAACATCTATTTTAAAGTGATTATTTGATAGAAGACAGCAGGTGTATGTGGATCTTTTAGTTAGCTGGAAAGAAAATAATGATTGCAGAAGAGACTTCATAAGTTTCGCTCCATAAGTTTAGACATACGTGACTAGGAGCCCTCAACACTTTGCAGCCTGAAGTTTAGTGAATTTATTCCCGCTGGTTCTCCGTGGGGCACCATGGTACACAACTCATGCTATGGATGCGATGAACTGAAGTACACAGAAAATGAACTGTCTTGATCGAGTTATGTCAAAACTAGTTTTTATTTATCACTTCTGAGATCAAGGACTATACCCACAAGATTACCCTATCCCTTATACAGACCTAAAACTAGATGCTTGCATAGTTTAATATGGCATGCTGCAGGCTGCGGCCAAAGCATTAGCGTCTCTTGGCAGAACAACTTACAAAACAGGAAAAAGGTGTGTGTGKGGGGGGGGGAAGGAATTCAATGACACAGTCAGGAGTTTGGACAAGTCTCTCTTTAGATCTGGTCTCTCAACCACCTGAAACAAGAGACCAAATGGTACAGACAGATTTACAGCCACAGGGCTTCCTGTGAGCTTTTGCTACATAAATGGGCTGTATTCGCACCAGGCGCCCAGCGATAGAGCCCGGACAGCCGCCGGCTTTGGCCGTACTCAGGATGCTGTGCGGTGTGCCCGTGACCCTACCATGGTTACTTTTCTGTGTATGCTTGAAGTAGCTTGAAAGCTGAACTGCAGCCCACTGGAGTGGGCTCACACAGCAGCCATTAGGCAATATACACCTCCCACATCTGCCTTGAGTAGGTAAATAAAATGGTAGCACTTACAGCTAAAGTCCCTGAGATCTTAAATACCAAACAGTGACAGCCACATTTACTGTGCATATGACTACTCCCATTACTTCTAGGACTTAAACTTTTACACTTAAACATATCAACACATTTTATATAAACAAACTCTTTCCAGAATCAAGGTCTGTATTTAGTATTTTCTTCGTTACACGAAGTTCACTGGAAGGGACTTTGATAAGGGCATATTTCATGTGAAAACTGTCTAACCACAGTTAGCAAGTACCAAAGATTATTATATTTATTTTGCCCAGGGGACCTCTTACTGTTTATAAATCCATTTCAGAACCTGATAATGCTGTCAGATTTATACCAGATGAATTGTGTGGAGCAGACCAGGTTGGTGGAAGGAGAAAATTTTAATCCACTTCTGCACTTTCATGGCCCTAAGACCAGCTAGAAATAAAATATCTTCTGACAGAACTTCAAAAAAGCCATAAAACTGTTCTAAGTTATGTAACTGCCATAATCCCAAAGACCACATCTAAACAAGTGATGTTGGGAGAAAAGGCATCTTTATTATAGGCTTCACCAAATTAGCTTTTATAAAAGATATTTGCGACCATGAACTAAAACATTGTCCATTTCCCCAGTCAAGTATTACAAATCTTAAAGAACTTGTATTTCTGATTAGTCAGAAAATTAACATTAGTATCAGAACATTTGGAATATTAACCTTATAGTCATGATTAAAACAGCTGAAGTAATTGAAGACTGGGATTATATTGAATTTAAAGATTATGAATTTTGAAATAGATTTTATCAGTACCACACCATTAATATTGTATTTATCAGCACCTTATACAGTGTGCAGAATAGGAAATACACTGCTTTGTGCTTTGGCTTCCGGCAATCAGATGCCAGGAAGTTGGGTGAGAGCAGATCTTTTCTATACGCTTGACTTTTAGAGCAATTTAAAAGGCAAGAAAAAAAAGGTAATCCTCTTTTCTCAGGCTGGAAGTGCATGTGTGTACACACGGACGGATGGACGGACACACACACACACACACACACACACGCCAAAGGAAGCTTTCAAGGTCATCAGTGTTTCAACACTTGTTTAGAGTGAGGGAGGAGAGAAAGCGCAGGGGAACTGTCGGGCGAGTGAAGAGTTAACAGGACTGAAAAAGTCTGCCAACTGATATGCTCAAGGCTGCAGACTAGAAGAGCTAASGGCTAGAGAACTCTGCCGCCTGACAAGGCCGAGGAATCTGCATGGACCTGCAGGGAGGGGAGAAGCGATACGGAGGTGTTGTGGTCTTGCCTYGCTAGCAGGGTCCTTCCGAGCAGACAAACAGTCCTGTTTGTTATTATGAAACTTGCTAAAAGTCAGCAAAAGCAGTGTTTGCCCAGAGCCCCAGCCATATAAAAAGAGACTTGGCAGCTAAGAGAGTTTGAGCAGGGACGGGAACGTGACCTGACCATCCTCTCCGGCTGGACCGTGAGTATCCCCCCCCTCCCCTTTTCCTGGGACGCTGCGTTAAGGTAACTCCTCGAGGTTGAGAGCCCTCTCACTAGGAGAGTGAACAAGAAAGCTTTCAAGTAGGGATAAGCAGTGCATCCAATTAATAGCGCAGTAACTGATGGTTTCGGGCTATCCTTTCTAAATCAGTAATCGATGATTTCAGGCTATCCTTTCTAAATCAGTAATCGATGATTTCGGGCTATCCTTTCTAAATTAGTAATCGCATTATTTTAATGGATGTTACTAATCTAAGAGTTTGCGTGAGGAAGTAAACATAGTTTTTTTATTACGTTACTGTCTCAGTCGTTACTATCAAACCTTCATAGTGTGACAGGAACGCTGCAAGGGCACTTGCACTGGAACACATCACTTCTAGGTAGGAAAAGCAGAACTACAGACATCTGTCAGTGATTATATTTATACTTTAAGAAGCAGGAACAGAGAAAATGAAAACCGCCACTGCAAACGGGCCCGTGCGTGAATGGCACACCGCAGGCCGCTGACTCTTACTCCAAGCTACTGAGTAGAGCAGAAATCAGTGCTTGCTTCGTCACTGTCGCAAGAGCATTGTAGACTCTGGATTCATATTTTATGGCTTACTTTGCCTAATGTCATTTGCATAAAAAGTTAATGTTCTTAGGAACAGAGTCCTGTGAAGTTGATGGATAATCTAAAATGGTGCGCTTGATTTTTTTCCCCCTTTTAATTTGGGCTATAGTTTACTCTTCTGTTGCTCCCTTCAAACATATTAAATACTAACATTCATTCAGCCTTGGTTGGGGCCACAGACAGCTACCAAAAGGTTCACAGAGGCCCGCAGCAAGCTGGCAGGATCAGGCTCACGAGTTGTTTGGCCAAGATGTTTGCAAAGCTCGCAGCGTGCAGCACAGGGCCACTTTACAAAAGTGCAGCCCATTTGCTGCCTTAGCTTGAGATAAACAAGTTAACAGGGAAGAAAGCTGGGAAGTAGGGGAAAAATGTGTTTTCAACGTTCTCAGAGTTTATGCCTCTTTTTTTTTTTTGAACCAAAAAAAGAGCTCTGGTGGATACTCTTAATTCTGTAGAGTTACTAAAGCACTGAATATCAACCCCCAGTCGTTGCTGAGGGAGGAGTTTGGGGGGAGGTTAACCACCTTGTGCTCTTCACAAATGCCACCGTTACTGCTGCTGCTGTTTATGGAGAACGCCACTACACTCATCTTCCATGGGCAAACAGCCCCCAATGGGACTAAACGGCTTCAGTTGCACACACGTGTAAGTGTCTCGGAGGCCTGAGGTGTGTAATTGTAAGTGGTGTTTTAGAGGTTAGTATTAGAGGGAAGCCTAGAGCCAGCAGAGCAGTGACGGGGACCACAGTCGCACCCCGAGACACGAGCAAGCAGCAGCCAAGGTGAACGTCGGCAGCTGGGCTGAGGCAATAGCGGATTTTCAGTGGCATGGCTGAAAGAAGGGATGAAGGGAGAGGGGCAGAAATCAGGGGGAAAAGATTTCTGGCTCATCCAAAACAAATAGTTGCAGCTTCCCAGGCAAGACTGCGTCCCCCCGCCCAGGAACACCGGTGGGGGGAAAGGTTGGCCACGGCTTAGGCCCGTGGCTGGAGGACAAGGCAGCGAGTGGGATTGTTGCTGCCTCACACTCATGGGGCAGATGTCTCTGGGGACACTTGTGATACCAGCTGCTATTTTCCCAGGGTAGATCAGCTGTGTTTGAAGAGTATCGTATTTGTCTAGGACTTAGAAATGTGAGGGAAAAGTACTCTTGAAGAGGCTTTTGCATGAATCAAGTCTGTATCAAGTCACTGCTAATAATTTGAAGTAAAGGTTTAAACAAACCGAGGAATGCGGTCAAGAAACAGTGAAGTGCAGAGCATTTTCAGGCATAAAGGCATCTTAAGCAATTTGTTTTATCTACTTGGCATAAAGCACACGTTTTTATTCTCCTCTCCTAATAAAACCAACAAATGTACTTCTCCTTCAACAAACAGAATATTTTACAGTATATACTAAATCTTTTTACTTTTTTGACCTTCCAAGTAGAATATGAGGCTTTTATTTGAGCTTGATGCAAAGAATTTCCAGCTCTTTACTCAAGACACCTGCATTTAATCTATGAATACTCTTAGAAGTTTTTATACTCCCCAAGAGAAGGCTGCAATCATGCAACTCAGATGTGACTACCAGTCTAAATCACTCACCAGGTCACATTTGCTTTTAAAGCCCATATCTATCATATGGACTCCTGAAATGATTTCAACTTAGAGTTTAAACCAATGAAGCAATTCAGGAAAAGCTAACTGTGACAAGAATGCACTATTGTCATCCCACATATACAGCTGTCCTGAAGGCACTTAGTACATGTCTACATTATTGACTGCGGTATAATAAACAAATACCCAAAGGAGTCTTAAATGAGCAATGTTAGGTACCATTAGCAGTTAAGTGATGATAACACGGAGCTCAGAGCAGGTTCATTTATCTAATGAGAAGCAGTTTCCAATGTAAACATACTTAAGAGGCAATGATGAAAACTGAGTTTAGTATACCAAAACCTACAACTATATCCAGAGGTTTTCCAATGTAAGTTGGCCACTTAATTAACCCAGTTACCCAACTCTAATGTTCCAGCTCAGCGAAATACTTGAGCATATGCAGAAGACACTAATGTTACTGAAGTTTACAGAATTTGAGCGGGGGGTGGCGCAGGGAGGGGGAGAGAAGTGGCCAAAATGCTTTGACGAGAAGAGGCTGAAATGAAGGCAAATGTGATATAATTCAATTTCTGTTGAACAAATTTTCAATTAGACCTGGTTGAAAAGACAGGAATTTCTTTCAGAAGGTTCCAGGGAAAACTAGTTAAATACTGGTACGGGAAATTAAGCAAACATGGGAGGGTGCTGCTTTCTTCTCCCATTTTTCTCCCCTTCTCTCTACACTCCCCCACTTTCATTTTCTTGCTTTCCTTTTTTTCCTATCTTACCAGTAAAAAAGCAGCAAAGGGGAAAGGCTGAGAATATTTTTTTCATGAAGAAGATGCAGATAGTTTCAAAAAATGTTTTTTCCACAGAAGTCTCCTTTCAGAGAAAATGCTGTTTAACCCTCTGCCCAAAGATATACATATATTTTAACATGACAGGCTTTTACTTTGAGCTTCTACTGAAACCAGGCATTAACACCTGTCTGGGGAGAAAATTACATCCAGGCTTTTAAGGCCGCTTTCAAGAGATGGCATTTAACAGGATTGCACAAGACTGAGAGAACAGTTGCAGTTTCTCTTCTAAAGAACCTACAGGCAGAAGATGCAATTTTGCAAGTCACAACACGATCACAAAGTTCCAAGGAAGGCCTGAAGAAAGCTACACAAACTGCAGCTGGTCAAGAAACCGTGGTTCAGCAATACCAATTCAATTACTTAATGCAAACAAGAGCTTCCTGAATCCCCCTTTTGCAGTCATTTGACTTGCATGCATCAAGAGCAAGACTGTTAAAGAGGGGGTGCTCCTAAGTAGACATATAGACGCTGAAGCCCAGCCTAGGGGAAGCATAGCCACTTTAGAGTCAACTCACTGCCTATTTCTGTCAGCGTCAGCACAGCAGCAAGTACGCCGCCATGACTGCAGTTAATATCTCCCGAGCCTTATTTTAAGCCAGACTGTCCAGGCAGAGAAAGAGGCGGCAGACCTGACTGCAGAGGATGCTCCCAGGCACGAAGGGAGGCTGCAGAGGCAAGCAGGAGCCCCCGAAGGGGAACGGACCATGGCTCCAGGAGAGGTGCGGTGTGCAGTGCTCAAAGATCGAGATGGTTTTAGCTGCTACAGAAAGGGCATAAACCAGATCAACAGCTGAAGGCCAGAATAAAATGGGCAGTGTTGGGTCCAGACTCGAAGAGGATGGCTCTCTTTTTACCAGTATTTCACAAATGCTTCTTTTCTCCTTCTTCCGAACTTCATCCTGGGCTAATTTAGGCTAAGTAAATGATTTCTGTAATCCCCTTGTTAGAGGAACTATTTGAGCCCTTCAAATCAGTAGTAATATAGTTGGTCAAAAACACACCATATAAAACTTTTCTTTTTTACTTTTAATGGAATAGGCTGAAAGAAATACCAGTTCAGTCCCAAAGTGTTTTTAAGAGGAATCTGTTTTAAAATACATTTCAAAATTAAAATCATATTTATCATCTATCTTTCCCTCAGCTCTAATAAACCATAACAGCTTTGAAAAGAAGAAACAGTTGTATAATTTAAAATAATTATAAAGGGTTTCCACCACACTGGAGAACTTACGAGAACAAGTTAGCTTTAACTAGCTCAGATCCTGACAAGAGTACAGCTGTGCTACCACAGAGGTCTGATCACGATAAGCCCTCAAAATACAGTCAAAGCTTCCAGGAAAGACAGCCTACAAAGTATCAAGTCAGTAGACATTTCTTTAAAAGATGAAACATTCTCATTTTTCTTTTCCGCATTAATATGGTGGTGATAACGGTTGTGATAACTAATACTTTTCTGACACAAGTATTTATTAGTGTAGGAGCATCAAATGCTTTTTTCCAGCTACTCAAATTTACAGTTAAGACAGTGGGAACAGAAAAGAGGTGGATTAGATGATCCCTGGAAATGTGCTGCTACTGCTCTCACTTAATGTCACTTAAACACAGGTAACTAATTCAGATAACACCTATGATATCCTGGCCCCAGAAAAGTCAGTGGTAAAATTTCCATTGACTTCAATAAGCCTTCTTCAGAACAGAACATAAACACCAATGAAGTCTTTTTGTTTTATTTCAGAAAAATTCTATTAAAAAAATTAGGATAAAACATTAACACAGACAAGTGTCTACACAGTATTTTTAAAACAAGGCAATATCTGGAAGTAGGAAATTTGATTAAAAAAACACCCCTTTAAACTAGTGTAGTTTTCACCACACAATCTGCACAAACTGCAGCAGAGACCACAGAACACAGAAATCAACCACAACATTAAATTAAAGGATATTTAACATAGTCTGCCCAGTTTTGACTTTATAGTAAATATAAAAACTTTTCATTGACAGTAATATATATATTCAGGTAAAGTCTTTGAACCTGCAAAATGTTTCACAACAAATTGATGCAGGTTTTGTAAGCCAAATCCTTTTTCTCCTATATGAGTAGACCTAAATGATTTTCCTTCTGCAGAGTTTTCTATAACAACCTGTTGCATATGCATAACAGGTGAAATAACCTCATGGCTTGCTAGATGTATTAACTCTAACTTTTTCTGTATGGCTAGATTCTGCAAGCCTCACATGCGCTCTGCAAGACCCGACTTTATGAATACCCTCACTGGAAACACTCTCTGGAAGCAAGGACTGGAGAGAGTATCTCCAGATATTTTAACTATATTCAAGAACAAGGTATCAAAAGACGCAAAATAAAAGAAGTTTTTAAATGAATTCTGTACTTCACAGCATTATATTGTGCTAAAATTAGAAAGAAACCATATGAAAACATGAATAAAAATGTTCAAGAATTGTAAATATAACATGATATACCTGTCAAGAATAAAACATGCAATTAGTTACGGCAAATGGAATAAGTGCCATAAATTAGCATTCATGTACATCAGGTCTGATTTCTTTTGAACTTCATCTTATTTAGGATCATAGCACACCACTTATGTTGCATGATATAAGGTAATATATATCATTTTCATAGCTACAAAAGCTACACTACACTGTTAGTTAAACTAGCATAAACCCACACTGATTCCAACATACTTGCTCCAAATTACCATAACCAAGTTCAGCAGGTGGACCAACCTACAGATTCAGGCTTTTTTTTTTTTTTTTTACTAGAGAGTTGGGAAAAAGGCCCAAACAATCAGCCTTTTCTTGACATATGGTTAAGCTTGTTGTATTTTGTAATTAATACTACATATTTCACAGGAGTATTTAGAAGAAACTGGATCTTTTCATCATCTGAGTAGCTCCTCACAAATGACATCATTAGCAAAACAGCATTAAATGCATTAACACCACCAGACTGGTGCCAAATACTGCATTTCTGCCACTGTGCATCTAAAATCTACCTTGCATTTAAGGGCAATTACAGGCAGTCCCCCCTAAGAGTCCTCAAAAAGATTTATTATGTTGAAGAATTCATACTCTGAAATCTCTCTTAGCTGTAGTACGTTCACTTGTCCCTGCCTGGTAGTTTCTGCAGCCTTTAATAACAGTGCATTTAAATGTAAGAAGTATCAACATGTGCAGGATACAGGATCTGAGCGTCATAAAAAGTCAGTCTCTTTCCTATTCCACTGATACTGCATCTCACTCAGATATAACATACCCATACAAATCATGCCATAAGATTTGCTATATGCTATCCTATATGTAGGCAAATGCTTATTTTATGTTCAACATCTGCACCTTGCTAAAGACATCAGATTATGTCTAACGTCAGATTCTGATAGCTGCTACGCAGGTTTAAATCCAGAATGACTCTTAAGCTGCCATTACACTGGTAGATATGGGGTGGCACCTTTAAAACAATTGCATAGAGCAAAATGGCAAAGAAAAATAAGGGGTTATGTCTGTGAGAAAGCAACTTTCTTAACTTCCTCCAAAACAAAACTACAAGCATATTATTTCAAGCCTTCTCTAACATTGTCCCCTGCTAAAGTCTTACCTTAGAAATATCTCGGTCTGCTCTATGAAGAGCTCCTCCTATGTCTCATGCATTCTTGCAAAGAAAAGAGCTACCTGCTTCCATGAGGAAGAAGCCCTTTGACCTCTCCTAGCAAAATCACCTGTTTGTAGAGTGGAGTCTGCAAGGGAAGATAAGATGGCCTTGAAACAACCTAGGAGTGATGGGACCAGCTCATCTTACTAAGCAGATGGATATGTCAGAAAATGTCAGCTCCTGGGGCATTTTCTCTTTGTTCAGTCTAAGTAGACTTCTGGAGTGAAGGAGCCAGAAAAACTGCTCTGCTCCTACTGTATATAATAGATACAAGCACTCTAACTCCAGAAGTCTCCCTTTCTCAGCGCTAAATATCCTCTGTAATGATAACAGTATTTTGCAAATGTTGAACACTTTCAATATTAGCTTTAATCCATCCTTGCTTATGTCCCAGTCAGAATGAACGAGCCTGGCTACTCAAAGTCACTTAGAACCTATGTCACAGACCTCAGTGAAACCTGGATTTAATTCATTGTAGTTTGCAAGGTTATGCTGGCTTCAGTACAATACCTAAGTGAGGTATCTTGCAATGGGCTGTTTAGACTTTGCAGCAAAGGAAGGACTTTGGAAGCAAAGTAAAATTAGTGTTCCCTGTTTGGAACAGGAGAGCAATTTATCCTAAACCTACATATCTATAACTTGAGTATAAACTTGAAGCAAAAAGGATAAGGGAAGGATAATTACAGGTGTTAAAGACAAGATTACAAAATTGTAAATAAAAATAGAACCACTAGATAGAAGTCCTTGTATTTGGATTCATCCTTTTCCAGAAAATTATGGGAGGAAACTCTACAGCAAAAGCAGTGTGACAAACTCCTAAACAGGTAAAGAGCATAGGAAAGTGCACATATTTTACATATATGTACTCAGGCAGACACCTACATTACTGTTATATCATGCATAGTATTCCTGCTTTCAGCAAGGTTGATGTTCACCAGCCAGCGAGTGCATTATTAATGCCCCTTTCACGTAATTGTGTATGTGACACATACAATAGGGATGGTGAGGGAAGGCTGGAAAGAGTTGAGCTGCTTTTGCTATGTGACAGAGCATTTACTCCTAACAAAAGAAATGAGAAAGAACAGTGAAACGGCATCTGTGTAGAAGAAAGGAGAAAATGAGAGAAGACAGTCTTCACAGACTAGAAAAAGAAAGAAAAGTGTGATGGAAGAACTGGAAGACAAAAATCAGTGTCACTGAATACCTCTATTCTTTTTAGAATTAACTGAGTGATCTAACAAAAAAAACTGTTTTAAACTAAGCAGCTATTCAGCAAAATAAATACTCTTGTGAATGGTGATCTGTTTTGGTTAGAGACACATGTGGTCAATAAGAAATGGAATAAAAATGTTTCATTTCAAAAAGTTTCATTTTCAAGATATTATTTTAAGTATTTGTTGCTTTTCCCCTATATACTCCTTTTTTTAATAGTCTTCCTTCTTTCTCATCATGCAATTTTTTGTTGGCAAAAACTAAAAGGAAAAGTGGGAAAAAGCCTTCCCAGGAGACTGAAAACCAGATTATTTCTGAATGAAATTAGAATGATCATTAGTTTCAATGTCTTTGTTGAGAACAATTATTATATTTTTTATAAACAATGTTCTATTTTTCACCCAGGTCCATTAGTAGAATATTAAGCATGTATGCTCCAACGTTGCCATATTATCACCTCTAGTCTGAGGCACGTTCTCTCCACCTACGTAAAGCACAACATTTTATAAGATTTAGATAAATTAGCCTCAAAGTGCATCCAGTCCTGGTATTAGCCTGCTACAGTGAAGAATCTGAAAGCAAGTTTTGATTATTTGTCTGTGCCACTTTCAGTTTCAGTACTAAAAGGTTTGTATTTATATTACCTGCATTTTTTTGTAGTCCACAAATAACTGATTTTAGGAGATTGCATTGTTAAAAATATGAGCGTTCAAACTGAATTCAATGTTCTCCTGCTTGAAAATATTAACAGGAGTAATATCTTGGAACACCAGTTCTCTTTTCTTTAAATACTGATCATTCAATTAAGATTATATTTAAATATTCCTAAAATTGAGAGTATTTTAGTGGGACATTCTGTACATTTCCACACAGCGTAGGGTGTCAAACATCTGTAGAATCAGAGTAGCATCCAAATCCAATTTAAACCCCAGTTCTGTGCTAACTTCACTGTACAGAAGTTAAGACGAAATCCATAAAATAGATACACTGGTTCCATGTTCATGAGTGATCTGGTTGATCCTTCCACGCACGCAGTCAAGAGAAACTGATACCAGCGTTCCATTATGGACTTCAAAGGAGGCACGGAGAGATACACTGGTCCATATGCTTCCCTCTGGCATCTGACCACCAATCTGCTGAGCAATTGCTGTGGGCTGCATGTGATCCATGGTCAACTGATTGAGAGTCATTTTGAGCACACTGCATGAGTGGATCAGCTTTAAGTTAAAGGCAATGCTGGCAATTCCTTTTTCGGTAAAAATGAAATACTTCTGAGCAAGCTGTCCAGAAGAAACCAGCTGTATTTGTTTCTCACTGGATGAGACCTGGGTGAAATCCAGTAATTTGTTTCTCACAGCTCCAGTAGGCAGACCTGTAACAGAAACTGTGGCTGATATAGCAGTAGAAACTACTGAAGGGATCCAGATGAGGCTAAACATACTAATCCCAGAACTGTCTCCAAAATATCGAACATTACACTGCGCAGGAGAAAGTATCTCAAAGCTAATCAGATCTCCAGCACCAACTTTTGTGGCCCCAGAAGCAGATATTGATGTGTCTCTGTAATTTACCCCAGATTTAAAAACATTCATTAATTCTCTGTTAGTACCATTCCTGTTGATGTAAGAAATTAAGGAGAAGCCCTCCCGGACACACGTATGACCCATGGAATACAGTGCTTGATGGAACACAAATTTGACAACACCAGTTTCAGTGAACTTTATAGCTCTGCCATCATGAGATAAACTTAGCATGTAAGGGTCGGAAACAGAAATTATTTTAAAGGTAGGTCGATAGTTGGTTTGGTAATGCACTGCTGTTGACATCTGTGCATTGATTGCCACAGCACCTGTGTCATGGGACAACCAAAACAAACTGAGTGGGGTATTAAGATCATAAATATGTAAGTCTTTACTTTGATTGCAGAATTGATTTGGACTCCTCAAAAACACAGAAAGCGTTTGGCTGGGCTCCACTTCAGCAGCACTACTTAGACTAGTGCTCTGGAAATATTTTCCCTCTGGTTGCTCAATGCGAACACCGCTCAGTTCATAACCTTCTTCACTTCCATTTAGCTTTAAGGAAAGTTGCAAAAAATTCCTGCAGTTGTGCTTTACTGCAAAATTTAGGTCAGTCCACAACAGACCGTGCTGCCTGAATACCAAGCTGTTATCTTCAACTGATAGGATTTCACAGGGAAGCTTTCCCTTTATCTTCAAGTTTAAGCCAGAGTAGACCTGAGAGATGCCAGACTTTGCAGAGGGTAGAATGATGTTTGCGGCCCAAGACTCTGAAAGCTTGTTTTCACTGGTTGCTGAACAAACGGTATCGCTGACGGTGGAACAAGGCATGGCCACCATTCCTTCTTCACATTTTAAACACGCCTGACATTCCTGCATTTCCTTATTAAAGAAATACTCCTCTCCACACAGTCCCAAAGCTGCATCTTTCTCAGCAATTCCAAGGCATCGGAAACCACCTGTTCACAGGAAATGGGAGTTTTAGTTGTTATATTTTTAAAACACCAAATGTTATAAGAACTCTACAGTTCCACATATCAAGTATCTTTGATAACACATCTAATCATAAGAGAGAAAACTGAAATTAATATATCAGATACTTTGCACTGTTGGAGGATCCTTGATTTCAAACAGAGGAACGACTAGGGGTACCTCACCTTGTCCAAGCTGAATCCAGGGGTTTAGAGTGGGAAAGGAGCAAGACGGGGCTGCACGGAGGCATAGGGACAATTCTAACCCAAACCAGTAAAGGATCAGGTACAACAATATTGCTACAAAGACCCTCTCTCCCTTCCCTTAGGCAAAAGGCATGGTGACTGACGGTTGCACTGAGCAGCAAAGACATTTTCAGCTAATGGAGAGTTCACCTACACAGGGAGAAATGTCCACTGCCTGCCCAGTCATGATAAGGGGGTAGCACTGCTGTAGCTGTGATTGCTAAAGCAGTGCTTTGCAGCTGGAGAGCCACGGACCCCAGGCATTCAGTGTACTGGTTATAAAGAACCTCAAGAGACAAGTAGGAAAAGCAAAACTGGAATCAGCAGGCTTAAATTCATTATGCGGAAGTCCACACATTTAAAAACCTGAAAACCATTGCCCTGGGGCAGAGGACAGCAGTGGTTGGGATAGTCTAAACCTGTAAGGCATAAATAAAACACTGCAGCAAACATCATAGGAGTATCTAGAGGCGCTATTTGAGAATTACTTTATTTTAAATAAGGCAATTTTGTGCTGCTGAATGGCACACCTTGACCTCAGTGGATCAAAGAATGCACACTCAAAGAGCAGGTTTTAAAAGCAGCCTGCAATTTTCTACAGCAATTTTCCATGAGCAGTGCCAGCTTCCACTGACTCCCGCGGGAGCAGCCAGTGCCCAGCACCTTTGCACACTGGGCCTTCAGAGTCTAAATCAATAAACAAAACTTGGGGCACCCTAAAGAATAACCACTGGCAGCTTGTGCCTCAAAGCTTAATCACTAAAATGTGCTCGCTTGAGTGTTTTGGCCAGGTGTAACCAAACTCTACAATCATCTTTCTAAAAGCTTTTCAGAAGTATCCTTTACAATCTAAATACCATGTTATTTTATTCACAATTGCTCCTTAGATGCATGCATTTGATTTATTCATCAGATGGAAAGTTGTTATATCTGGGCTGGGATTTGCTCTGAGATTGGGAATACATGCGTTGGACATGGACCCCAGCAGATCATTTTTCTGCATTGCTAAAATCAGGACAGAGAGGGCTATGCAGATTACTGATGCAAGCAGAAAAGCACACCACACGTACTGAGAGCTGCAAGACAGAGCAATGCACACGCACCTGGCGCACAAGGAAGGTCAGAGTACTGGCTAAAATTCATTTCTGATACTACATTGCTCAGCTGAGAACACCAGAAACTGTGTTAATTTATACAGGCGTCATATGTTCACCCTCGTATCTCTTCATCTATTTATGTTTCATTCACTTAAGCAGTGATTCTTCACTAACACTGATACGTAGGACTATACAATTTATGATGTGAGAACATTCTTTCTGTGACCAGGTATGTTTTTCTCACAAGAGCTAACTGCAGAAAAGTAAGATTTTTCCATTAAAAAAAAATCAAGAGAAACTGAACACTTTGTTCCTCCCAAAAGTGTCTCTGGCTTTTTTAATGAGAAACAAAAAACAAAGAAAAAAAACTTTTTTTTTTTCAAACAAAAGCATCCCATGGGTAATATAGAAAAATGTCCATGGTGAACTTTCCTTTTGAAAGTAGATAATTTTTTGCCATGGTAGAATTGCTGACGTGAAACTTTTTAACCTGTTCTACTTGTCGTATCACTGCTCCCCCAGCATTGAGAAATATAAGATGAACTCCTGTTGAATACACAAATGTAGCCAGTTTACATAGCAGAGAAGATCTGCATAAGAAATATCTTTATGCTATTTGCTTCTTTTAAAATATTATTAATGCATACTTAAGCATTTTGATAAATATCAAATTTTACAAATACATTTGATGACTACTCTTTCCAATTCATTGTCTAGTCTTTTTTCAGTTAAATCTGCAGCAGGTGTTTCCCACTGCATGTATTTGAGATGGGTGACTTCAAAGCAGCACATGGGCTGCTTTATACTGTAGACACCGTGGCAAGAGCAGCATCCTACCCTTTGTCAGTCCAGAAGAGGTCAAGAAGCAAATGTTGGCCGAACAGCAAAAAGCCAGCACAGTAATATGCTGTGACTGCTTTCTACTTCTCCCTACCACCTCTCAGACAAGCTCTCCCACCTCTTCTTGGCCCCTGCTCTGGGCACTGCTGCAGCGGGTTTTAGAGAGACTGGCCCAGCTGTACTCAAGCTGTTTTTGTGAAATCAAATGCCTCTGCAGCATGCTCACCAGCCATCGCAGTCCCTGGGGGCCAGGCAATTGCCAAGGCAATTAGAGTAGCCATGCATATATTTTGCTGCTGCTGCTGCTCATAGCTGCCTGATAAAGATTAAGCTTGGGAATCCATCACCGTCTTGAACCCTCTATGTCAGATTTGGATCATATCAGAAGCCTGGTTAATTACAAATCAGGGTTATCTGTTTAGGTTCTCGTTATTCACCACTTCTTGCCTTTGCAGTATTTTATCCTTTCCTGGGGTCTTTTCAAGGGTTGTCCTGCAGAAGGCAAACCTGCAGTGCCTAAATAAGGGGGAGCCACCACAAAGCATGGCTGCTTAGCACAGACTTATTTGGAGAGCAGGGCTGCTCACTCCATAAAGCACACTTCTGTCAGAGGTCACTGAACCTGGCTGCCTTCAAAAACCAGGGGAATTCCTCCTCTCTCAGCCCCATAGACATGAAGTTGCCCCAGTTCAATGTCCCTACATGCAGCCAGTAATGAGGCTGAGCATGTACTCCTGATGGACATGTGCAGGTACGCACACGCACACAGTGCTAGCACGGCCAGCCACACAGATGCACACAGACAGAACCTGGTGTCTTTACTGGCACCCACACAAACTCACACAGCACTCACACTAACATGTATAGCACAGATGGCTCGATCCTGTTCCTCCTCTCTGGCTGATCAGGATTGCACTCCATTGGTGGAACACACACATGCAATGTGGGTCAGTAGCTGGTCCTAGACAGTCTCTCCAGTAGCTGGCACAGAGACCCCCAGCCTCCTCCAGTTGCTGGCATCTGGACCTATGAGCCCCCAAGGTTTGTGGTCCTACTCCACTTGCTGGTACTCAGACCTCTTATCCTACTTACCAGCTAGTCCAATTGTAGCACTCACTAGCTTCCACTGAACACCCCATAATAAATTTCATACACTCCCATAATCTCTTTAAAACACCCTGTAATAAGTTCTACACAATCCCATAATTCTCTTCCTCCTGCATCCCACAGTAAGTCCCCCTTAGTTTACACGGCATTCTGGGGAGAGAGTGTCTTTGCCAACTCCACTTGTTGGGTTTCACACCAAGGACAACGCTCTGATCACTCTCCTGGGATAGTCTAAGAAGGAGCCAGTTCAGTGTGCTCCATTTTCACTGATTAGGTACCTCCATCTGTCACTGCTCCTCTGTGATCAGTCTTTAATCACCTACCTTAACAACTCTCATCCCAGATAACAAGAGGAAAAAGCAGCAGGTGAAGAGGATATATGATACAGAGGAAAGTAGAAGGGTGAGGAACGAGAGGCTCCTAGTTACTCATTTCTTTACCATTATTTGCTCTGTCCTCCTTCACACTGTGCAGAGAACAAGAGTTTCTATAGATGCAACACTCTTTGCGTGCAGCTCAAGAAACCACACGCAACATCTGGAACTCGTATGTCAGATCACATCCCCATCTACCCTACATTACCCAAACCAGACATCCAGTTTCAGCCTCCCCTTTGACAAGTTAATTGCACTTGTATAAGATAATGAGCTATCATGAATGGACAGGATAAAGTAGCAGTCTTCTTTAATAACAAAAAATAAGAAGAGCACTCTCTCTTCCATAGCAGAAGGGGACATTGACAGGACATTGATTCCTGATCCAGATGACAGGAGACAGTTTGCTTTCACATATTTATGGGCCACCATTAAAATCTGGAGAGGAGGAAAAAGAGGAAGAGGAGTTCTTTCCTCTCAGATCCATTGCTATTGACTTTCTGTGGTCTGACAGACCACAACTATCTGCCTAGTTCATGGCAATATTTTCCCCTTGCTCACTTCCCTCCAGCAGTGGCATAGCTTCCCCCACTTTTTCTAGATCCCCCCATCACACAGCCCTCAGGATAAATTCCTTATAGCCGTTCCTCTTCTAAGCCACAAACTAGAGCAACACCAAATGACTAACACATTGTTGGTTCTCCTTCCCTAGGACTGGGGCCCCACGGACTTCCTTCCACAAAACCACCAACTCAAGCACACCAACTCAGCCTTTTACTAAAGAAGAGATAAAGCCTTAGACCTTTCCAATGTACTGGCTCAAATTTTGTGCCTCTCCTAAGCTGTCTTGCCTCTAACGGCTCACTACCCACTGCTAAGGCTGTTTATAAGAACAGTCTTGCCTCCCTCTCTTCTTTTTTAACTTTGACAGTACCTCCTCTACAGCATTTGCCATGTAATGCAACACTAGGTGCTCTCTTCTTCTGGTCATTTCCAGCTTCTTGTGGTCTTTGCAGTAATTCCATCCAACCCTTAGAGTTCCTGCCCAGACAAAGCATGGACAATCTAAGTGAGCCCATGTCCTCTTCCAATGCTTTCCTATGACCAACTCCCACCTACTTTTTTCTCCACCAGTGGTAGGGCAGGAATAGTATAAAATCAGTCATATGGAGCTGAAAACAGTCTTTCCCCCTCAGAGAGGCCATTCTCTTTTTACAAGTAAGAAGTTGAGAGGAGGAATAAAACATAACCTGACAAAGCCTTCCCTCAGTTATTTTACTGGGAGTCCTCAGGTAGCCATCACAACCAGTGAAATGCTATATTCACAAATCACAGAGTACCCTCCAAGTCTTTCTCAGCTGACCAAATACTAGACAAGTAAAAAGAAACCTAGCACCTGGATAGAATTTGCTCAGTACATTTATTAACTTTCCTCTTCTGTGTCTGATTCCTATGAGGACTAATGAAGGAGAAGTCTGCAGTGCACAACTCCAGCCAAACCTGCTCCTAAACGTCTGAAAACCCACCACCCCACCCTGCAAATGATGAAAACTGTTGATTGTTCCTCATTATTTGACAATATTATCACTAAGGGAGAATGAGATTGAAGGAGAAGGGCCTTATAGGAACCTTCATTAGATCAAATCAAACAGCTAGCGCTGTGCAGCAGAAGGGAAATGACAACCATTCTTCTCCATTAGGAATAATACCTTTGATTTTGATGCCATTTTCACCCACATAAACAAGACGAAAGGTCAAAAGTAGATATTAAGCCCAAAGCATATAAAAACCTATGAAAATAAGGTAAAGGGGAACATCCAAATTCCGATGGGTATTATGTCCTAAATAGCTCATTGTCCACAGGAACTGTTATCAACTTACAGCTGAGTGTTTTTCATACCCTTTGATTCCAGCAAGCTGAGCATGTCATTACTCACAAACAGCTCTGAGTCCTTATCTGTTTCTCTGGCCTGCTCCTGAAAATCTAATCATCTTTGCTCTTTAACTATAACAGAATATAACTTACCTGGCGTATTCAGGCATTTTATCCTCTCACCACAAATGCTTGGAGATTCAGTGCATTCATCTCTGTCCTGTAAACACAAGAATCATATTGAAACACTTTAAACCCATAACTTAAGTTTGAAACAGGCACTTTCTCCCTCAGGCTCTGTGACACCCATTTCCCTGCAAAAGGCATATGTAGGGAGGGAGAGGGATTTGCTCTCATAGGCATGTTGGAGCAAGGCAACTTGTTTGGGATTTGTCACCTGTATTACCCAGGTATCCAAATGGGTTGTATGGTCTGTACAGAAAACTGTAGTGTGCAGATCATGAGTTAAACAGATTGGTTGTACAACCAATATTCTTTATGATGCATGATCTGTAAGACAGTACTATATCCCTGAGACTGCTGCATTACTTGACTGGTCTTGAGGACATTGTAACAATCAAGAAAGTGCTACAAAAAGCTCTTACAGGCGTTTAGGCTGGGAGGAAGTGCTAACCGAAAAACACCAGAGAAAGGTGAATGTTAAAAGTAATCCTTCCTGTCACCAAGCCTTCCTCTCACCCTACAGCAGGTAAAGAGGAAAGAATGACAGGCTACATTTACATTTAAATGCTAGCATTAAAGAAAACTGAGACTAGCAGAGAGATAGAGAGGGGACAGAGAGAGGCTTTTAGGTTCTCTCCTCAGTAACATGGGCTTAGGTCACCAGGTGTTCAGGCTCACATTAAGCTAAGCATTGAGGGCAACATTTGGCAAGACAACATTGCTCTAAATATCAAGATCTCCACACATCTTAGAACTTCTACATAAAAGAAAGTGACTGAAGAAGCATCTTATGGTGTTTACATGTTATTTTTACATTTTATAATAAAATATATTTTATAATAAAAATATCAGTGTTATACATTTTATATATGTTATATTTAAGCTGGAACTACATTTTATATTTATTTTGACTGACAGCTTTTATTTCTGATCTTATAAATAAATGCTTGGTCTTAAGTTTTACTTAATAAAGATTTCCTCTACTTTTCAAACATGTCTAGTAGTGAATGTAGAACTGAGATTAAATAAACAAACTTAGCATGCATAAATGAATGTGTTTTAGGATGTCTTTTCCTGCCATGATGAACAGAATCTGTGTGCTGCCAGCCATCAGATTTGTGAAAGCTTTACAATCAGCAGGCGCAAACTTGTGCCCCTCTTGGAGGAACAAATGGTAAAGAGGAAACTTGTGGAAAACTCCAGGTGAACTACGAAGCATCACAGCCCCAATCAGTAAAACACTTGCTTCAAACTGGATCTTGCCACTCTCTCTGAGCAAGTATTTCCATAATCTATCCCTGTATGTCTGGCACAATACTTCTTAAACAATAACTGAAAGATACAGAATTATATTTCACCTGACAAATCCGATCAGAGTTTGCAGAACACTCAGCCATTTGGAAAAAGCCAGCGGGACACAAAGTGCATTTTTCACACTGTGAAGGTGTCTTTTGGAAATTGCAGAATTCATCATTTTCACAAAGACCACAGTCCAGCAAAGACTCCCCAACATTAATCACTTTTGCATCCACTTCTACTTTATGGACAGAGTATGACTTCTGGAGATGATTTCTGACCTGGTTCTGAAGTCCTTGAAGATGACTTTCAAAATAATTTTGAATATCTTCTTGCAAACTCTGAAATGACATTTGTTTCACTGTGTCAAAAAGCATGCCATACTGAACTTTGATCAGATCCATTTGCTCATACATTTTTCTTTGCTGTTCAAGAATTTCCCGTTGCTGGCTAACCAATATGTGCTGCTGTTCAGCAAGTTTTTGCTGCAAATCCACAATGATCTGCTGCTGACTTTTTAGCATTTCAATAAATTTCTCATGCCCTTTTGCAAGCTGCAGCTGTAGTATTAGGGCATCTTCAGATGGAACTTCATTTTCTCCTGAAATATAAATGATAGATTATTGTCCAAGAAAAACAATTCTCCAGCTTGATTACCTCTCCAAATGCATTCAAATTTTAATACATTAATGAGAATTCTCATTATGTTCAAGTCATAATAACAAGACCAGTTCCTTTACTGTTCTTCGCAGCCCCCTTCATGGGAATGCCAGCTGTTCCATTTCATAAGCAACGTTTATAGTTGTGGACACTAAAAAAGTCACAATCAAGACCTATGCTTCAGGGTATAAATTAATCATCACCGGAGGTCAATAATAGATTAATCATCATGATGTACATGTTCAAATACAGTAGAGAGTAAATGGTCAATTTTCACTGTAGAGGTGATAAAGTGAGGTGATAAAACTTGCTGAGAATACTAAGTTATTCAGGATCGTAAAAATAAGGGTCAGCTGCAAAAAATGCCTACAATATGGAGTGAGCAATAAAATATGAGCAATAAAAATACTGAGATAAATGTGAAATGATGCACTCACTGAAAAAAACAGTTCTAAGCTTTTATATAAAATGCTGTGTTTGGAGCTGATTATTACCACTCAGGAACAAGATCTAGAGAAAATATATCTAGACATAGATCTTGGGCTACAGAGGTGCATAATCGTCAGCCCAACAGAGGTCAAAAAAGGCAAAGAAAAACCTAGGACTAATTTAAAAAGGAATATATAACAGAAGAGAAAGTATCGTTATGCCACTAAAATAATCAACAAAACATTTTTAATATATCTTTAATACAGTATACAGTCCTGGTTCCCCACCTCAAAAAAGGTCATAGAAGAACCTGAAAAGGTTCAGAGAAGGACAACAATGATAACCCAATGCATGGAACTGCTTCAGTATGAGAAAGTAGGTAGGACTCTTCAGGCTGGAGAAGAGACAGCTGTGCAGAGTTACGTTACAGTGCCAAATGGTGTCCTAAAGCAAGTGGATTTTGAAAGACTCTTCACTGTCTCTTCCAGTTCAAGAATTAGGGGACAATAAATGAAGGCAGCAGTTTCAATAAATGTTAAAAGTACAGACAGGTCGAAAAAGTGGCTGTCTCAATATATAACATAAAAATCTAATTCAGGCTAAAAAATACACAGACATCAATTCAGGCTAAGGAAGTCTTTGAGCTACAAACTTTTGGAGGTGGGAAAATGATCTAGGGAAATATCATCCCAAGACTTCTGCAGCATGCACTGCTGGAGAGAGAATCTGGAGCCCAGGATGGTCCCTCTTCCGCTCTTATGCAGCACTGAATTTTCTTGATGCAACTGCAGAACAT
This sequence comes from Apteryx rowi, assembly GCF_003343035.1. Classification (NCBI taxonomy): domain Eukaryota; kingdom Metazoa; phylum Chordata; class Aves; order Apterygiformes; family Apterygidae; genus Apteryx; species Apteryx rowi. The sequence goes on from NW_020448653.1 coordinate 1,214,807, forward strand.
CACCAACAAGACAATGAAAAAGACCAAAACTAGTTCCTGTTTATGGTTCCTAAAATGGTTTGACCTTCAATCACTTTTATTCAGGACATAAGGCACACATTAATCATCTCAATTTTTCAGTATTCATTTATATATTGAGGTAGTTTGCAGGGCACTGTATTTGAGAAAATAAAGACCAGGATTCAGGAAAGGCCATACTCACCATCTAAGCTGGAAATCCAGAATTTTGAAATATCTGGTAAATCGTACACCAGGATCTACTTCTAGTCTACCATGAGCAAGTAGTTCTGTGAACAGTACCAACGTTCCCTGATTCTCTGTGGATTTATGTCATTCAGCTCACTGACTTCATAACTAGTACTACCTTCACTACCTTTCTCCTTAAGAGTGAAGAGCAACAAGCAAGCTACTTTTTGACATATCAGCTTAAAAATAGCTAGAGGCAAACTTTTAAATGCTCATATCCCACTCTCTCCTCTCTTTAGCCATCTCTTCTAAAGTTTATACAACCTTACTTACTTTTAATACCTCTCCCTTGTCAAATTTGCCTGAAATCAGTCCAGAGGTTCAAGAGATACTGGGCAAGAGTTACATGCATACTTTGATTGCCTATCAAGTGTTTTGCATAGACTTATATATGTCTCACTTGTGCTTGAGGCTGGAAAGACATTAACAAATTCCTTTTCACAAAATTTGTGCTCTCAGAAGTCCAGCTTATGACTGAGAGTTCAGGCAGAAAAGCACAGGTCTGTGCCAAGTATTTTGACTGTACAGGTGACAACACAGTGTAAATGGACCATGCCAAGTATCAGTAAGAGTCATGTCTTCAAAGCAGAAGGAAAATCTGTGAGGAAAAGGGCAGCCCTTAGCTGCCCAAATACAGCATATAAGCCTAGAAAAACAGTTGTGATAACTGGCATATTGAGGCTTTGGCTACCATGCTGACTAGTGTTATATAACTATTTCTTGGTAGATCTCCCACACCCAGACTGTAGGAGGCTTTCTGAAGCAGACTTCACCCTCTTGCTCTGCATTAACATGGTTTCTAGCATGCTGGGATTGTGTGTCTGAACAGGGTACCATGCTATTACTGCAATATAGTTATCCGATCTTAATAATATACATGTAGCAAATAATGAGTATAATATTCTTATAAAACCATAAAAGCTAAAATCAAAATGCATTCCCCTAGTAAACTGCTACATAGTACTGTCAGCCATCACAGTTCCTGGCAAATGAACTGCTTACCCGTCTGCCTTTCTCAATGATGATCCTGACTTCATGCTCGACATGTTAACAAATCCAGGTTTGTAAAGAACAAACAGTAATGAAAGTAACAGTATTAAACTACCCCTTTCTAGCCCTTGTGAGCCTCTTTCCCAATGAAAAGGAAAAAAGAAATAACCTTCACAGAAAGGAGCAAAAGTCTTTGCATCACTTAAAAGTCAGGCTAGAGAACCGCTTCTGGGGAACTGCTGGAGGGAGTGAATTATATAATTAAGGATATATCGCCAAAACCATTTTCCTTCAGTTCTCCATAGCTGAAATCCGGACCAATAGCTATAGTATTTTGAATGATTCCAGCCACCACAAGGTTATAGACAGGGAGAATACAGCCTCTTCTAAGATAGGGTTATTGTGTTTCAACCATTCACTCTTAGAAATCTGGACTTTTACCACACACCTGAGGCAAAGCTATTAGAGCAAAGATGTTAAAAAGAAAAGGAAGACTAAAGCCCTGATTCAGTTAAACACATAAGGTAGATCTTAATTTTAAGCACATAATTAAGGAGCAATGTCTTCAACCAGTAACTGTCTGACTTGCTGGCAGTAACAGTGACAGTAATTTTAAGTCCTGACTGCAGTGAAACTACTCACATGATGGACCAGCCTTCTATATCTCTTCCCTACACAACATTATGAAACTCTGTGGCAAAGGCTATATTCCAACCAGTCAATCTAGCTTTGCTCTTTTTTGTCTAAAGCTCAGCTGGTGAGAATATGCAACCTAAGAAACTCTTTGGTCTGTTTTTTTCTCTCATTTTTATCGATTTTGCAGTACTATGACTAAACTTAGCTGCACTGATTTATACCAGTACAAGAGGCCCTTCACTGCACGTTATAGTTGGTGCTATTGGCAGTTCACTATGCCAGAGCAACAGAGTACAATAAGGCTCTTGCACAAATGAGAAGAATCTTTTTAAAATAAACTATGTTCAATTAAGCAGAAGTGTTCATGTTTGCCAAAAGAATTCTAAAGTAGGAGTTTAAAATAGCTCAGCTATATTGTGCCCTAAGAGTGGCACTGTTTCTCTCCATTAACTATATAAAAGGAATCCAGGGTGAACAGGTCAGGTGGGGGTGTCTCTATTGCAAACATCTAAAATTATGTGAGAATAATTCCACTGCCAGTGATGTTTTAGACATTAGTATTGGCCAGCAATCCTACTTAACTACCCTTTCACATACTCCAGACAAGCATAAAACAGCTACACCCATTAGCAACATTCAGATGTTCCTACAGCCAGAGATGCAATATATCCCTCCTGGCGCACACATGCCACACACAGCCATGGCAAGTTCTGCTTTGTAGGCATCTGATCTCTGCTTCCAGGATCTATCCATGGTGCAAACATAATCCCTACACATGAACCTCTTTTACATTTCTCTAGTATGCCTTGGAAAGAATATATGTCACCTTGAGGGCATGCTGCCTGCACAATGTGGCCCTCAGGCACAATTTGCCACTGCATTAGTGTCAGGGCCTAAAAGCAGGCAGTCACCCTACTGCGAGGAAGGAGAAAGACTAGCCCCTGTTAGATCTTGAGTGGGACCCTAGAGCACAGGGCTATCAGATGGTGCCAGTCACTCCTGGTAACCACAGGAGGTAAGAGCACTGGGTCACAGGCTCTATGCACTGTTCAGCGCACAGCTAGTGACAGCATGAGAATCTACAACCTTGCTCGTTAGGCTTGTCAGGTATGAGATACAGCAGCTGCACATTACTTTGCCCAAGTGGGGGTGTTTGCAGCTGCAGAGAAGCCTGTCCAAAAGAAAACAACAGAAAGATAGGTCTGATGGGAAAAATGAAGGATTTAATTGCAATTAAGAAAGGGAGGGCAGAAACATAGAGGAATACAAAACAATAGGACAACAAGAACAGGTCCTGTAGATTCCTTCTTTTGGGATGCCAATTGTTCATCTGAAGTAAGGTGTACTCACTGGGCTGCTGAGAAATAGCTCTGGCAGTCTTGTGGAGGAATGGGCTCATCTAGTTTGAAAAGGGAGTACAAGTCTGCACTCCAGCATCCTCCTCTGGCCACAGGAGCTTGGTCAACAGAGGTGGTGGTCCAGCTGCAGCTGGCAGCGGCTTTCCAGATCATAGCAGTGGTGCCAGTGATGCTTGTTGAAGCGATGATGAAGATGTTGGTGTGATTCTCCCAGCAAGGCTGTGCTGGTTCCGGCAGGCAGAGGGTAACAGGGCCACCTGCCTCATGCAGATGAGCTAGCAAACACACACACAGTGCTGGAAATCTAGAGTCCCTGGTATTGGCCTGTATCCTGGAAGGCTGATGTCAGGCATGGTCTTCAGCAAGCATTTCAGTAAACTGCACCCCATGTAACTGCACATGAATGTCTTTTCTGGGGCTACGCAACAGGTAGCAGATACTCTTATTTTCTCATCAAAACACAGCCTTCTCCACCAGGTAAATTGGAACGGAGACCTCTTGCAATGACTGAAGAGTTGCTGAGACTCATGCATTGTCACAGAGCTGGCAGTCACAGGCTGGGGTGGGCCACCGTGTCTCCACCTGCAGATGGTGGCTCAAAACAGGCAGAAAAGTGGCCTTAGGGTCACCCGGCCAGTGCATTCCAGCTCCCCTGCTGTCTGCAGTGGCAAAGGTACGCCCCATGCAGCTGGCCTGTGTGACGTGCTGAAATGGTAATTGGGCAGGAATGTTCCCCTAAAAACAAGAGAAAGACAGAAACAGTCTCTGACCTGTTTCTTCTTGAATAGATGCCTGAGCTGTTTTGAGCTACAGCATTTTAGATGTGAAACTGAAGAGCCAGACTGCCTCTGTTTCCTTCTTCTACCAGGAACTAACCACACCTTCACCCTTGATCTAAACACAATGGAAATCCCCTAGAAAAACTCTCTGCCTATGGCTGCCAGAGAAACCTCCTCTTCRGGAGTGACTGATTTAGGAAGATTTAGGGAGATGGGTGAGGCTGTAGAGGTGGCAGATAATCTGTCTTAAGCCTGTGCTCTTCGCTACTGTGTGACAAGTTCCCAGAGCCTAAACTAAAAGTATGACTGCCTGGGCTGGAGGCATACACCTGCGCTGTCCATAAAATGTACAGACATCACCCTGCAGGCAGGCAAAGTTCTGTGCACATGAAAAAAAATACTGTGTTTTTTGCCTCCTACTTACTTAAGTCATGTGCTGAGCACATGGAGAGGCCTGATCTCATAAAGCACTGCAAAGAGACCTGGGAACACAGCAGCCACTCTGAGTACTGCAGGCAACTCTTTGTGTACTCTAGCTTCCCCCAGAGACTCCAGCCAATGCTGTTTGCAGCATATTCACTCCTGCACTGAAGAGGTCCCTAGATTTCTTTCTGAGGGACTCTTACTGGTCTTACGCACCAGACCACCATGGCCAGTCCCCCCTGCATCTCATCTTTCTCTACAGAGTTACATCAGTACTGCACATGCGTATGCCTGACTGTAAGACGGAGTCCTGCCACTCCTGCATAATGAGATTTATCCAAACTATTTCATGGTAGGAAAGCTGCCACCTCCACCATATGGGCTGGGTACAGTTCTTCTGAGAACTCTCAGCCTCCCCTAGCAGGCTCTTTAGAGAACTAGAACCAAAGTATGTTCTTCATGCTCGTTACCTGGATTTGCCCTGTCGTGCTCACTGGATGCTGTTGGAATAGCAGCTCTTCTCAAACCATGGTGAATGCATTGCCCCTGTTTAGATGTCTGATTATCAGGTTATTGCTCAATGTGTTCTAGCAGACAGACCATTGCTATGCAGAACCATGCCCATTTCCAAGATGAGGGCTCCAGCTGTGAATGGGGTTTGAAGAACACAGAGTATTCTCTGTACTTAGGCAGGTGAGCTGTGTTTGAGAGGGAGGGCTAGGAGGTCTCTGTTGAATGCAGCGAGTGTTAGAGGTTGCAGGGAGAGCACAATACTGGATGCTTGCCTGTACTCTGACTTGGAGGACACCAAAAACGTGACTTATTTTTTGTTCTTGATGCCAAGAGCATGGGGTTTCTGCTAGATGTTGGGGAATCCAGTATGCTACTCTTCCACTCCTAGGAAAGAAAGCTGCCTTGTGAACACCAGGTCCAGTGTTAGAAATGGACAAAACACAGATATGTTGTCTTTTGTCCAGTCTGTACAGAAGTATTTCTACAGCAGGTCTCATCCATACCAACTGCCATGTTTGCTGCATGGTCCTGGGTGTGGGCTGATCCCAGTCTGTGTCACTCACTGTTCATAACACACCAGCAGTGGGAAGGGAACATCTATGTGAGTGCAGTTGCCCTCACTGAAAACTCTCTCTTACCCGTGGAAGTTCATGTGTTAGCACAGGTTTTTTCACCATATGCCTCCGTGCTGACAGTGCTTTCCAGTGTATTACGCAGTCTAGTGGGCAGTGCTGTCCATTGCTTTCTCTCCAACATAAGATGCTTCTCTCTGCCATAGGTGTGTATGGTTGGGATCAATAAGGTATATAAAAGAGATAAACACAAAAATCCATGACTGCCACTGGTCATAAGGTGCAATCCATTCCTGATGTGTTCAAGGATTTTGTTGAGGAAAACTTCTAATGACATTTCAGTTCCTCCAAAACCTCACCTGGGACCACGCCTGTAAAGAGCATAAATTCGAAAGAATACGGTGAACTCTGTGTTGAGTCTCCAAAATCCCCAGTAACTTCACTCTCCAACCCCTTTGCTTTACCTTTCCTAATTCTTTTTTCTTCTGTCCCATGTCAAAGGAACTCCTAACCTTGTGGCCTAGGAGTTCATGGGTGCATGTAACTCACCATGTTAGCTCTAAGTGCTGACGGTACTGGAGACTGGGCAGCACAGGCTAATCTGGGTCCTCTAATGACAGCCATGGAATAAGAGGATGTTTGGAGAAAGGTCACACTGGGCTTGATGTTCTTTGAAGGTCCTTCATGGAGATACTGCTCCTCTGCTTTCAGCACCATCCAAGAAGTGTTAAGTCTTTTCTGTCTGCAGAATGCCCCTATTATTTGTCAAGGCTTGTGTTCCATGGAGATGGATCTTGGTAGGCACAAAGAAAATGCAAATACCCTAGGTCCTTTTTCAAAAGGGAGTTGTGGCAATTATGATGGAGGTGCAAAGAGTGTGCACAGAAATAGAGAAAATGGAGCTTGAGTGTACTGACTTCTATTTTCTGTGCATCTTTGGTCATGGCACATACAGACACTCTGTAAGGCATCTGGGAGTAGTATCAAGCAAGACAGAGGCACATGGAGTGCCGCTGAGCTACGCCCAGGAAGAGGGGAGATTAGTTGCCAGCCCTGGGACTGGAATCACCACAAAGTGCTGGAATCTGTTTTGAAAAAGATGTCACTTGACTAAGTAGATGTTCAAAATGAGGTGAGACATGTGCTCTCACTGTCTGAAACAGCTTCAGCTCTTGGAATAGCCACAAGGATGTGACAAAGTTCAAAGGGTCTTCTTCATGCTTTCCATTAGCTTTGACCATCAACAGATGATAAAATAAATCACTCTTTCTCATTTTTTATGTCTTTCAAATAAGGCGTTAAACCAGAATCCTAACTGTTTCGTGGTCATTAAAGATCTGCTAACACTTTTCATGTGGGTAAAGCCACATATCCCGGGCAATTACACAATATCTTCTGCTGACCTGTGATTAAAACCATGGATGGATCTGACTTTCTATGGTGCTACTGATTTGACAAGTGCAGTAAAGTGCTCTAAATTATGTGCAATGAGAGAGGCTCTGCAATTTCCTTTTTTTTTTTTCTGGCTATTACAGAAAGACAATTTGTCAGCAGCAGCAGCAAGTTTCTTACTGATGACACTATCCATGGCCTGGGTGCAGACAGTATTGTCCCTCCCACTGAAGCCTTGCACGATGCTGCTATAAATTAGATACCCCAGAAACACCAGACTGTGAAAAGAGAGAAAAGTTAAGTCTTACACTTGTTTAAAAATAACAACAAAAAATACCTCTGCTTTGCCACTCTTCCTCTGCTGCAGGCCTCACACGAGCAGGCGTGCACGTGTGTGTGTGTAGAGGTGAAAGGAAGGGGAGAGCAGAAGGGAGGAGCAGCCGCAATTCCTCCAAGCATCACGAAGACCAGCGCCACAGGGCTGCATCCACATTTTCCGAAGTGACCCGTGACTGGCATACCCAGCTCGACACACCTCCCAGAGGTGCTCAGCCCCTCGCCCCCTCGCCCCGAGGATCCGGGCCGCC
>NW_020448653.1:1222868-1227206 GCF_003343035.1 Apteryx rowi
GCTCCCAGCAGCGAGAGGCAGACGCCGAGCCAGCAGCGAGCCCACCACAGGCGTCTCCCCGGCATCTCCTGCAAGAGAAGAGAGGCCGCGGCGGGTCAGGGAGCTGCGCGCCCCGCGGAGCGCCTCTGCGGGGCTGCGCCGAGCCGCGGATCCCCCGCACACCCTGCTCCCCCCACCCTCGGGCTTCGCAGGTCCCTCCAAAGCGGGACAACTTCGTCCCACAGTTCCGGGACGAACTTTTCCTCCCCCGCGCCCGCCCCGCCCCGTCCCGTCCGTCTCCGGCGCAACCTACGGGAAAGTGCGGGCAGCGCCCGGAGCGAGCGCGGGGCGCGTCGGAGCGGCCGCGGGGAGCCGGCGCGGCTGCCCGCTGCGGGGACTGACCTCCTCCGACGGCTGGAGGAGAAGGGAAATGTGCAACATTCCTGGGGCTTCGTTAGCATCAGATTTCCCAAGCGCCTCCCTTTAACTCCTTCACCCCCTCACGGCTGCCGGGGCGGGGGAGGCGCGCCGGCCCCCGCGGCTCGGCTCCGGCCGGAGGGGCGCTCGGGCGGCGGGTATCTCTTCACAGCAAGTTTTATCCGAGGGCTCCCAGGAGGAATAAGTACACGGCTGAAAGGCAGTCAGTCCGTCGTTCCGGGCGGTTTTCTTTCGTATGCAAAAAAAAAGAGATGACCCCAAAACAACAGGAATAAAGGACACGCACAACACAGCTACAAATAAAGCAAATTCCACGCGGCTGGGAAAATAGTTACTGATAGTTTGGATTTCTTATTTCTCACTTTGATCGTCAGAAACCTACATCAAAGATAACCAGGATCGTCAGCTGCCGTTTTCTCTGAGGCTACCTGCAGCTGCAGTATTAAGCCGAAAAGGAGGAGTGTTTTTGCCTTTAAATCAGCGATACGGCTATGGTCGACGCGTATTGCTTTGTGATAAAGCACCTTTCCCAAGCACTTTCTAGCAGGGCTCGCACCGATGTGTGAGAAGCAGCCTACCTTTCACGTGCTCCGGAGTGTGAATAGCTCCCCACGGTAGGAGCCACCCTCGCTTATCTGATCCCTTCCACGTGTTACCGGAGGGAAGTGATACGAAGTACGTGTCCACTTCCACTTCACTACTAACTGCAGCTGCCGCAGTTTGTCCGTAGGAAGTTAGCCAACACATATACAATACAGTATAGTGTGAAAATATAACTATGAGCAGAAGAACAATTACAGAAAATACTGCTTATTAAATCATTATCTTTAGCATCCTTCCATCCACGGGCTCAGATGCATATAACTGCCCTTTCACAATATATTTGCAATGCTCCCGCATATATCTTTGCTATCAGTTATAGAGGGAAGAGGAGAAATAGTGCATTGTTCTTTTTTTCTCTCTACGAATTTTATTTAAAACTTGTTGGGAATCTCTTTTTTCTTTTTTTTTAATCCAGACTGGGTGATCTACTCTTTCCCCTGTTACAGAAGAAGTATACCATGTATGTCACAACTGTCTGGCCATTTTTTGACTAAGTGGTGTTTCTTTTGAAAATGCCAACTTGTCAGAACTGAAATGTGTTGCAGCAGCAGCAAAGGCTCCAGAGACACAGAGAGGTGACATTCCCCCAGCAGGCTTCTGCAGGGCTAGTGACTTCCCGGGTTGCAGGACTCCTGTCTGAGAGAGGGGAACCTGGAAGCCCTGGAAGACCAAGTCCTACGTGAAGCTCCCAAAGGATTCTAGGCTCTGCTCTCACCAGAAAYGGTTGGGACCTCCAATTGTAGTAAGACTCCTGGGTCCGCTACTACTGAGAGATCCTAGGTTTTCTTACGGTTTCCAGTATCCCTGCCACAAAGGTACAGGGAAGAAACAGGGATAAACTTCACAGATCTGTTCCTACAGGGGATCCTAATAGGTAGAGTGTCCTGAGAAGAGAGACTTTTCTTATGGTTCTCCATGCTGTTTCATCCTAAGAAGCAGGCTTCTCTGAGAGCTGAGCAACCCATGAACAAGGTACCCCCAGGTAGGTCCCGGGCTCGGCGGGAATCCCCAGAGCACAGTTGCCTTCATGCACCTTGGAAGCCATCAGGAGCAGAGGTACAAGGTTATTAAGAAAAGAAAGAGAGATCTTTTAAAAAGGCCACTATCACGAATGACATTGGTACAATTGCCCCCTTGGGGATGGGAGTATGAACTAATTGACCTCCCAAGGTCTCTTCTTGACCAGTTTTCTGCCACTGTAGCATTCGATTATTGGCAGTTTCACTAGGCACCTGCCTGTGCCCATGGGAACACCAGGTGTCAGCTTTTCAGGGACATACTGGAAAGCAGCTCCTGATTGACAGTGAAATTTCAGTGCAGTAATTTTTGTTTTAGGTTATAATGAGAATGGAACTGGTACTGTTAAAATTTTTGCTGAGCAGGATTCTGTAATTTAGGTAGCTCTACACCTGCCCCTAGCCCTGCTTCATCATTTATAGGAAAGGGAACAGGACTGAGCTGAAATCTGCACAGCCAGTGCAGTCACACAGGGGTGCTTAGCTGTGTGTTGAGAAGCCTTTCTCATACTAAGAAGTGTTATTCTACAAAGCCAAATATGACAAAAAGTATGACACAAATTGATCATGGAAAAGATAAGAAAGAACTGATTTCTGTTTGGATAGAGATACACTGGAAACAAGGGTTTAACTGCAGATCACACAGAGGTACCTGAACTAGCTTTAAATGGAGCAATGTAACTTCACCAGTGCAGACTTCAGTATAGACCACCCAGCCAGGTATTCACCCAACTTTGGAGGTGGGCTTTGCAAACCATGCTATTTTATCGTGACTGTACTTAGCATGTCCGCAGGAGATCGAGACGCTGGATCCAGATACTGGATCTCCTGGGTACTAGAGTCAGCCCAGCTGTGGTAGCATGGAGCTCTGCACGGACAAATTTATCTTGTGAATTAATAGCTCTGCATTTTCTTAGGTTCCTTGTTAGGTTTTGCAACCAGTAGTGAACCCATTGCTACCACAGCTGTATTATTTTTGGAACCCATACCAGTGAATATAAAGCTACCTAAGATGTAAACTCATCTTTGGATCATCTTCAGAAATTACTTAGGAAAACTGTCGAGTTGGGGATGATTCCCAAAATAACTATGCCTGAAGGTTAATAATTCGTGAAACAACAGAGCCACGTAATGTTCTCAGTCAGCATAAATCCAGAGCAACTCCACTGAAATCACTATAGGTAAGTGTTCACTTTATACTGATGCTGAGATAAATAAGAACAGAAATTACCTTCAGATCTGAATCTGAAAACAGTATTTTTACACAGGGGGGAAAAAAAACAACCTTTGGATAAGCAAACATCATGTCACTAGCAGTGACAGTGCAAGTGAGATACTGATTCATGTTTGTGTTTTGCCTTTGGAAGTGCAAAACATTCCCATCAGTTTAAAAAGCACCATAAACATGTATACACTATACCTTATGATTCAAAAACTTTGTGCATCAATTGAATAGGTAAAACCATGATGTCCTGCTGATATCTCGTATATAAACTATATGACACTTCTGTAGGTACTGTCTGTACCTGTGCATAGTTGCCATAGTCAGGCAGCACATAAGTCCCAGCAAACCTGCCAAAGATACAGACTGAAGCCAGTGACCTGGATGCCAACAAACATAAACTAGTATCTACCCTCCTACTGCATTCCTTCCCTGCAAGGACTCTGCGTAAGCAGGAAAAGCCAGTGCTTCATGTGTTTGCAGGATGGTTTGGTGTGATGCCTTTTTCACTTCACTGCATTTGGCTATGTTCACTAGCACAACAGGAGTGGATCAGATCAAAGAAGTGGGTAAGGAGGCCCCTACCTCTACAGTATGTGCAATTTGGGAGTTTTACCCTGGACTTCTGCAGTGGTTCAGATTTGTCTGGTCATTGGTCTGGATCCTTATGCCATCAGGAGCCCATTCGTGTGTGTCTGGAAAAACAGCTTTCCAGGGTTAGGGTCCTTCAAAAGGGATCTCACAAGCACCCAAACTGCTCTGTAAACCGAACACAGATGGTAAGTGGGGAAGACTGGGCTGACTGATTGCTTCAAAACTGCCCTGCTGCTCCAAACCAGAACAGCAGCGCAAAAACAGCCCCAAAACCGGTTGTGTAGTGCCGTCTTCAGGTCCGCCACCTGAGTCCTCCAAACCATCAGCACATCTACCAGCCTGCAGCAGAGATGGGGCCCTCGGACCTGCCCGACGGGGCGGGCGAGGCGGGCGCGGCCGGCGCGGCGCCCCCCGCCCGCGGGAGCGGCGGCCGGCAGGGGGCGGCAAACGCCTGCGCGAGCGCGGCGCGGCGCGGCCGCAGGGTGC
>NW_020448653.1:1227222-1245795 GCF_003343035.1 Apteryx rowi
GGCAGGGGGCGGCGGGGAGCTCCGCTGCGCGCCTCGCCCGCGCCTCGCCCGCGCCCCGCCCGCGCCTCGCCCCCGGGGCTGCGCAGCGTTTTCACTTCGGTGTTTTCCACAACTCTCAACTTCTCAGGCGGAAAAAGTGCCTTTTACTGCCATTTTTAGTAAATGCTCGTTTCCAAAGCGGCGTTATCAAATAAATAATTATGAACCTGATGAAAAGTGTGGCAATAGTTTTGAGTTTTTACATTAAAGTTATTAGGATTTTTGCATGATTGTTAACTAAAAAAGAAAGGGAAAGAAAATACAAAGAAAGAAATCCTGCCACAATGTATCTAATTCACTATCAGCTAGGATTTGAAACACTGTAGTTTTGCTCAAGACATTTTACCCTTCCCTGATGTTCAAAGTGATTTGAAATTTAATTTCCAAGGTGTTTTCAATATTTTCAGAATTGCTGAGTTTTCTGCTTAAAATTCCATTTTTATTTTCAGCAATCTTCAGTTTTTATTTCTTGGCTGGCTTTCAAGCAGTTTATTTGTACATTGTGAAAAGATTCCTAATCAGAGAACATATGAACTGATGAATAGTAAGCATTTCGAATTGACAAGTTTCTTCTAAAAGAGTCTTCTTCTACAGTTGCTGATACAAAGTGGATAGACTTCAAGCTTTTATTCCTTTTTTCCCTGGATGATTTTATGTTACGCAAAATGGCATGTAATCATGTCTGTGATGACTAATTTGCCTGTAACTGTACCTTAGAGGACTGAAGAACTACATAAACAGAGGAGAGAGCCACATCACTGAAGTACTTCTCACTGCTGTGTCCTCCATAGCCATAAAGAAGCCATAAAGAATTGACTACAGATCTTAAGAAACAGCCAACTTCCTTTAGATGTCTAGAGTGTCACCCCTCTACAGGTAACTTTTTACATCTAGTTGGTATGTGGAAAGAAATGCAAATTCATAACTGGCAAAGGGAGAAGACAGAGAAAGCCCCTGCCAAACAATGATAATAATAAAACAATAGCCATACAGGTATGCTAGGTTTTCACCCAAATTTAAATATATGTATATATATTATATATATATATTTAAAAGAATATACCTTAGGGCACAAAGATGATTAAAAGACTGGAGCATCTCTCCAGGATGAGGTTGAGATAGCTGGGAATGTTTAGCCTGGAGAAGAGAAGCCTCAGGGGCTTCTTATCAATGTGTATAAATACCTGTATAGCTATACTCTTCTCAGTGATATCCAGTGACAGTAAAAGAGGCAATGGGCACAAACTGAAACACAGGGAATTCTGCTTGAAAATAAAAAAAAAAAAAAACACTTTTTGACTGTGAGGATGGTTGCACACTGGAGCAGGTTGCCCAGAGAGGTTGTGAAGTCTCCATCCTTGGAGCTATTCAAAACTTGACTGGACATGGTCCTGGGCAACCTGCTCTAGCTGACCCCAACTGAGCAAGGGGGTTGGATCAGATGGTCTCCAGAGGTCCCTTCCAGCCTCAACTGTGTATGATTTTGTAAAATACTTTACAAATTTTGTTTCTTTAATTTACTTATTTTTGTAAAATACTTTACTGTTGTTCAGTCACATGTAAGAACAAGTCAAGTTACCTCAGTATACAGGTACTGAGAGTAGGAAAAAAGAAAAGAACAGTTATTCTGTGTTGGAAAATCAATACCATAAACCACAAATGAGCCACATGGCCAAACTGCACCCTCAAAGAAGCAGTAGCCCCACATTCTGCAGCACGGCTACAAACAAAAGAGAAATCCCCTTTACCAAGTCACTTTGGGAACGACCAGATTATGAAAGCAATTTCAAGGAGTCATCTAAAATACTTTTGATATAAGTGGATAAAGAAAAATAGCATCAAAGTAGGATGCTAGTACAAATTTAATCTTAGTAAGTTATACCTCTTCTCAGCTGTAGTACGTTTAAAACAGTACAGACACAGGAAAGAGAAATCTTTTCCTCAGCTGCTGATAGAAAACTAGGTCTTTTGCACAATGCAGTTTTTAACTGTGTTATAGCTGAGCTGAGGGCATGCACACACCACAGGCTGAACGGTGGTACAGATGCAAGCAATATGCACATCAGCACAACACTGCACTGGAGCTAATACGCTCGGATGGGAAATATGGCTAATTGTTGCATGGTTCTTTACTGACTGTTTCCRTTGTTTCCATAACCCAGTGTAATTTCTCTGCACAACGGTGTGCTGTGTCATACTGATGTGCTAATTTGTTCAGCACTGGCTCAGAGGGCTGCACACAGCTCTGCAGACGTGCTCTGTGTTGCAGCCGTTTCTTTAAGTGAGCTGTATCTGCCCTGTGGATAAGCCTTCAGGCTCCCAGACTCTGCACGTTCTAGGATTTTTCAGCTGAAGCATAATTTGAATACTTAGAAGGTGCTCATGGTTAGAACTGGTCAGAAATCTCACCACTTTGAAATTTAATTTTATCGCAATTTAGAACAAAACCTGTTAAAAAGTTCCCTAGGAAATAGAAAATTTATAACATTTTCATTTGAGAAACAAGAATTCATGGCATTTTTAGAAAGAAGTAAGTTCTAGAGCAGTGGAGCCTTGTATTCCACGAGGTCCTTGGATTCCTCAGATCGCCAAGACAACGAAGAGGTCACCACACCAGAGTAGATCCTACTGAGTGGAAAACTGGCAGCCGACCGGCCTGGCCAAGAACTATCAAAAGTTATCTGTATCCCATTATAAGGCTTGCTGAGATAAACTTTCATGAAATGTCTCCGTCTCAACGAGCCAGCAACTTTTGACAGAAAACATTCCATCAGAACAGAGTTTCCAAAGAGATGCATTTGCAGCTGGATGACACAATGATAGGTCTTGGCTACACTAGCTGATCAGTGTTAGTTAAGTATTACAAGTCTCAGTCTCCTAGAATAACAATATTTGGGTCACCTTCTGCTCTCATAACTGCTGATTGCACTTCTTCCAGCAATGCCACATGTGAGCACTAATGGCACAGCACAGAGTCCTTGTTAACGCATCCACACCTGCATAGAGAGAGTCTCTTGGACAGAGATTTTTGTGTTCTACTTTGAAGGCTTATTACACAGTTAAATGTAGATTACCAAGACACTCAGAAATTCTCCTCATCAAACCACCTTAACACAGACTGTGGCTTGTGCCAAGGGTCTTTACATCATGGTAGTGGAAGTGGTAGGAGTTCAGACTGTGCTGCAAGAGATGAGAAAAAGTTTCTCTCGAGCAGTTCTCTCCAGTATTAAGTACTGAAAGCCCCTATTCTCTTCACAAACCTTAATACAAACAGCACTGTGCCAACAGAAGAATTTGTCCTTGAGGTGTATCATACTAAAGTAAATTCAAGCCATTGCGAACTCTGAAGCAGGATCCCTGCATGCCTTTTAAATAAATCTCATGTAGTGCAAGAGATCCCTAACTGGTCCATATGAACTAATGTATTTTTATATAGTATTTCTAATGGCTAGAGGACAACCTCTGACCTAACCAGTTATCTTTCTTTCTCATTACGAGAGTAATTAAAATATCACTTACTAGTAAAACTGTTTCACATTTTCCCATTATAAAATGTTTCCAGTTTTGTATACTTGCCAGTTTTTGTTTGGATTAATAAATACTCCTGTAGGTGTTTGTCCATAGAAAAAGGTGTAGAGGCCATATAAAAAGCTACATACTACATTCAAAGAATGTGATAAAATAAATTTACATAAGCAGTCTTAATTCTGGCATTTCATACATCCTGAAAGCTTGATTTTGCAGCCTTAATAAAAGCTTTAGGTTTTTTAAATGCCTGTGTGTTAAATATTTGGTATAAAATAAATCACTGGCAAGTTACCACCTATCAAAACTCTACAGCCTCTGCAAAAGTAAACATATATAAGTATGATATAGGTTGGACTAAAATGTACCACCTATTCTTGGAACATCAAAGAGACCTGAGGGAAATGAGATGGTGGCTAAAGAAAATATTTTTAGAAGCTAACACAAGTGAAAAATGAGGAAAAAGTCCTAGACCCACTAAAGTCAATTGTAAAACACCCAGAGCTGTAAACGGTGTCAGGATTTCATGCAGAAAACCAAAGAGGAAAAAAAATCCTGAAAACCTGGAGCTAGCTGGGTACAAGATTGGATTCTTCATCTTTTGAAGTCTTCAAATCACAATACAATGTTTTTCTAAAACAGAAGATATTTGGCTTAGTGAGAGCATTTGTGTAGAGGTTTTTGGCTTGTGTTATAAAAACGGGCAGACTAGGAGATCTAGCATTCACTTCTAAACCTTCTGAACCAGGACTTGCCAGTATGGGGATAAGAAAAGATGGTCGAGTTTATACTTTATTTCAGTTGCTGGATTCTGTTGAGATTAGTCTTCTTAAAACAAAGAAGCAAACTTATGTATTTAACATTTCGAAAAGCTTTTGGCAAAGTTCTTCTCCTTATCAATTTATGTCTAAGGATCAGAAACAATAAATATGTCAAGTGCTGGCCAAAAACAAAGAAATAAAGTCTAACCAAGGAAAGTGTTAGCTGCGAAATTTTCCAGTGAACATTCCACACTAGAACGTATCAGTTATGAACCTGGTAACATTTGTTTCTATATTGTTCGAGAGAAATGTATAGTTACAGTTAAAAACACAGGTTTGAACTTGGAATTAAAAATGGCAAAATCTTGAGTGCTGCCTATTTTTTACCACTGTTGAAAAATATCACCATTCAGCCTCAAGGCTGCCAAAGACAAGAAAAATATGACAGCTAGATCCCAGATCATTTTTCTGCACAAAATTTATCACGCTTAAAAAAAGATAGAGCTGCAGAGTTACAGGAGAGATGGGAATGCATCTCGGTGCCTTTGGCTTCCAGGGGGAAAATGGGAAAAAAACTCAAGCTGTAATAATTACTATGACCACTTTTTTCCTTTCTTTTAGTTCATCAGAATTTCTAGTTTTCCCTAGGATGGAGCACCTACAGGTTCCCAGTTCTATATTTTGGTTGACCTAAGACAGACTGATGAAGGAGGATTTTCATATACAGGAAAATGGTTTTCTGGACATACAAAAACAAGGGCATCACTATGAATGACTTCTGCAAAGATAGACAACTTTGTACCAGCTGACAATTTAGACCTACACATTTCTGTATGCAAGTGTAGAATTAAAACAAGCACCAAAAAAAAAAGCGATTTTTTTTTTATTCAAGGAAAGATTAATTTAAGACTGTTTAAGCCACTAAATACTGTAGACTTGATCCTCATTTACCCCATGTGAAGGAGCTTTAGTACAGATGTGAATCAGGTCCTCTGAGTGTTTCCCAAACTATTATAAATCCTCTAGCAATGAATAGATTCTGCATTAACTTGGTGCCTTTCAATCAATAAGAAGAAAGAAAAAACTACACTTTGGCTTTGTAAGAGGAAAGCAAATTAACTYCCTTGGTTACTAGTGCAGGATTCTGCACAGTAACTCACAAAGTGCTGTTCAATAATACTCCAGCGTCTGGTGGTCTCTCAAGCACCCTTTGTAAACAGTTTACATTGATCTTTGCTCCAAGCTGTGAGATGTTTATAGGTCTTTTTTCAGCGTGGCTATTTGCCCACCATAAAGACCCAAGACCTTATTTTGGTAATCCTAAAAATAGGCCAGGATCAATTACAAAGACTTTTCCTCAACAATGTAGTTTTAAAATAAATTTAAATTCTAAAATTTTGGCAAGAAAACACGTTATCAGTCAAACTGGAAAAGTTTCAAACACTGACTGATTGAGACCCAGCTGAGTTTATTCTACTCAAGATAAATTTTCATCAGATAGTCCAAGAAGAGGGTTTGTTTTGGCCTCTGTTTCTAGAAATAATATTAACCTGGCAATAATGCTGTTTCTATAAAACAAGAGGCCTTTGAGCAGGCTAAATGTCTGTATCTTTCTTCTCATGTACTACACTAGTTACACTTACATCCTGTGTTTGCTCAGTATTTTCAGGAGCTGTGTTACAGTTTCTGTGCTGTGGTTAAATCGCCTGTCTTGCTCTCTGAGGTACTTAAATAGCCAGAGTTTCTGAGAATGTCACAGTCTAAATAAAGCATGCATGTTCACATCACATCTGTGACCTACGGCAGTATTGCCACCCCTATTTTTTACCCGTAGGATCTGATTCATAGACATTTAAGGTCCAGATTTCCAGGGGTTTAAGCATATTGATATAGCTAAGGGGACCCAAATATTTTTTTACAATCCGAATCGATATTTAGCTTTTTAACAATTTTAGGAGGCTTTAAATGCCATTAGAAACCTGGTTACAAATGTCCAGCGGCAGACTTGGAAAACYAGTTCAGTTCTTCCAAACCCTGGTTTAGCTCTTTCACCTCACTTTCCATGGCTTTTTTACCAATCTTCTATCCTTTAAGGGAAAGGGAGGACTTCTAGAAATGTTTGAGACAGATATGTGAGAGAATGGGAGACCCAGAGTTACAACAGCAAAAGCAGCCTGTAAGTATATAACAGAGATTAAACCTATGGAAATTTTCATTTTTAGAGGAAGAGGATTAGAGTTTTCATTTCATATGACCCTTATAGAAGAAAAGTGATATATAGTCCTGTCAAGAAAGACTATCTTCACTTTATGAGACAAGAACATACTCCCTGAGTTGCAAATGTTTAAGATTCTTCTGGAGTATGTTCATGTAATCAAGAGCTTCCTTCATATATCTGTATCATAAGGGAAGGAATTCCTTCTGCACATGAAAGAAAAAGAAAACTCATTATGGAAAAAATGATGACTAAAGATGCTCAGCAATTACCTTTACAACACTCTCTACCACCACAGTGTAGAGTTTGCTCTTCATGGTCTTCATAAAGATCAAATCAAATGCATATCATGTAAGTGAAAATACTGACTATTTCAAAAATCAGTGCATGCCAATTGCTGAATATACTTGCAATGCACATTTATATGTTCCAGGTTCACTTGCAATGTACACTTTTCCATATGCCTCTCTATCCAGCTGTCAACTCAAGCTCAAGTTTTTTCAGCTAAGGGAAAGGTAAGCCAATGAAGAGTTTTAAGAAAATATTTGCTCCCTCATGCTTTGCTTCCAGGTTTTAAACTGGGCATTATTTCTGACTCAGATCTACATCCAGATCCTCTCAGACCAGCTGTGTCTAGAGCTTGCTAATTCTTTCTGTGTAACACTGCTAAATAGGTGCCCTCTTTCCATATGCCAAAGCTTGAAGGAAAGTTCTCATTTCATATCCTTACCCTTGGTCTCCAGATGTGGTCTTTCCCCTCTCATGCATTCATGTTCTTGCTCTGAAGGTTATTTTCCAAGCATGGTGCTTTTATCATATCACTCCATCTCTTGCATTCCTTAGTAGGCTCTGGCTTCCCATTTATATCAAACACAAGCCGCCGATCTTCACTTTCAGGCCACTCCACAGACTCTAAACTCCACATAACCTCTGTTTCACTATCGACTCATCAGTTCCCATCCCTAATTGGGCCATGATGCCAGCCTCCTTTACCCATTCTTTAAAAGTTACAAGAACCTTCTCATTTTCTCCTTCACTGAAAGATCTACAAAGCCCCTTCAAAAGAGTTTTTGAAATCCAAGCACAGTGTAGTACCTGTACTCACTACTCTACTACTACTGCAGCCAGCACCTTAAAAGGCATTATCTCTGTCAGCTGAGGATAAGCTAAACGCCCCTGCAAAGGGACGTCCTTTGAAAGTGAGCAAAAATAACACTGAAGAGTGAGATGCGAAGTGTACACAAACAATCTGAGCTATATTCACAGATAACGTGAGTGATGAGAATAGCATTACTGAGGCAAAAATGGAGTGGAAGCAGAAACCTCAGCATCAACAAGAAAGCCTAGGGCATAAACACCGAATTTCTTCCAGGTGCATTTACACTGACAAGTAACTTATTTTAAAACTGAGTTCAGTTCAGGAAAAGGGACTACTCACACACAGAGTCAGGTGCTATGAAGAATGAGGCAAGGGTACCGAAATATGGACAGGAGTAAGAAGATATACTCAACTCTTCATGAAAGAGCTCAGGAGCACAACACAAAAGGAAAAATCATGCAATTTTCTGCCAACAGTCATGAACCTTTATGAGTTGAAAGGCAGCCTCTTCTTGTTATGTTTGCTAGCCCTTGGCGTCAGTGTAACCTGAATTTACCCACAGCTAATCTCTTACTGCCCTTTCAGTAGCTCTAACTCCCTTATGTGTTGCATCAGAATGAAATACATCTGCAGCCTTCCAGTGTCTCTTCCCATCGGTCAATAAATTAAAGCACAACAGGCATCCATTCCTAGGATAACAACCCATAATCTCTCTTATCCTCCAAGGGTTTCAATGTAGGAGCCATTCAGCTCTACCCAATAAAGGACAGGTTAAAAAAAAAAAGAAAAAGGAAAAGAAAACCTATTTCTGGAAAAAGTAAGAACTGAACACTTCATGTTCTTTCCATTCCACAGAGTGAAAACTGGATTCCGATGGTTTGTTTTTCTCTTTTCGTTTCATCAGTAACACTGAAAAAGTTTTTAATTAAAAATTTTAGCAGCCATTTAGAATGTTTCCTACAAACATTTCAACTACAAAGAAACAGTCTTTTATTTCTATTTTTCTATTTCTATTTTGACATTAACGATGTCAACCATTTTTGCTCAACAACGTTGTTTTAGGAGAATCAGATAAACCTTCCTAAGTCACAAACCCTTTCATTTCATTAAACGTACTTGCACTGTATTTTGGTGGAAATAAACTGGATTTGCTCTTTTGTTTATCTGAGAGTCTCTAAACACAGTCACAGATGTAGCCCTCTCCAAGCACACCAGTGATTTAGGACACCACCTGGAAAAAAAGAGTAGTATGAAAAAGAGGTAAGTGAATACAGCAGTATAACATGTTCATAACTGCTACCACAATCACATATCAAACAGTGTGCATGCATAACTTACTGGACTAAACAAGAGTATGGGACAGCACTTTCATAACTGCTTTGCTGAAGCACAGCCATAAACCAGAACACAGCCCTTTTCCCAGAAAACCCTGGACAAAATTGCTTAAGAGCTTGAAGCTATTTGTTAAGTCTATTTGAGAAAATAATCTGCTTACTTTCACAGAAACATTATCAATGTTTCTATCCGCCAAAGGATCTCTCACATTTTTAAAGCAGGAGAAACAGTTTTCCCAAAGGCAAGCTACGTTCTGTGAAGCATCTTCTGTGAAAATTTTACTGCAAAACCAAAACCACATTCTCCCTTACTGTGTTCTTCAAGAAATTTTCATGTAATTGGCACTGAAGTCGCTAGTACATAGGAACTCTCAGGCCCAGGAACGTGAAACTTTGGTAAAGCATACGATTCTGGCTGGAATGCCTAAGCTGTTGAACGGTTTTAACTTCTGCTGCTGGGCCAAAGCTTGCTTTGCCTTAATCTCAGGAAAAACTCCATTACAGTCAGCAGTTGGTTGTGTCACCAGTCAAAAATGCAATTAACAACTGGACACTCAAGCTATCACATGAGGAAGATATGACATTATTTGAAATATTAATTGTAGTCACTTTCTAAAAATAATATGAACTGTATATTGCAACTGTGCAATGTAAAAACTTCGGTTATTCTCTTGCAGGACTCAAATGGAAGAGGAAGTGGGAAGACACTTCCTCCTACTAAAATTAAAAAACGCTACCAAAGGAAGCAGAAAGCTATTGTAAAGTTCCTCTTTTATATATTATTGATTCTATTAAATTCAAAGAGAGATGATATTCAACTTGTATTTTATGGAAAACCTTACCATCAACATCATCTGGAAAACACTGTTAGCTTACTACACCTATCTCACTGAACTATTCATTGTCTTGTGCTCTTGTGAATCATGTGAGATGTTAGTCTTGAGCAAAAGTGATGTAACTGGCCACAGGCAGGGTGATATCATTCCCTGCTCAATGGAATGAGAGTCTCATCCAGACTCCTGTTTGGCTCCCAGACATTTGGGTGCAGTCCAGCACCAAGCGTAGGTTGTGGAGGGCTGCAGAATTAGAGAGGATGGAACAGTCAAGCTCTGCAAATTCTTCATAGTAATATTCAGAGTTTAACTGTAGGTTACCTGACGAGGGTATGTACTACCCTTCAGATAATCTACACTATAGAGGCARAATTTTATGTACTCAAGTGAAACAAAAAGGTCCCCAGAATCTTATCACATACTCATCTATCAGTAGCAGTGTGAAACATAAAGCAGTATCTAGAAGCATAAGCTAAGACAACAGCCACAGTGTGTTAATCTCTAACAAGCAGCTGTTTCTTTAGCATTCAACATACAGGATTGTGGTACGGTAGAAATCTATGAACATTTATTTATCTAATGATTGTTCTCTCTTAAACAAATCTAAAATAATGTTCTGAGATGGCAAAGAAAGGACACCCATATTGTATGACAAAACCCTTTGACTCAATTTTTTGCATTACTTTTACTTTTTCTGTAGACTTAACATGCACTGCTATTATATTGCTTGGTCCGGCTCATTAGGACCTACCAGAAAGGACTGTCTGTGCACCCAAATTCCAAAATATTGACATTCATTTCAAAATACAATGTATTTTTATATTAATGGAGAACTGGCAATAGACAAATGGTTTCTACTTTCTTCTATATATATTTATGCTAAGGCATCATGAAACACATTTCTAATATTGAGTAATTTTAAAATATATTAAAAGTCAATAGAATGAGTAGAGGTTTTTAAACAAGTTTGTCTAACATGGTACCAGCTTTAACATGCTTTTCAGTATTTTACAGCAGATAAAAATTTAAAGATTTCATAGGTTCAAAAAATAAAGGTAAAGTTATAATCCTGCTCTATTTATAATGTGCTGCCCCTAATTGTAGACATGCTAGAAAAAGGTTARTGATTTAAATATTACATATTTCAAACAGTACTTCAACACAGATGTTCCCTCAACTATGCTATAAAGGTTGAAGCAATGGAAAGGAGAAAAAACAAATAGCAAGGCCTCTAAAGCAACACATGTTGTGGGAAGGAGGAATGATGATTTTACCTCATTTGCACTTTTCTCTGTTCCTGTGGCTTTTCTTCACACATTTGAGTTTCTCCTCATAGAATATTCAAATTCTCTCTTTGTTGGCTCCTGGGTGTGGTACAGAATAGGACAGGTCTGTCTGCAAAACAAAAGAAAGATGAGTACAGCTCTAGCATAAAGAAAGATGCTTGGCTGCAGTGGGGCTGCAGTGGGGCTGCAGTTACTCTCCCCAGAATTGCACAGTATCTGCAAGCCTATCTACTTAATGAATGTGGGTTTCTTTCCTTCAATGTGTCTTCGACCACGCCTGCCAGCTGTAAAATTTTGTAGGAAAATTATTAAATTCTGAAGAGTACGGTTATATAATACGCAGTTAACAATATCCACTATAAATAACAACTGTTTGTCCTCTGTAGAGCTGCCTATTGCTTATCAGTTGTTTCAAGGAATGAAAGAAATCCAGGCAAAGGAAGGCAGACTACAGGAAGTATTTGTCTTTCAGTGCCAGCCACCAAATAAACTAAATCTATATAGGACACTGGAATAAAATCTCTCTCTCAGTAATGACATAGAGGATATGATCAGTAGCTCTCCTGGGCTCAGCACTCAAGCCATACTCAGATATCCCCATGGACTTCCAGGGTGTTGCTTTTCTTCAGTAAAAGTGAGATAATCTAGTGAGTTCCTCTCTCCTTTTTGAAAAATAGTATGCAGTGATCTTAACATGCCCACCCACTTGCCTCCACATCAGCAGTCAGTGCTGCACAGGCAATCATAGTGATACTCACCGTTCTAATTTTACACATCATGAAAACCAAAGAAACTGCTAATAGTATTTATCTTTCAAGTATCAGAATTGGTAACTGTGTGAGTACTCACTGGGGCAGCTCACACTTCTCAAAAATGCGGACTTAAACATCACTCTACTGTTGTACCCCATGTACCTTCAGTCCTTATTTAGTTTCCATAGACAGGCCCAAAGGGGTTTTTTTGGGGGGGGAGGGGGAGGAGGGACATGAGCCTGACCCTGGAAAACAAGACTAGAAGATGCCATGTGGCTGTGCGCTGTTTCAATTCAAGCCCTAAGTGAGAAAAAAGTCCGGTGGGAAACCCATTTCTATATAATCCCTGTCTGTGGCAGTCTGTCCTCCAGTGATCAAAGTGGCACAGGTTCTTGGAGCGTCACTGGACTTGGGTGTTCAATAACAGCACCAGCCAAAACTCCCTCACCCCATTTTTGGCTAGGCAGAATACCAAGCCCTCTCCAGATGCCAGGCTAACTATACTGGTACATATGTCAGTCAGCTACCAAGAGGCGTTATTGCAGCATGTCCTACCAGAAACAAATCCCTTAACCAAACCAAATCACCTGCTAATTGCATATGTCTCAGAAAGCCCCCCATTGCGGGGGGAAGGGCAAGAAGATGACACTCTACCAGTTTTCCCATCTGCTTCCAGGTTTAGTTCAAGCACCTGAAGTAAGCTCAGCTCTCGAGCTCCTCGTAAGCAGAAAACAAGGGCCTCACCTTCTCTCTCTTAGGAGAACCTAAAACCTTCTCCTGTAGGAAAAATAGTTGTGAAGATTATTTCTGAAAGTTTCCACCAGTTCCTCACACACAGTGCTCATACTGATGGGAAATAAGTGACTGTGCAAAACCCCGACTTCTCACTTCTTCATGTTAGAAAAGGAAGAGCAGCTGGTTTGCAGTGCCACTTTCTTCACACCACCTCTCACACAGTGCGACCGGCCAAACGTTGCACAGTGCGGCTCCAAGTGACTGCCATATTTACTATAAACTGCAGAGAAATTTGCAGCTTTATACTGGCATGCATACTTACAGAAAACCATATGCATATGCAAAAAGTATGTAACCTATTATCTGGATTTAAAACAAAGGGACAGATTTTATCAGCTACTGGAGGATTTTTCTCGTACAAGATGACTGTCCATTGCATTTTTTAATTTCTATGTCTACTTAAATTACTGTATCTATAAATTAATCCTAAATAAGGGAAAATTGCCCATTGGGATGAGTCTTTAGGAAATGTTACAGATGTTTTCATAGTGATAATATAACACTAATTTAGCTAGCAAATGCTAAATCCTCTTTTCATTTTATCTGTAAGGTAAGTGTTGAACTACCCATGAAGATGGAAAGAAGAGTAAATATATACTCAGATTTTGGGGATACTTTCTGACAAGCAAAAAATACTGAAAATTATTTCCATAAATCTTTCTGTAAAAAACTGTGAAAATGATTTTTGGGGGAGGATATGGGTTTATTCTGAACCCTGAATAACAGGAAAAAAGTGAAATCTCAAAATTATGACTTTTCAATGATTTTGCTTAAGAGATACAATTCCTCAGAATAAGAAAGTCCAGTCCAGTTTATGTGCCATTATATATTCAAAACAAGACCATAAGTGATTCACAGGCTTTCCATGGACCTCCAGGCAACAGAATAAATTTTACTATTTATGTGAATGTAACCAAATGTTCAGCATGGAGCAAGTACAGGAGAAAGTTTAGCAATGGTATGACCAGACAACCAGCATCAGAGCTGGCTCTCACACAAGTTCACACAGGTTAACCTTTGGATGGAAGAAAGTTTAAACGATCAATCAATCTGTGTAAATCATGCTTACAACATTTCAAAAAATCAGAGAAAATAGTGGATAGGGAAAGAAATCCAACAGGAAAGAAGTGATGCAGGAAAGAGCTGACCTGCTTGAAATGAGTAAAATATATCATGAATTTAATTCTATGAAGACAGCTGGGTAATTCAGTCTTCTTTTACCTTCAAATGCCATTTATATTCACTTCAGTAAGAAGCTCCAAAACCTTGTTCCTACCATGCTTAGTTTATCATACATGTGAAATCAAACATACAATATTAATAAAATCAAATGTCCAATTTAAAATGAAGCCTCTCATTAAGCTAACCTTCGTAAGCATTGCCATGAGCCATGAAAAAGCTTATCTTGTAAAGCTAAAGAAATAATGCTAATAATAAATGCTGACATTTTCAAACGAAGACCCTCAAGTTACAATTTTCTAGTTAATAACAAGTAGCATTGTGAATRAGTTTGATGAGATTTCAGTTTTCCATTTCACAACATTTAAAGGCTTCTTTACAGGGATGCAGACGATTTCATTTTATTGTAAGATTAATAAAGCTAATTAACAAGATATGGCAGTCAGACTTTTCCTGCCACAGCTGGAATATTTGTTAGGTGCTCAGTGAAAAGAAGGGCTGACTTGAGCAGGTATTTTCAAAGAACAAAAAGGGATATATAACCACTATGTATAAATAGTCAAAGAAGTACGGATTTACACAGAATTGTGTTTATATGTGAGAGCTGAAAAATTTAGGCCTGATCAAAAACTCTTTGAACCCAGGGCATATGGCTTCCTCAGGCATCCCTGAGTTTTGAATCAAGCCCTTTCAAATGTTAACTGTATTGCCAGCATAAAACCTGGATATGTAAATTGTTGTCTGAACATATTTTATACATGTACAAGGAAGCCGCTGACTAACCTGAGGACCTATCGTATGAAAGAAAATAAAAAATGTGGAAATCAGTCTTCAAATCATCAGGGCAGGCAGATCTCTAGTAACTAAACTGTGATCATAAACTTTCAAAACTATTTCTGCCCTAAATTCCTGCAGTTAAAAGTGTGAATGTTGTAGTTTCACTGTTGACATGTTCAGCTAGGCTTCGAACCTCATCTGTTTTCTCATCCAGGTTGAGGTTTTTCTTCAGCTTTTGGTTTTCTGCTGTAAGAACCAATGCATACAAGCTTTCCTATAAGTAAGTATGGAGAAAGACTTCTATTTTGAACTCTATGTAACCGAAAGATGTCGTTTTCATTGTTTTATAAAAACTAACTTGCAGAATAGCACTCCTGCTTCTTAAATGGTTTCTTGTCTTTTGTGTTCTTTCATACAAGATAATTCCCTACACCCTAGGGAACTAATTCCCTTTAAGTCACTCTGATACCACTAATTGCATCTCATATCAAGGTTTCCTGACCAAGCAATATCTCTGAAAGGGGATTTCTCTGGTTTTGCTGGTGTACTGTTCCCTACATTAAGGCAAGTTATTCTGTTCCTTAGCGAATTAAAAACTGCATTTGGAAATCAAAGGGATGGAAGGATGGATGGACAGGAGACTGATCTGGCCAAATACCTGCTCTTCAGCACTTTGAGTTTCAGCTTCTTTTTTTTAATTTGCAGATTTTTATGATGTACTTGTTACTAACTTCTGAATTTAATGCAGCTGTATTTACATTTCTTTTACTGTTATTTTTCAAAAACTATTTCTGTTCATTTTATATACACTCTCAAATGAAGCTTCCCATCTTTATCATAGAAAGTTTTATAGTTTATATTTCTTCCACATTATTGCAAGATCACAAAAGAACATTAAAAAAATGAGTATAAGTAGTTCTTATTCGAAGAAGACAAAAGCGTAAAACCTGTAATTGCTACCCACCTGTCTCTATACTTTCTGCTTTCAGCCCTATCATCAAGAAAGATGCCAAATAAAGATATAAAGTTTTCCAGTACGCCCAGACATATATTCTGATGTGCTGATCTGATTCACTTTGCACAAGTTGCAACCTGCTCAAGGTTTTCTGAAAAAAGCAGTGTCTCTGTGAAATATATTATCTGGTATACCCATAGGATCTTCAAATCACCATGCCAAAGACTTTCGCAGTGTCTACAGAGGGCTGCTTAAAGTGAGGATACACCATCATTTAGAAATCGCCTGCCTTAAATTAAACTGGTATTTTTTTGTATTGGTTTTTGTAGTGTGTATCTATGCCTTAGACCTCTATGCTCAAAACCTCTATTCTTTCATCATCATACAAGCTATTTTATTTAAACAATAACAAAAAAAACCCTTTCAACTGTAGCGTGCATTTTGGTATCACAAAATATCTAATACATCGATGGATTTTGGTCTTCCTTTTTTCTCTGCTGGCCAGTGCCACAATGGCTTTGCAGTGTTATATGAATCTCTAGCCTTTCCATTCATATTGACGAGGTCTATGGGCTGATCCTGCGTTGCCCTTGGCACKTAAGATCCTAGCCAGCGCAGCGGGAGTTCACCCACGTCACATTTGGCTTGTAGGGAAACGAAGGTCAGCCTCTAAAGGTCCGGTCATTATTGGTGCATAAAGTGATGTCAATGAAAAATTAAGGAGCACATGTATGGTAAAATATCATTTTTTTGCCAATGGAGTTTTGGTTTCCCAAAACTAAAAATATTTCTCTTTGTTCCATTCCAAAACAGATGTTTTTGTTTAACTCCAAATTATCTGCTGCTTTACAGAAACGTGCATTACAAATGAAATGCAATCCACAAGGACTGTGGAGTTTAATACAACTCCCAGAGCTGAGGCTATATAATGACAGCATTCACGGCTGTAACGTTATCTACCCAGTGGTCTACTCTCCGGTGATAAGAAAAGGAAAAGAACAATTTGTAACTGCATACATTAAATCTTGAGTCATGCAACTGCCATGAAACACACAATTGTTATGTGGGTGTGGAGTATGTCTCTTTTTTCCATTACAAAACAAAAAGCTTTTGGATAAGAGGAGGAGACAACTGGGATTCAGGAGACTGATTCTGCTATATATTCATTTTAGTTGAGAAAGGAGAAAACAAATTAGGAAGCGTTATGTATTTCCACCTGCTTTTGCCACAAACTTTGTCTCTCACTAACATTAGGACACATGTCATTAATCAAATCCATATCTGCTGCAGCACCTCCCTCACCACATTTCTTCCTTATGAATACATGACAGCCTCCACCCATCCCACTGGAGCACAAGGTTCATGCTCCTGAATACAACCCAAAAACTTTTCAGATAGCATTCAAGATCATCTGGGATTTCTGGGATTTTCTGTTTTCTAAACGTGTGCCCTACTCATCTCCACAGTTTCTCCCAGAGAGAATGATGCCCGTCTGCTACAGCCAGGTACAGGAAGAGCAGATGACTGTCCTTCAGCTTCCTCAGCTGTATTTCAGACTAATTGGAGAGAGCAGGAATGAACAAATACTAGATACAGAGTAAACAAAGGCTTATCTGTACAAGCAGAATAAATGTTTTCTACATTGTCCTAACAAGTATCTCGGTTGTATTTTGACAACAGCAAAATAAGTGTGAAACCATTAATACAATAAGGGTGTGGGCATGTTACTGGTAAGTCACATATAGAAGTGAATAATACTTTTTGGCAACAAATGCAATATTATTCTTTTAATAAATGCAAAGTGTACACTGCAAAGTGCTAATTTCAAATTTGATTTTGGGATGATTTAAAACAAAGTATTTCATTTCTAATTGACATTTTGAAATTACCACTTTTGTGGCCACCATAATGATCCCAAAAGTGAAAAGGAACAATTGCAAAGAAAGTTACCTAAAAGAATATTCAGTATCCATGGAATTTTAAACTCCCAAGCTACCAAACTGACAACTGTTTATTAAGTATGTGTTTGGAAGTTTTTTTCAAATGTTAATAATTTTGCCAAATCTGGATGTACTTTCATGTGCATGGCCAAAGATGCAGTTCTGGCATCAGCAAAATCTTCTTAATGAAGTAACTTGGTATTTTTTAAAATAACACAAGCAAAACAATGTACTATTCCCTAAATGCATTATTAAATATGGCTGAACTGTCTCAGCTGGAATTTTTCAAAGCAATTACCCCTTAAAGCATTGACACATATTTGCTGTGCAAATTGTGCTGGTAATTTAAGATGCTACCACCCTTCTGCTGCAATTATTGTATCTCCAACAGTGTTGGAGGAATAGAACATGTGATTTCTCAGCTGCTTTGGAGCTAAATCTGGTGTTTTGATATAAATTGCCTGTAAACATGAGATTAAGCTAAACTACCTGACTTCTTTTCCAAAATGACTTTGAAGTAATAGAAGTTGGAGACGGTGACATCTTCAGTTAGAGTCACTATACTTCACTGTTTGTCAGTGCCTTAGATACCAAAGAAAATTTCAGCTAAAAGCATTGGTTTGGCAGTTATGGACAATGACAATGGGGCTCAGAAGGGCATCAGAAGATGGGCCTATTTGCTTTCCTCCTGTACACTTAGAATCTGGTTGTTTTACCTTGATGACATTAACTCAACCAGGGCCACGCTGAATTTTCTAATTCAAAGCTGCCTTCTAATGTGATAAAACTATTGCTACTCAGTGAATAAAACTTAAGTACGCTTCAAAGCGGCAATTCGCGATGCCACAAAATAATATCAGAACACCACAAAAACAATTTGCTGTTTTGAAGCGGGGATTGCATTAAAAAGGCACAGAGGGGAAAGAATCACGCTTCGGTCTGAAACCGAGGAGCAACTGGTAGCGCCCCAGCCCAAAGCAGCCCGGCCTAGCTGAGGTGACCGAAGAAAACGGCGAGGCCGCAAGCGGGGCGCAGGGGCCGCGGTGCCCCGAGGGGGCGGCAGCCGGGGCAGGGGCAGGGCTG
>NW_020448653.1:1246217-1262898 GCF_003343035.1 Apteryx rowi
GTCTGGCCCCGGGAGGGCGGGGAGCGGTGTCCGCGTGGCGGGGCCCCGGTGCCGGTGCCGCAGCGGAGCCCGCAGCCCCCCGGGCCGCCCTGCCCTCGCGAGCCGCTCTCCGTGGGGCGGCTCAGCTTCTCCGGCGGGCGGGCAGACGCGACCTGGCGGGTTACGATACTACTGGTGCAGTTGTGGCGCTTGGTCGCTCTCTTTGGTGGGGCTGACCTGAGCCACAGCTTCGTTTTGCCCCGGGCGGTACYGGGCGAGCAGGAGATTGTAAGGCTGAAAGGCTGAAGCTCCCGGAGAGCCGCCCGCGGCGGGAGGGACCCCGGGGGAAGAGGAGGGCAGAGCGGCTGGGGAAGGGGACGTGGGTGCCAGGACCTGCAGACCAGGTGGTCTGGCACGAGCACCCAGAAGTACACAGAAGCCCCAGGAAAATAGAAGGCTGTTGATCATAAACTAAACACATAGGAGATGGTGGAGTGGTGGTGGGGTAGCCAATACAGCCTGCCAAGGAATGGGTTTTACTTCCCTCTCCCGGTGGTGTGTTTGGCTGCTCGGTTTAGGGAAGGGCGGATGTGTCCCCTAACGGTGAGAAGGCCTGTCCCACGCAATACCCTCATGAAAGTCGGGGAAGCCTGACATAAATAGAGTTGTCACAAGCTTGGGGTGGTTTTTCAATCCCTTGGGTACCAAAAGAGAAGTTGCTAAATCTGTTTGCTGGGAAGACGTGTTGGGTAGGGTCTCTTAGGCAGAATATCCTCCTGCCTGTCTTCATGTGTCGTTGGAAATCTGGATGCTGGGATACAGCATGTGAACAAAATAGGCACGATGCCACCAAACGGGGACAGGCACTTGGATTTGTGGAGGCCCTTTCCTGCCCCAGGTTTCTCCAATTCTGTCATTAGTGTGGCTCCAACTTGGGTCTAGAATTAACCCTCAAAACCTGTGTTTTCAGTATTTGGGGAGCCATTTTTCCTTTTTGGTTTTAGTTCCTTTTTGTGAGTTACGTGAAAACGATATTTTTCATTGGCCTCTAATTTGCCTCTAACAAATACCAGTTATACATATGACTCCACTAATGTCAGTGTTAATTAATTGCCCTCTTGCTGCACAACAGCAATGTAGATACAGTGTTTCCTGGATCCAGTTTAGTACATCTGCTTCCTTACAGACAAACGTTTAGGCCCAGTGCTTCAGGGAGCTGTGCTAGATGACCTTCTTCACCTGTGCAGACTGTTCCATGTTCGCCTTCGCTAACTTCATAGATATTTTTTCTAGAAACTTTGTAAAGAATGTGAAATTTGGGTAAAAACTTTGTTTAAACAAGAATTTGTTGCTTTTTTTCTGAACCAGTTCTGTTTCTATTTTCCCCTCTGTGTTTTCAAATGAGAATATTACATTTAATTGCACCTCATGCTTTGTGTAAGCATTGCTTAAAAATGGAGATAATTTGGTTTGAAATATGGATTACAAATGTCTGTGGGAGGTTAATCAAAAGCATTACAGATAGCTGAGTGATCCTTATTGTTTTATATTTTCAAAGAATTCTGATCCATCTGGGAACAGACATGACTGGAAAAAATGTACTATATGTGAAAGGATATTTTAAATCATTCTCTGCATCTTTTTTTTTTTTTTCCTCTCCTTTAAGTATTTCCTGTGGGTACCGACACTTCTGCCTTTTGGAGGCAAATGTGTTTGCGAAGGCTCAAAGTAATTATTGAGTAGCTTGTGTTTTGATTGTTCTTGCTGGAATTTGTGGTTATTTGATGCACGGTCTTCAAGCAGAGTATGATGCCTTTTGAAGTGCTGGTTTATTTCATTATCAAATGAATTTGTTCCAGCTTAGTTTGGTCTTTGCAGTGTCTGACTCTCACTATGCTTGAGCAGTCTCTGCCAGATCACAGACTGTAACTCACAAACCTATGAATCAGGCTGTAAAAGTGTTTTGTTTGTTTAGATGTATATAGCTTTAGAGACTAACACATTCGGGAGTGTAGTAACTTGCACAAATGGGACGGCAATGTGAACGCAGGGCCCATTTGCATGTCGTAACAGCTTAACTCAGTACATGTGACCACAGCCTGAGATTTCTTAGGCGGTAAAGAATTTCCCCAATATGCTAGGGTTTTGCTTTTGCTGTGTTTCACCTTTGCTGTTAGCAGAGAAGGAACTGATGTCTTACAGCAGTGAGAGGAACAAAAGGCAGAAAGCTTTCTTTCTCTTGCTCTGCAGTATGTGGTGAGATGAGAGGTGGAACTTCAGGTAACCTTCTGGGGATGGAAGGATCAGCAGCTGCATCTATCTGACTCTACAAAATGTCCAAGCAAACTAGCTGTCCAGAGTCCTACTGGAGCTGAGCGGCGGGGTTACCTTGTTCAAGGAAAGACCTAGCAGTCTGTAGATTCGAAAAAAACACTGTAAATCCCTTGAGGAGAAGATCTGGGGAGGCGTATTTTCTTGAAAGAGGGGTCGTGTTTCAGAGGTAGCATTACAGGAGTACAGCTGAATTTGGATTTCCTGCATATTCTTCATATATCAGGGACAAAGGTCCTTTTTTGTTGTCTCTGCAAACCACATGTGTTTTTCTTTGCCACAGATCTTTTTTTTAATCCTTCATTTCAGTATATCTTGATTTATTTTACAGTATGTCTATCTGACGTGTGGTGATGATGACTGCACCTTGTCAGGTGCTGATCTAGGGTGAAAGTGGAAAGCCTTAACTTGTTTCTTTTGGAAGATTTCTAGTGACAGTGGTAATTTCCATCTGTGCAGACCTTCCAAAGCACTTCTCAGACTCTCTAGGTGAGATCCTCCTCACCCAACTTCATACGTTTACATTTTAGTTAGTCACCTGCCATTCTGAGCCACGTTTGTAGTCTGTGGAGGTAGATAGGTACTCCTAAAATTTTAGTTCAGCTACCCAATTTTAGACAGCTACTATCAGTCATGCTCTATAAAAATGCCTGCCTTTATTGACTAAACAGAGAGCCTGGAATGACCAGCTCAGATGCTAGGAACTCCACTGTATGTCTTTCCATGATTAGGAGTGATCCATGATACAGTAAAATTGCTCTTTGAAAAGCAAGCACTTTAGTCAGCTTTTCTTTTCATCCAGCCTATTAATCCATGTCTACCCTAGACATTAACAGTATAGCTGTGAGTGCGGAAGACAGTATGCTGCATTGTGAAAGAAAGAAACTAGGGTGCCTGTTTTCTGCTGAAGTTTCTCTAGGAAACTTTTGAGCATCTACCTGAACATACCTGAACATCTGTCTCTCTCCTCTTCCCAATATTAATTTATAGCATTGTTCCTGGACTGTGAATGAAAAGGACACACAAATTACTCTGATCTGACTTACAACTTTAATGTGGGAATTCACAAACTGGTTTGATAATGACTTTTTAAGAAGTTCAACTCTGTCATTAGTTTCAAAGCTTTTCTACCAGTAAAATAACCTGTTAGATCTGTGGCTAGCTAATTACTCTCATAATTTTTGCTACCAGAAGCCACATCAGACTGCAGACAGCCCTGTTCCTTCTTCTTGAGCATTGTTCCAGCACAACATATATTTAGCCTCAAAAAAAATTGGGATTAGGGTTATCAGGGTTAATAGTATTTTGGGGGATGGGTGCATTATGAATCCTAGAAGAGAAAGGAGATTCAGTATATTTAAATGAAAAATTTCTGTGATATTTTGCTTAGAAATACAGAGACATTTCTGATAGAAGTTTTGCACTAGATGTATCTTCTCAGTCCATTTTCATTTTTTTCTTTCACTCTGCATATTTGCTTGTATTCTAAAGCAATGGATGTGGGCTAGAAAGTGTGACATACAACACTAATACTAAAGGATGTTACTCCCTGGTTATCTGCTATTGCTGATGGGCAGACCCAGTGCGGCTGATATCACTAACAATGGAAAGTTCTCAATTGTCCTCAGACAGTCCGACCAACATAATAAAAAAAAAAAAAAGACAAAAGCTTTATCATCCTACAGCTATCAAGGAGAGCCTGGATGTATGGAGGGCAGATCTGCTTTTAGCAGCATTGCTAAAAGAGAGAACAGCTAAGAGCCCAAATCTTAGAGGCACTAAGTAGATGGTTTTGCCTATAAAAATTAGAAATGACCTTCTGAGTCCCTAGTTTTAGGAGAACTCATGTGCTGCTGCCTAAAAGGCAGTGTAGGCAAGCTGCACAGAGTTGTCCAGCTGTCAGTTACCTGCTGCTCTCCAGTCCATATTGGCAGCAAAAGAAAATTCGCGGCTCGGTGACCTTTGTGGCCATTTTGGCACTCTCACTGCATCTTCAGCTAGCACATACTACAGATACATGATTGCTTTTGTCCTGCGTAGAAGCACAGATTTTGATATGGGCTTTCCAACAGTACTAGAGCTCCCCATTCTCCTCACTTGCTGTGGGAATTCCATTGAATCACAGAAACAAGGATATATCAGCAGCATGGCTCAAGAAGTGATTTTGAAAGTTGGTGTAGTTTCTGTCTCTGACTGCAAATTAAAAAAAAAAATCATTTAAATGACAGTCAAGGCTACATTACTGTTCTCTGTGTTTTTGATGATATCTTATATTTTGGAGATCCACAGTAGACATGGCTCAGAGGGCCTGAGCAAGTGAGGGTACATGCTAACAACATGCATGCAGATAGCATTCCCAAACGCTGTTGTGGTCACAGCTTAGTTTTGTACTTTGCTGGCTGCATCCTCATACCTGAGGAGAAGCCAGCAAACCTAATGTCTGAGAGAGCCAATACAAATGAGCTGGCAGTTCTGGGTTTCAGCCCTAAGAAGGGATTCAGCATGAAAGTAACTGCAGTTTTGCCCCATGGGAGCCTTGTTCTTGCATGAAATTCGGCAAAGCCTTTCATATTTGTTACTAGTTTGAGCTCCCTTGTCTCCCCTCCGCCGTGTTATCTCTTACCAGATCAGTTCTTATCCCTCCTCTGGTAGGGAAAAAGAGAGAGGCAATGGTGTTGCCTTCTCATGCAAAACCTTACAGAAATGGAAGATCTAGACAGGAAATGTCACAAGATTCTCCTCTTCTCTGACATGTTCTCCTCCCACAACTGTCTCCTCTGCGCGGTTCATGGCTTGCTGGGCTGTGGCAAAGCAGCCACAGCCATACCAATACAACAGCCTGTCTGTGGCGACTCCAGGCTTCCACCTTCTTTACAGATCTCCATCTGCCACCCACTGCTCATATTTGCCTGTGATCTCTGTGCATTATGTGGACTGAAAGAAACAGCTTTTCTAGGTGGAAAGATAATACAGGCCTTGAAATTGTACCTTTAGATTAATGTCTTTTCCTCTTTCAGTCTTCCTTTCCCCTACCATGAGTATCCTCCCTTAAACATTTATAGCAATAATAAGAACATCTGATTGTAAGAGATAAGGTAGTGACTCGGAGCTTTTGCCAATGATTAGGGCTAGGAATAAATTACTTGTGTGGGTAGACAGTGCCCTCATGGACCTTTATAGGGTATCTTACGCTTACCTCAGATGGCTCATTGTGGGAGAAGGAGAACAGATGAACCAATGATTATTCAACACAGCGACTCCTGAACATAAATTTTGTCCTGTATCTTTTCATTCCTTTTTCTCTTCCTAAATTTGTATTATTCTTTCCATTATCCCACACTCATCATCCCTTCATTCTAGTGAGAATGGGGAGGGGGAGAGGGATGTTTTTTCCCCCATTGTGGGTCCCTGTATTCCTCTTTCATCTATGTGCTTTCTTGACTATCTTTTCCTTCTGGTTAGGCAGTCTATTAATGTAAGATCAATGAGCATCATGGATTCTGAAGCTAAATGTCAAAATCTTCATTTAGCAGAGATTCGCAAGACACACTTCTATAGATCAGAGATTGAGGACAGGTGAATTCTGGGAATGGTTCAAAAATAGCAATGGAAATTAAATGCTTATAGGCTGCTTGATCCATTCCAGGATGGAGATAGGCTGATCATTTTGCTGGATTCAAAAATTGCTAGTAATTGCACTGTTCTCGTTTGCTGGCAATCTTTTTAAATACAAGACAGTCTCTAGTTGGTATATGGGTTCTGTACAGCAATGTTGGGTAACTGGAAAGCAGGAAGGAAAACATTACACCAACATCAGCAAACTACAGATTATGGGAAGGAATGTGGAAAGAGAACAAATTTGTGCTATTCAGACTTACATTACTGCACCGTTCTGTTCTTCCAGCAGGGCAAAAGCAGGAGGAACCTAAGACTTCTGACCCATGTTTTCTGGTCACTTGTATGTCTGCAGTTTATACTTGGGTAGAGCTGAAGCAGGCAATTAACAGAATATATTTTTCTTCACTCTCCATGCTGAAAGGTACCTCAGCACAAAACAGATGAGCCTGGTGGCAGGCAGCCACCAGGAGAAGGTAACACCGCAGCTGGTGGCTCATGAACTGAATCTAGCTCGGGGGGATACACTTGAATCCAGCTCGCTGCCTTTTCCAGGAGAAGATAAGGTGGGGAAACAGAGAAACATCTCTTGTTCCTCTGTACCAGCAGTCTGGTGCATAATTGAGAGTTGTTTCTTCTGCCAAATCTGTGTTAAGACGTAGTACTGGAGACATATCTCCTCCTACCGTTTCATATTATACACAGAGTTTGTGGTCTCTGTATCACTCATGGTGAGAAAGTCCCCAAACTGGTCCATAATTCAGTGACAAAGGAAAAACAAGATGACTGAGTCAGTAGCTATACAATATTTCTGTAACGTTATTAGACCCACAGGCCAGATGGAAGCAGATTGTCTGCAGAGAGGATATTATATAAAGAAGAACAAAAGTGGCACTGCATTCTAGCTCTGTGAAAGCAGTCCCCTTTGGGAGTTGACAGGATGTTCCGAAGTGAAGTACTGAAAGATAGACATTGCTCCTCAACTTTCTTCTCCCTAAGTTTGTGTCATAGTATTGGGGTTCCTTCTTCCCTTGCATGTGGTGCTTTTAGCTTACAGTGCCCAGCTGCTGAAGTGGACTCGGGTCCCTTCTGCCCTGTGGAATTCATTTCCAGGGACCAGACCCCGGGTCTGTACCTGGGAGGGTTATTCTGGAGAGGAGCCTGGTGAACTAGCTGTGTCACCCACCCAACTTGAGTGCAGTATTCCTCTGTGTTCCTTTTCCAGAGCTGTTGCATATGCTGCCTGTCACCAGTTAAATGTTCTGCCTGTCCTGTCTCATCTTGCCACCAGAGCCCCTTGCTTACCCCCTCCTCTGGCCTTGAGTAACTTCCTCCTTATGTACTGCAGATAAACTTTTAGGTAGTCTGTTGTCCCTCTCTGTCTTTTTAACTGAGCTTCTAGGACCATTCAATAATCTTGCCGTCCTGCCTCACCCTAAAAGCAGGACCCACAGCTACTTCTCTGAAACACCATTATCCACCACCACAAGTGGGATRAAGAGGATATGTGTTTGGGGTGTGTGGGGGGGCGAGGCATAGGCTAGGGACGGCAGAGGTGATGGTAACTGAGGCAGCATCACCTGAAGGACGGCCTGAGTCAAGAGTCCCGTGGTGCTTTGCAAACATGTACTAAAACTCTCTCTATTGCCAATGGAAAATCAAGTTCTCAAATATATCTATGCAAAAGATATATATATGCTCATGTTGTACTTGTGCTCAGTTGTTGTATTCATATATAGGAGTCCCTGAGATGTTGAAATTATTATTATCATCTTATGGCAAAAAAAGGGTAAAATACAACTGCTGTTATCATTCAAGTGCAGCAGTGTTGTTTTCAGGTCTATGAAGTCTGAGTCTTTCAGCCTAACAAAGACTTCCCCTAAATTCTGCCCTAGCTGCAGGCTTATCCCTGTGATACATGTGAGTTAACTGTGAATTTCAAATCAGCAAAAAGAGAATAAGCTTTTAAGAATATAGAATTGTAATTGTATATATGTCATAGTTATGAAAAAGAAGTAGGATCTGTGAGTTTGGGATACTCTTATCTAAAGGTGTTTGTGCTTACATCTGTGTGTATGATTCCAGAGTTAGTAGAGTAGGAGTTTTATAGGTTTAATTATCAAGTGTGTGTTTAGTCTTGCTAGAGTCAATATGAGCAATGGTGTGGTACAAGATAACAAGGCAACTTGTGTCAAAACTGGTTCTGCAATGTATATAAAAACGTATGTCTGGAGCAATAAATGGAAAATGCTGTGAAGTGTTTTATGGTCAGCTGAAGATGCTTTAGTGCCCCAGGTTAGYATTAAAGACGGATTCTCTCACATTATGGTCCTTATCTGCCATTTTAATTTTAATCCAAAGCCAAATAGCTTATTCTTAAACTAGTGAGGATAAAACCTTTGCAATTGTATCACCCGCTTCCTGCAGCTCCTAGTGTTTTAGTGTGTAGCTTTTGGCCTATCACGAGCAGGGTTATGACATGTCAAACCCATCCCTGCATTAAATATGCAGTATAATTTCAGCTGCAGATAAACCAACAGTCACTGGCACACCAGACTTCCCAGAAGAAGAGGTGATATGAATAAGAAACTGCTTTCAGAGTTATCTCTGTGTGTGCAAGCTTTTTCTTGGAAAATGCCATGCTTATGAATGGTAGAATGTTAGGGAAAGCAGCAGTGCTGGGGTGATCTTCTTGCTGTTGATCACTCCTTTTCAGAATATGACTTAGTATTACACCAGAAAAAAGTTACATGAGATTGGGTCATTTTATGTAGGTATAATGAAAGAGAAAAGTCCTTAGAACATGCTCATCCCCAAATCTGATTGTGATTTTGAAAGCTGTCGGCAGCTGCCATTTCTACTTTATCACTCTAAAACTTTCTTAGTACCTGCTAGAATTAGTAACTAATTGGATTATTCTTCTAGGCTGAATTCCACAGATAGGTGTTCTCTCGTATTCCACTTTATAAAAATTGACCTACATGTCTGTTAGGAACTTTTTGCTAGAGATGATGCAATAGAAGGTTAAGCAACTGCGACCTGCCTCACTGAAATTTGTAAGAAATATTCAAGTAGTCACAAAGTTTTTTTTTTCTAGACACATATTTGTAAATTCATTGTAAGGAACCTGGTTAGATCTGTTTCAGACCTGTGGGCAATTTGGCCAGCAAGTTGTCTCCAACAGTGGCTGGCATCACATGCTTCAGAAGAAGGTGTAAGAAATCCTGTGCTGAGAGGTATGATGTCTGTCATGAAAGCTTTACTCTAATCCCAAGTTAATAGAGCCTTTTTTTAGGTCTTGAAATATGAGGTTCAACATCCCTTCCTGAAATGTTTTGAAATACTAACACTTAAAGCTGGAACTACTTGTATAAATAACCAGCACCTCAGCTTGCTAACTCATCAGTTTTGATGATGAGTTTCATAGTTACATTCTGCACATTTCCCAGCAACAGTTGTGCAAAGTTTCAGTTTCATTTAATATCCTGTGTTTTTATATTATAAACCAGGAAGAAGTGATGTCTCCAAAACCTTCCTCTAGGTTCTGATGCAATTTTTTATCAAGCTACTTTCTCACCTGTTTCCTGTGACAATTAGTTACCCTCTTTCCAGCTTCACTCTATGTGAAGGGCCTTCCATGTCACAGTCATTTGCATCTCTCTCCCCTAATTCTCCTCTTTTGCCCTCTCTCTGATATGGGATGACCAACTCTGCATATGTGATCATTGGGCTACTGGTGGGTCTCTCCAAGCATAAAAGGTTTCATTCCACTCCAAAAAGCATTTAAGCATTAAGCATTCTGCTAGCAGAAAGCTATAATGCTGGAGGTGGTGATCTGGGTAGTCAAACAGCTTGTGTTCATTTTTGTGGCACTGGTACTCTGGCCCTTAAACACTGTAGGACAGGGACTGGGAGATAAGATGTGCTTTAGATTTTTTTTCATGTAACATGAGCTCTGCCTCACGTATTTTTATCCCTGCTCTTTACATATGTCACATCTTAAGAATAATGACACCAATTTTAATTTAATGTATTTGTAACTCTTCTGAGAGGTCAGTAAGAGGGCTGGATCCTAATACTGTTCCTAGCAAGACTCCACAGTATGCCTTTTACTGATATGTTGCCGTTTCTCATTCCTTTTTGTTTCTAGCCCTTAGGCTGATTAAATTGCATCAACCCAACTGTGACTGAGTTGCAGAGATGGTAATCTTGTTTGTGATACCGTTGGTGTTTCCTGTTCGGTATTGCACAAGGCTTTTAAGCTTGTTTCCTGATCACAAGTGCAGAAGCCTTGGTACCATGTGACTTAGACCACTCTTCCTGTAGAAAAGAACTAGCTTTTAGTCATGCTCACAGAGGTATTAGATGCGAACAGTTCAAACTCTTTTTAGTGTATTGCCGTACTTGTTGTTTTAAGCTACACCATGTGGTCACCATGTCAGCTTTGTAGTAGTTTTTTATGTATTTTCTTTCAAGTAGGGTGAATTTTGTATCATTCTTTTACTGCTCATTCTGTTAATTTACTGTCAAGGGATACAGATCCTGTCATTTCCTATGTCTGGTTCATAGACAGAGCACTGATGTCTTCTATAAGTGTGCAAATCACAAAACTTTCTTAATTCTTAAAAAAGCAAAGTTTTGAGTGTTTTTATTCTCTCTAGTACCTTAACAAATCAAGATGTTTGCAATCACACAGAATCAAGTGTTGGTGTTAATAACAAAGTTCCCATTATAGACTTTCTCTGCATCTGCAGAATTTCTCTGGTATTAGAGGTGAGAGAACTTAACTTCTTAGCCCATAGCTCAAGAAAAGGTAGAGTTTTACATCTCCATTTAAAATAAGAGTATATCAGGAGTAGATATTTAGCTACTGGAAAAAATTTTATGTGAGTCTTGCTAAGTTTAGAAATGCAGTACCCCAGAGTATTGTGGGGTGATCCAGTTCTTGCGAAAAGGAAATGGTTGGAGGCACCTGAATGGATGCAAGTAGGACTCAGCCACTGTAATTTAAAGAGAAGAATAAATACATTTGCAGATACCATATTTTTTCATTGGGTGAGATGAAATTCAAAAGTGCTAGAAGTACAAAGAGTAGAATAAAATACAAGAGTTTTGTTATTCATAAATCTCTTAATTTAGAGTTATATGATTTGTATCAGCAAAGAGGCTGCTAAGCCTGAAACTGGAAAGGCAATAAAATAATAGACCTAGCAGATCTGGGGGACTTCTGGTAAATGAGGGGTGAATAAATGTATTGATGAGTCAAAATGCAATGAGTTGATATTTTTGTATTTTAGAAACCTATGAAAGAGAATGTAATATGCATAAACTAAATACTGACACTTGATGATTAAAATAACCAGCTGAAGAGAAAATGCCCCCACCCTTTAGATATATAGTATGAGAAATGCAGGTATATTTGAAACAAGTTTTCTTGAGGAAACAAGAACCTGATGAAGATTTAAGGATGTGAAATTTGGAAGAAAGAAAACATAAAGGAATACCTTTTTCCTGTATTCTTGGTGTTACTTCAGAAAGTGTTTCAAAAGTCTTTCAAACGGCATCAGCTTGAAAGTCAGTCACTTTAAAAATAGGTTAAAAGTTTCACATGTATGCCTTCCCATGTGCCCCTCCTCAAAATTTTTATTCTTTACAACCACAATTTCCTCTTCTTGTTTTAGTTCTGATTTTTTTCTTCTCTGCTTAATTATCTTATGCCTATCATGGGAAATTTATTGTAAAAGTATTGTCATATTTTTCTTCATTTTTTTTATTTATAGTGACTTTAGGAGTTACTATTAGTAGTACTATATACAGAAAAATCTTACAGAAAAATTACTGTTTAATGATTATAAAGGTGGACTGAGCATGAAATTCAGTTTTCCTCTGGGAATTTGGGTAAATCTTTTCCCCTTTTTTGTTAAGAGTAGCTCATACATCTGCAGGTTTCACTTTGAGTTTCTGGTTTGAATAATTTCAGGGCTATTTGTAAAAGCCCAAGGAAAGAATTTGCCAGTCCAATACACAGCAACATCTCTTGAATGGGATAATTCCCAGCTCTGTGTGTTGTTTTGCCTATTTGTTCCTACTGTGGCAATCAAAGGAAGAAAAATGGATATGAGGGTGGAGAGGAGTCATGAGTAGAATGAACGAAAGAAGAGAGTGGATAAGACACTTTTCTGCAGTTGCACCTTTTGGAGATTTATTTAACTGTTTTGAAAATATCATTACTGTTGGTAAGCATTTGCTAGCACTTGACAAAATTCTTGTTAAATTTTGACGGTTCTTATGTTAGTTAAGACATCACTCAATATGTTTTGATCCCAAAATATTTTCTTCATGTGCTTTGGTGGTGGGAATGTTAACTTTGTCTTCCTAAAACCAATTTGTAAAAATTCAAGAGAAAAAGGTAGATATCAATAGAAAGAATGCTTCAGTGACAGCTTTACTTTATCAGTCATCATGATGGATGTCTCTATACTTCATTCTCAAAATATATATTCAGGCCTTCTCCCTTCCCCCATGTGCTTAAGGTCTAAAAAACCCTAATATTAAATGTCATTTATATGAATTGATAAGAAAAAGTTATCAGTGACTACTCAGCTCCAATTTTACAGTGGAAATTCTTACAGAATTCTTTCCATGTTGCTTTTTCGTATGGTTACATTATTTTTCAGTCATGAATCAAATGTAACTGAAGAGTCATAAAATCATATAATGGCAAAGAAAGCAGCTTTATATTTATTAGAACCTGTAAAAATCATGTAATTTGGGTAAACTGATGTGTAATCCAATATTCAATTCTCTTGCTTTTTTTTCCCTAACTACTAGAGAGGTTAGTTTTTTGGATTTTTTTTCTCCCTTTTTCCAATCTTCTCTTCTTGAGGGGGGTTTGCTTTCTGCTGGGATTTTCAGGAAACTCTAGTCGAGTTAGGAATGTCACTGAAGCGTGTTTTTGGTGTTGTGAGCAAACTGCAGTGGGATCTTCTGAAAATCCTAGCTTCAAGCAAGCTTAGTGCAGTTCTGGGATTTGAACAATGATAGCAAATAATTCTCAAGCAACAGATATATGTTTTAGTGGTTTAGTGGCATTTATCATTTAGCTATGGGGTTGTTAGGTGACACAAGATGCAA
Organism: Apteryx rowi; assembly: GCF_003343035.1. Classification (NCBI taxonomy): domain Eukaryota; kingdom Metazoa; phylum Chordata; class Aves; order Apterygiformes; family Apterygidae; genus Apteryx; species Apteryx rowi. The sequence goes on from NW_020448653.1 coordinate 1,259,277, forward strand.
ACCCAATGAATCTATAGGACTACTTATGTGTTTAAAGCTTAACCGTGTTTAAACCTTTTATGTGATCAGTACCAGAGTTTGCTCAATCCCTTGCAGACTTGTGCTTCTGAAGAAAATGGTGTTTGTAGCTCTCTGCTTTGGCACTGTTCCACGTTGGACACCTTTTTACAGTACTTCTCTCCCTGGAGAGGAACAGATTCATGAGAAGGCGGAAGCGGAGTATTAGAGAAGCCGTGTGTCCGCACATGCCGTGTTGTCTGGTGCAGTCCTGACACCCGCACTCCTGCGACAGGAGTCCCCAGTGAGCGTCCCGCGGGCTGAACGCGTTTTCCTTGTCTTGGTGCTCTCCCCCAGGTGCCCTGAGGTCAGGCAAGCCGAGAGTTCTCGGAGCGTGCTGATATTTGACAGAGTTTAGGGAGAAATACTGAGACAAAAAGTTAGTCGTATACCTGATCATAACCAGTTGCTGCACTAGATAACACCTAATAAACTCTTGTTGTTTCAGTCGTTTAAGCCAAAGAAAGAAAGCTTTCAGGACAAAGCATCCGGGAGTTTCTCAACCTCAAACTTTGTTTCCTTTTCCATTTCTCACTAGCCAGATATTTTTGATGTTTAAGATGCATCCATCATTTATTAGCTAATGACTTCCTGTGAAATGTAAATAATAAAAAGGACTGAAGTTGAACTCATAATGAGTGTAGAGCCCAAGCATGTGTTTAAGCATATACGGGATTGAGATTCAGATCTGTTATTAGTTATTTCTAAACTATACAAGCAGGTTTTTTCTCAAATTATTGCAAGTCAGGAACAGTTGTTTTAACTGGGAAAGCATGGTAAAAGAACCTTGTATATTCTCTGCTTTTGACCATCGCTAGCTTTGAAATGAACTTGTGATGATTCTTTGTCTGTGGATTTTTCTCTTTTAGATGGAGCGAACATGTGATGATATAGATGAAATGTTCAGCAATTTACTTGGGGAAATGGACATGCTGACCCAGGTAAATACTACTTTTTTTCTTCCAGCAGATTAGAAAATAGTTATTACATATTAGAGAAAAGAGACAGCCTTTCTGCAGTTTGCATGTTCTTTCACTCTGAATAAATACAGGTAAATTATTTTGAAAAACATTTTGAAACATTTTGAAAAACAACTAAATTTCTCTAATTGACATTTAAAATGAGGGCCCTGAAGAACAAGGTGATATCAGTGCAGGTTAGATTATGAAACAGAGCTAACTGCTTGTGAAAGATACTTTTACCAAAAACACAAATGAGCAACTTAAATTCCTTTTAGACTCAGCTGCAAGAAGTTGAAAGATTCAATCAAACAGGAAGAGGTTGAGTCTGAATTTTCACATATGAACATTTTGCATGCATGGATAAATGAGATGTAGCCTGTGTGTCAAATGTAAACTTTGGACATGAAAACAACATTTTTTATTATAGTGAATATATAATGTAGCAAAAGAGTCATCTTTAGATATGCCAAAATATTAAGCTACAGCCAGGGTGGCATTCAAGAATTTATAGAGACATTATTGCCAGTGCAGAATACACTCTTGAGAGGAAACAATAAAACAGCATGAGCCCATTTCTAAAGCTACAGTCCTGGAATATTTCCTGCAAAACCTGATAAAGGAGAATGTATAGTTCTAAACTACAAACTCAATAAATTTGTGGTATTTTAACATATGCCTGTTTGAAACTCTTAAGCTGTCATTTTGGATTCTCTGTGAGTTTGACTGCTTACAGCCTCTGTTTTGGGGAATCTTTCCTCTCAGTAAATCCCCATGCTTGCCAAATTAAATGCCAATAATTCTGAGCCACAAAATAGGAATTTTGCTTAAACCACATGAAAGTCAAGATATCATACGGTAGTCTTAGCTGTCAAACCATAATACTTTGCCCCCCGTAGCCTTCTGATTTCTTAATGTTTTTTTATAACCATGTGTATATAATTACATATATATGTGTATATGTGTGTGTGTGTGTGTGTGTATATATATATACACACAAACACACACGTGTGTGTATATATGTGTGTATGTATATATATAGTGTGTGTGTGTGTGTGTATATATGTGTATATATATATATAAAAGGAGGTTCTTTTAGGATAATTTAATTTCATTATTATGCCTTGAAAATTAACAAAAGAATGCTTGTGTTAAGTTTTACCTCCTCAGGTTGGACAGAGCACCGTTGTGAGTGCAGGTGATGGGGGGAGGCTGAGACCGCACATCCTCCCTGCGCTCAGCAGCGCAGTCCGGGGTGGGTGGGATGGGCCGCGTTCCCAAGGCTCACAGTAATCCCCCTGCTCTCTGCAGGGCTGGCCTCACTTCTCCCCGCAGCTCTGGGTGGGAGAAGGAGTCAGCACATATATGACAGCCTGAAACTCTTTCTGTCAACAGACTTGCATCTTTTAATTCCTTTGGACTTGATTTCCTAAACCAGTCTGTAGATAGTTTTTCACACTTTCTTCCCCACTCTGTTTATCTGTTCCTAAAGTGAGTGTAAATGGTAGAAAGACACAGAAATGCCCTTTCTTTGCATTAAAAGGTGGAAAACTAAATGCCGAACAGGAATTGGGGTTTTCTGCTATTTTTATGTCCTTTGTTTTTAACTTTTTTTTAGCATTTCAGTTTTTTTCTGTTCAATTTCTCTTTGCTTGTACTTTCTCTGCTTTCCTTTTTCTTTCTGCACTTTCCTGGCCATTATAAGATGTTATGACTTTTTTTTTTTTACATTAGTAATGTAAGTATTTCCTTTATACTCTTACCTTTATACACTTTGTACCCTCCCTATTTGCATCTTTTTTTATTCAGGCACTGTAAAACTTTCTCATTGGCTTCCTTTCTCCCTCATCCTTATTTATACCATGTCTATTTTTATGGGAGTAGCTCTTAACAGAGAAACAGTGTTTAAAGTTGTCACTGCTTTGGTTTCCAGCTCTGTACAACTTCAGAAGAAACCAACATGTCCTGGGTGGGAAATATGTGAAAAGAGCTGCCAAGAAAAACATTTGCATTAATTTTCAGGGAAAATGCCTGTCAGTTGCAGGCAACTCATAGAAATGTAAATGCCCCTGGTACAAATTGAGTACGAACAAAAAGTCCTACTGTTGCAGCAGAAGGCAAACATCTCACAGGGATGTATCAACAAAGGTAGAGCTTGTAAGGTGTATATGGAGTAACCCTTCCATTCTGCTCCGCGTTGGTAAGCCCTCAACTGGGAATMGGTGCCCAGTGTTAGCACTGCATTTTGAGAAGGAAGAGGGTCAACTGGAGAAAACCTAGAGGAAAGGAATGGCATTGATGAGGAGGAAAAGAAACATGGCCTATGAGAAAAGGTCGAGCAGAGTTGTTTAGTCTAGAGAAGACAAGACTGATCACAATCTTAAAATACATAAAAGGCTGCTTCAGAGCAGAAAGAAGTGCTTGGTTCCCCATGTCCACAGAGGGTGGGACAACAGGCAATGACCTTCAACTGCAGCAAAGGAAGTTTCAGTTAAACGTCAGAAGAGWGGTTCAATGGCAAGGACAGAAATCTGGACGGGGAAGCAGTAGACTAGATTGGCAGAGTAAATGCTGAAATATATCTGATCAGAGGCTTTTCTCGTCTT
>NW_020448653.1:1264908-1337530 GCF_003343035.1 Apteryx rowi
TCTCGCTCTCTCGCGCTCGTCTCGCTCTCTCGCGCTCGTCTCGCTCTCTCTCGTCGCTCGTCTCGTTCGTCTCGCTCGTCGCTCGCTCGTCTCTCTCTCTCTCCCCCTCATCCCGCTCCCTCCTCTCTCTTCTTGTCTGTCATCGAGGTTAGCTATAGATTTGTCAGGTAGGACCCAGGTATAGCTGACCTGCTGACCTGACAGGTGGATATTCTATATAGCCCCTTGAAATGCCTTCCAGTCTTGTTTCTGCAGTTCTGTAGCATTCGGGTATTAGAGCTATCACCTTCCTCGGAGGGGAATAGAAGGAGAATTTATTTTTCTTTATCTTCACTGTATAAACTTTTCCTAACTTTATGAACCAGTGGTTCCCCGCTTGCTTCCTAAACAACAAGCTACAAGCTGGGAATTCTCTATTTAACTATGCAGATTTGTGATTTACATTGCAAACAACAGCATGTTTTTTCAAACAACAGGAGAAAATAGCAGCTATGTTACATGTATATTAGTAAATAAAGCAGGCTGGACCAAGTAGCACTGCATAGCTCACGTGTACGCATCCACAGCTAAACTCTTTTAAACCCCCCTTCCAAAAAAAACCTCACCAAAACCCGATAACCAGTTTGGTTTTATCTACTGTCTCTGTTGGAAACAGCCGCAACTTCTGCTGTGCCAAACCATGCCCCGATGTTGCCTGGCAGAGTTGTGGCTGGCATGGGCCAACGCATGAGGCCAAGCACGAGAGCCATTAAGCAGTTGGCATGATTGTGAGACAGGGCTTGGACCCTTATCCCAGCTCTATTTAGTTTACCAGTCTAGGTGTAACCTCAGAAACTAGTGTGTGGTGTTCTGTTCCTTGAAGAAGAATTAACTTCATTAGATGCGTTCAGGGTAAGTGATTGACAGGTACTCATGCCTGTAATAGAAATGTCATCAGACCTCTTTCTTTCTCTTTTACTTTAACAGAGTTTAGGAGTGGAGACTTTACCATCTCCATCCCCCAAAGTGGCCAACAAGGAATTTAGCTTTACAGTTGGTTTTAAAGATTTAAACGGTAAGTAGCCAAATGGATTCTTTTGTACTTTTTGCACATATTTAAAATATCTCACAGCAACAAATGAGAAGCAAAACTCAAAACAGCCACCCTGATTTAAAAAAAAAATTGCTGTTTTGCTGGGGGAGGGGTGCATTTTTTTTGTCTCAGTTTTCACTCAATTCATTTGTCTCAAACTTCAAAAGGGCCTGATTTTCTTTAAAGGGACATTGCCAAGTCCTCTATGAAAGTCAGACCTGTTAGGATCTCTCAGGATAAAGAAAACCAAAACCAAGAAGTCTCCAAAATTATTTTCTAAAATGCAACCCGTTGTGTGTAAACATTTAACGTAATAAAAAGTTGACCTCAGCATGAGGTCAGAGCTGCATGACCGTTTTTTCCAATGGAAGTAGTGGCTTCAACTGCTTCCGCTTTACATTGCTCATTTTCATCCTGCTTTGCACTGTCACTTTTGCACATACAGCTGCTTGTTGAGGCTGTGAGATGAACAAGCTCAGCAAATTGATCTGAGTTTTAAAAAAAAAGCCACCTTTTTGTGCTTTTTTTCCCCCTTTTGCTTGGAAGCTGGTTGTTTGCATTTCTCTGAATTCATTTTAGCCTGTGTCTGTCTCAGAATCAGTTCACCATTCAGCTACCTGGTGCTTCTACCAGCAAAGTGGAATGAGATATGCAAAAAGAGGGGGTCATAAGCCAGCTTTCCCACTGAAAAGAAAAGCTCATGAAAATATACTGTTCACAAACAGGTAAACAAAGGAAAATAAGACAGTCCAGTGATGTATTCACTTAGCCTGAGGAATGATCTATCCTTTGTTGGGCTATTTCTAAATTTTTGAATATCCAGTTCGGGAAAGGGCTCTCCATCTCTTTCCTAAATCCTGCTTGGAGGTTCCCCAATTTGTGATTCTTTTCTTGAATTAGACCTTCAAAAAGATTAATTTGGGGATTTGAGTATGACCAGATTAATGGCTATTTGCAAAACACGTCTGTTTTTTTGAATTCATTTAAAATTTTTTCTTTCCTTATGTCTTAAAGTAACCACATCTCCTACAGTTTAATCTTCACTGAACTGGAAACATATGGTTTTGCATTGCATTCACTCCAATATGTTTGGTGGTTTTCTTTACAGAATCCCTAAGTGCCCTAGAGGACAAAGACTTAGATGCTTTAATGGCTGATCTTGTAGCAGACATAAATGAAGCTGAACAGAGAACTTTACAAGCACAGAAGACTACTTCTGGCAATCAGCAAAGTACGATCACTCAGCCTTCAACAGGCTTGGATACTGCCACTTCTTGTATATCAAGCACCTATGTTACCATTACGGGACGGTTTGGGGATGACTTGCCCCCTCCACCTCCAGACCCTAATTTAGAGCTTCCACCACCACCACCACCACCACCTCCTTCTGAGCCACTCACTCAGGTAAGCCTTGGATGGAACGTTCTTCTAAGCATTCAATAGTTCCTATAATTTCATAAGTGGTATTTGGCTTAACAACAGTGGACATCCTTGTGTGAACATCTTGGGGGAGTTTGGCAGTGATGAAACAGTCATGTATTGCTGAGTGAGAGTTGTCTATTATTGTGGGCTCAGCTATAAGAGTTATTGCTCATTCCTTTCTAACTGACATGTTGATAGCACAAGATGGGCATAAATCCTTGCAAAATATTTACTACGATGGAAAACTTTTTTAAGAATCATTGATCAGTTAATACTTTCTCACAGAGAGCTTGGCTTTGGCATCAGTGCAAAGCACGGCCAAAGATCCCACTGTTCTGTGTAGACATCACTTGGTTCATTGCCGTCTACTGCTAGTCTATTGCTATTGGTGAGCAGGTTCAAGAACTATTTACCAGATCTACCTCTGGCCTAAATGATTTCTTGCAATAGGAAAAGTTGTTCAATTATGCAAAACTTAGTGTTTGCTAGAACACTGGGTGCAAGGCTGAGTACAAAAAGTACCTCTCTTCTAATCCCAACGCTAAAGTCACTGTGCTCTTCTTGGTCTTGCCATTGAAGGAAGGTAATGAAGACCATCTGCAATATGGGACACTCTTTATTTAGGAGATGCCAAAGTTATCAGTAGCTACAGTTTGTAAATTTTCATGTACAGGTAAGCCAATTGTTTATCAGAGTTGTCACAACCTCCTCCACATTTTTCTCTTGCAAATCTGTTTTAACTACCAAAATCAAGCATGTTATTTCTTGTAGAATCATCTAAGATTCATTTCTTCAGCATGAGGTTGTGGAGAGGGAGATAACACAAGAATTCTGCCCTGTCACAGTCCTGTGGGGAGAATGTGTGCATTAAAAGAATGATGCAGCACAAAAAACATGAATTTGAAATGAAAAATCTAGAAGCGTCTCTTTCGGATGTTTTTTTCTTATGCAGAGTAACTGTGATGGAGAGGCGTCATTTACATTTAGGGAATGGAAAGATTAGAAGGTGAAAAAGTGCTCTATTGGCTCATCTTGAACTGTRCTGGTCAGTTCTGCTTAAAATCCTGAGCAATTCATTGCAATTTAAAAGTCCACATAAACTGAATATGAATAACCTCAACATCATTGCTACCTCTGTGTTTAGCCTCATACAGCAGACATTTAGCAAAAAGAAATTCAGTAGGAAGAGGACCTTTCTGATTATACTAAAAGGCAACTCACTGGATAAAGCTTCATTTGGGATATGAAAGCTTTCAGTGCTCTGTTTGAAGAGTGAAGGTTGTAAACATGAGGGAGGAACTTTGCCTTTTCTCTGTATCTCAAAGATAACAATTAGGTTCCTATCTTAAAGGAATATCAATATTTGTAAGAACAGCAGCTAGACCACTTCGGAAATGAAATCTTTTGTTTAACTGGTATAACTGATACAGAAGAGGCGCTGTCAAGAAAAGTTCTGTTCCATGGCCTGCAAGCATGTTCCTGTATTGATTTGGGAAGGTGACCTTTAAGGAAATATCAAGTTTCTAAATAGTCTGCTTTGGAAGTTGAGGAAGTATGGGCTGGAAGAGTGGCCTGTTAGATGGGCTGAAGATTCACCAAACTGCCAGCCTCCAGGGATAGTGATCAATGGCTCAGTGTCTGGCTGGTGGTTGGTAGTAAGTGGGATCGATACTGGGGCTCATATTTAACATTTCCATCAGTGATCTGAATGATGACAGAAAGATCATCTGCAGATGTCCTGAGGATGCTTTTTAAGGAACTGGCTCACATGATGAATGGCTGAGTTTCAGTGCAGAAGCACCTTGAGACACGAGGACTGGGCCAGCAAAATCCTCAGAAACTCAGCAAGGTGCAAAGTCCTGCACCCAGGGTGGGAAAAAAAMCCATGAATTAGCCAGTTGCCTCCTGGACTGTACAGAGTAGCAGCTGTGCTGAAATGGAGCTGGGGTTCTGGTGGATGCCACATTAAATGTGAGCCAACAGTGCAAGGTCATCTGGGCAGGGTAAACTGGGCTATGTTAGGAGGAGCTTGGCCAACAAATTGAGGGGAGCGATTATTCCTCTCTGCTTRGCACTGGTGAGGCCATACCTGGAATACTGCATCAGTTTTGGCAGTGGAGATACTGGAGAGTGTCCAGCAGAGAGCTAAGGAGTTGGAAAGGGGCCTGGAGCACACAGCCAACGAAGAAAGGCTGAGGGAGCGGAGCTTGTTTGTTTTGACAGGGGAGGCTAAGGGGGATCTAATGACAACCTAGAAATACTTAAGAGTAACCACAGAGCTGATGGAGCCAAACTCTTCTTGGTAGTGGTAGATGACAACACGGGGCAACAGCTGTATGTTGTTGTTTTATAGCTTCAGACAGGACACTAGGAAAACCTTTTTTACTTTGGTGGGTGGTGCAGCACTGGAACAGATAAGCCAGAGAGGTCACATATTCTCTGTCTTTGGAGGTTTTCCAGGCTTGGCCAGGCAAAGTGTTGGTGGTAGTCCTGCTTTGGTCAGGGAGTTGGACTACAGACCTCCAGAGCTCCCTTCCAACCAACACATCTATGATTCTGTGAGCTGAAGCCCACTGCAATCAACAGTGCTGAACAGTCCTTTTCATTGAGTCTTGTACTTTCATAGTTTCAGGCCTCAGGTAGCTCTCCTGTGGCTAATTCTCTGTTAACTGGCATTGTGCAGTACCTGAGGGTCAAACAAGATTTCTGAGCGAAGAGAGGATATACTTACTAAACACAGCTGGAATTCTATATGGAATAACGTATCTGGAAACCACCTCTGCCTCCCTCAATTAAAGTGTTCCTAGTGCTGAGTTAAATCTCTGGTAGTRTCTTCTGGTCTCTTCCCAGAAACTAGCACTGTAGGAAATGGATACAGGGAGAGGACAGAGAAGGATGAGAAGAGGAGGCAGGGGCATTCCCAAGGAACCTGTCTGCTGAAACTGATTTCCTCAATAAGTTCTGCTTTCTCCCACAGCCCTCACCTCATTCTCTGATACTGGTGATATTCAAATATTGATGGCCTCCCCATTGTATGGCATACACAAAGTTGCCTATACAGTTATTATATAAGTTGCAATGTTGAATAACAGGTAATAACCATTTAAAATGAAATACAGAAAGAACTAATTTCAAATTAGTATTTACTCTCTTGGTTAGTGAGTATTTGCTTTGTCATGACACTCCTGCTCAGAAGAATGAAGTGCAGCTGTAAATGGAATATTTTTTGTTTTGTCAAAATCCACATTCCTGTTAGCCAGGTTTCTTGATAGGTARTTTTTGAGCAAATCATGGCTGACATTTTGTTTAACACTTGTGGCTGTCTGTAGTCAAATAAACATAGTGTTAATTATTTCATTTACACCTGTAATACCAAAACTCTCTTCCTTAACCTTTAAATGTTCCGAAATTAAAAATAAGAAGCATTTCTTTTAAAGTAGTCTAATAAGTTTCCATCAACTCTGTCATTTCTTTTTAAAACTGTCCTTAAGCTAAATATGTCCTGTACATTTTCTGTGGCATTATCTAGATAAGATTTATGTGTGTCTATATGAAGATCCAGAAAATGTGGTGATGAAGTTGCAGTGGGAAAACAAATCTTTTAGCCTGTCAAAAGCATTTGTTTAACAGTGCTAATATTTTTCACCTGATGGTTTATTTACTTTGTACCAGTTTCTTTTTCTATATTGAGAAAGGCAAAGGTTATGAAAGCAGGAAAGCTGTCAGGTGAGAAATCTTTTGCATGGATTTGTAAAATGTGTGAACTCTGTTCAACACAGGTCACGTGCAGGTGAAGTCTGAGCTCCACCTGCCTGGGCTTTTCAGCAGAAAGCCTGCCTGCACCACACCCAACCACTTTGGTAAAGTTGGGCAGGGTCCAACCTTTGGTAAAGAAATTTTTCCTGCCTCTTGCAGAGAAATGTTTTGAAATGGTAAGAAGAGCCTGCTCTCAGAGGCTGTATGCTCTTCTTCTGTAGAACATTCAGCCTTACTGTGGAAGACTTACAGGCTGTTCAATTGCAGATGCTATTTTTGGGTGCTCAGAGTTAATCATCTGTGAGCTGCAGTGCTGCTGCAATGCAAATTTCTTTGCCTTGTGGAGAAAAAAAGACATTTGTGAACCGATTGTCTGACATTCTTAGTGGAGAATCTGACAACAGCAATCACAGTTGAAGCCATCTTTTTGAGGCTGCACACCTCACCTTGTATTTCTGACCTCCTACGGGATGCTAGTATCCAAGGGAAGCTGTGACAAAATGGAAAGATGTTTAGTGCTGTAAGAAGGATGTCTGTCAGGAGTAGTTTAGTCATGACTGAACCTGCCTCTGGGCAGGGGCTGAACAAGATAACCTTATTAAATCTTTTTTTGCTATGATTCTGTGATATATCTATAAGGCATCTGTAAGAAGGAAGTGGTGGCAATGCTCAGTTAGGCCTAGATGTTTCTTGCACTTGCATCTCCCATGAGCTACAGCCATCCTGGTCCTGGCCTTCTCATAGTCCCAGGGTAAATAAAATGGTGACTTTAGGAGAGAAAATGGAGGATGAAAGTAACACAGAAAAATTTTGTGTAGAAGCAGGACAGGAACTGCCTCCTGCAGTTACTGATTGGAAGCTGGATGTGCCTGTGAGTACCACAGCACAAAATCCCACCCCTGTAAAGAGAAGGGGAGTGTGGAACTGGAAAAGATCAACAGGGACAGTACAAATCAGTGAAGAGAGAGAAAGCAAACTAAAGGCAGCCTTCATTAGGAGGAGCAGGGATTTAATGCTGGAAAGAAACAGAACCCACTAGTATCATTAACAGTCCAGGGTAGCACCAGAAACTGCAGTTACTTGCTGTCCAAAATGTACTTTTCCAACTCTGCAGGTCACCTGGGGTGACTATTGGAAGATAGATGGCAAAAAGAAATGGTCACAATCTTTATACCGGTCACAAAGGYGGCACTAGGCACTGGCATCTGGTACACATACCTAAAACTCTCTGAAGGTCCAGATTACTCTTAGATCACAAACCTCATTGATATTAAGCAAGGGGCATGATATTGATGCAGCCACTTTGTAAACAAAGAGCCTGGTCATACTGAAATCGATAGGAGTCTCACAGTGGCTGCATTAATGTGAGTGGGTCCGTTACCAGAATGGAAGATCATGACTTCACCTAGCTGAAGGGGCCACTCCTCTCCGGAAGTATACATGCAGTAAGAGCTTGTGTGTAGCAAGTAAAGGAATTCAAGTCAATGAACTTATTTAACAGAAAGTCTCAAATTGAGTGGCATTATTGCAAATCAAGTTTTCAGTAAGAGCCTAAAAGCTCTAGTTCTCTAAATCCTATTGAGAGAGGGTGAGTTTTCTTTAAAGCAGCTGCATCCACAGTGCTGTTTCATTTAGGTTAGATCTTCCCGCATCTTTTCTTATGTATCAGCTGTGACCCATATGGAAACACAGAAAAGCCCAGTTTTCAAGCATTCCTGCAGCATATGAAGAACTGATTATGGAAGAGCTGTATGACTGGGCAACAAAAGGAAACACTGGACTTCTAAATCAAACCTTTAGGTTGGAGGGCATTAACTCAGGGAAAGCCAGGGATTCCCTGTAACAATGAAATTTCCCATGACAAGCCCAATGTTCTGGATATAAATAACAAGAAACAACTCTTTTCTAGTAAACATAAAACTGCTGGCCTTATTTAATAAAAAGTATAATGAACATCTTGTGTCTTTTCAGGAAGARCAAGAGGCACAGGCTAAAGCTGACAAGATTAAACTTGCATTGGAGAAACTGAAAGAAGCCAAAGTTAAAAAGGTGGGACTTAAAATAGTGAAATGCTACCATAATAGCTTCTGACTGAGTCTCTGTTGTCATTATTCTCAATACTAAAGTTCTTACTAAGATCATTAGGCTTTTTCGTATTTTGCCTTTAACTTGAAACATCAAAAGATATCCTATGGAGCTGTCTTGTCATCTGCGACTACAGAAGTCTGACTGTACAGAAGTCTCCCAGAGAATACTACCTTAGTTCTAAGAGGGCTTTAATTGTAAGAGAACTTGGAAGGCTCTACCTGTTTTTTTCCAGTGTTGAGGCAAAGCCCACAGTACTGATATATTGCTTTAGAGGATGTGAATGTACCTAAAAATGTTGCTTACTTTGCACTATGCTGATTCCAAAGGTATTAAACTTCATTTTTGCAGTGGATGTGGATACAGCTAACCCTAATTAAATAAATGGAAATGTTATTGCTAAATTCTTTCATGGCAGTGCAGCAGTCTACAAAGATACTAGAGCTGGCTTTAGACCAACAAATTATGAAAATAGAAGCTTCCAGCCAGTGTCTGCACTGCTGCAGTGTGTTACGTAAATATGCCCTGTCATCATAAGCAAATTTTCAAATCTCTACCCATCACTGTAATGCGTGGCATAGGGATACCCTAGGACTCCAGCTGAACTCAACAGCAGCTGCAGATGTTCAGTAATTCTGAAAAATGAGTGCGAAGGAAAAACAGTTGTGACATTTCAGTTGTGCTCAAATAGGAGATGGAAAGTGCCCGAGATGCAGGGCTTCCAAGAAGGATTCAAAGCTTCCAATAAATTTGAGGATGTCCAGACTTGAGATGGCTCCCATAGAACACCTTCCACCCATGCACACATACTACTGCTGAGGGAACATGTTGGGAAGATTTCCCCAAGGTTATCTTTGGAATGAGCTCTCATAAACTTACAACTGTCCATTGGCCACCTTTCCTTCCTTGCAATGTTAACAATTATCCTTTGGGTGGAAACACATTTATTTTGAAGACTTTTCAGGTTTTTTTGCATACTAAATATTTGAAACCAACAAGTAGAAGTAAGACTGAGTCTTTGTGGCTAAGTGACATCTATRATGAAATTACTATGTCATTCTTGAATTTCAGGAAAATTTAAAGACAAAATAACTTCAAAGAAAGTTGTTCTTCTCAGTTTTACAAAAGGATGGAAGCTGCCTGCGTGTTTCTGAGCAGTCAAAACACTCTAACTGAACAAAAATCTCGTTTTTTCCCCAGACATGTTTTAGATTATACATGTACAACATTTCTTCTTCTCTATAATATGTGCTACAGCTGAGCTGCTTATTTTAGAGAGGAATGTATTCAAGGGTTGGAATCAGAGCAAGTACACTGGTTTTGTTTTATTTGCTTTTCCTTTTCAGAGGCAGTGTAGTTTTTCTCTTGAGGATCCTCACTTTCTGCTTCTACCTCAGCTTTAACAGAGGTTCTCTCTGTTGCACCTAAGCCTCTTATACAACTGTTTTAAAATAAGGGGATATTTAAATAAGATGACATGAAGAAGCCCTCCCAATTCACCAGTTTAGTTTCATGCTCTGTGTATAGCTCCTGTAGACGATTGTTCTTCTGTTTTCAGTACAAGTGGAGGAATTTAAATACCTCAATTTTTTCCTCATTTAAAACTAAATTATGCCTTTCTGCATTTCTATCCTTGTTTAAGGACGGACTGTCCTATTGTACTTGGTTACCCTATCAAGCATTTTCATTAATTGTATATCTAGTAGATTTAGAGAAGAGATGAACTTCTACTTTCTCTCCATTGCAATTTCACCTTTCCTGAAGTTCTGCACAGGACAAAGTTCAATTTCCTTTTTCAAGAAAAGATCTTTATTTTGGTGGCAGCATAATGTGAAAGCTTCCAAGCTGTAATATTCCCTCAGCTCACTGTGGGACAGGGTGCCTTTGAAACAGTAATAACCTTCTGCCTTAATCTTTCTTATCTGTGTTAGCAGATTCAGCCTAGCCTTTTACTTGCTTCTGAAATTAACTGACTCTTCTGTGACTCTTTCCTCAGCTGGTTGTCAAGGTGCACATGTACGATAACAGCACCAAGTCACTGATGGTGGATGAGCGTCAGGTGACCCGGGATGTTTTAGACAATCTCTTTGAGAAAACCCATTGCGACTGCAACGTGGACTGGTGTCTGTACGAAATGTACCCAGAGCTGCAAATTGGTAAGTGGCGTAGTGACAGGGTCCTTTCAGAACATATAGCAGACAGATGCCGTGCATCCTATGGTATGGGTAATCTTGAAAAGTTAATTACTAACACTTCTCCTGCCCTTGTATCCGTTTGTGTTTGTGGCTTTGCTGTTGAAAGACTTTATCTGAACGAGGGGGATGTGAATATCACCTGATGTCAAAGCAATGTTGGTGTTAAACATCCAGGGGGGGAGCTGCGGGTTGCTGCAGGAATGCGCTCGGGCCATTCTCGCCACGGGACGGAGCCCTCCAGCCCTCAGTGCTGCTGCCTGCAGAAGGCTCCCTGCTTGCCGCTCTTCCCATTATTCAATTTTACACAGCACAGAGGGACTACATGGACTCTGCTCTGTCTGTCAAAACCCTGACGGACCCAAGCACACGAGTACTCAACTCTGCTCTTTGAAGAGCGAGTGCAGCGCTGAGGTGCTGTCAGCAGGCTTTTATGTACTGGCCCAACAAACGTAATTAAACAAGACCCTCTGAGAAGCATTTCAGCCACTTCTAATGCRTTTCACTTGCTACAGTCATTCTCTTAATTGCAGTTGTGACCAGGATATTTATCTTCGACAGGGCTGCAGCTCTGCTTGTGGTACCTTATGACTTAGGAAGTAACTAATGTGGCCTCCAGATCCYTAGGAAGCAGCTGTGCAAAACCTGCGCATTGTTTGGTGCACCATGATGAGTTTTGTTTCAAAAAGGCTTTGAGGCCTAATTAAGAAAGGAACATTCTCTCATTGCAAGTTATTTCAGAATCTTTTTATTGGCGAGGCTGAAAATACATTCACATCAAAAGGAAAAGGAAAATTGCTGCAACTTTCTTCCGGGGTAGCATTTGACCTAGAGAAATTGGAAATTATGTTTGACCCAAAGAAACCGGAAATTGTCAAACAATCTTTTGCATTCTCAGTTTACAGACTCCCAGAAGAGATGTAAAAACGCACAAAGTTAAACATCAGTATCACACTCTAAAAGAGTCCCAGGAATAATGAACCTACTACACTAAACCAAAGAAATGTAAAAACAGTTTGGAAAACGCATGAACAAGAAGATATTCATCTGCTTGTAAGAATGGCAGAGACAGTAACTGCCAATGAGTTCTTTCTACTCCATTAAGATGATATATGAAGCAGTATTGCCAGGTTCTTTTGTACATGCTAATCTTTACTAAGATTGGAAATGTCAGTAGTCCCTGGAAATTTCATGAATCTCACTTTGAATAATTTTTGAGTGTTTTCATATCTCAGAAAGTTGCTCCTTCTGGTCTGGCGTGACTTAGACAAACATTTCTGAGTGTTAGGATTACAGCATGCAAACAGATTTTTTTCTGAATGCCTGTAACCATTGAACAAAAATTTACTTGTGTTTCTTCATAATCTGGATAGAAATTTTGAATTCCCTGTCATACAACTAAAACTGAAGGGTATCAGAAAGATCATATGATACAAACATTGAGATTAATGTTTAGACTTTTTTTAAAAAGTAACAATTTTTAAAAAGTAAAAAAAAGAAGTGTTTCTTTAATCTCAGCTAATGTTGGGTACTTTGCACTGTACTAATATAGTAAAGAATTACTCTCATACTGAATAAAACCTATTTTAAAAGGCAGGATAGAAGAAGCATAGAAAAGGAAATAAATCAGCAGTTAGTCCAGGAAGAAAGAAAAWATCTCCTGATGCAGATGCCTGTCACCCGGTCCAGATGAGCTGGGAATGGAGCCCTTTTGTTTGCAGAAGATTTCAATTTGGATGGAGTGGTGCATACTTTCTTCTGCTTCCAGTAGGCAGCAAAACACAGTTCATTTTGTTCAGAATTATAACAATGTAGCTATTCTTTATTCCTCTTAGTATACTTCTTGGCAGTTCTAGATAGCTCTATTACTATCAGCATGCTTAGTAGACAGGCTTTCCTAGTCTTTCCCTTTCTACCTGGTTTCCATGCTAGAATTTAAGAGAAGAAAATTACATTCACTGTAAGAAGCAAATCCAAGAAGCAAATATTCCAGGCTAGTGACCTGATATTCCAGAAGGTCCAAGCTAGCTTTATGTCAGAAGAGCCGTGACAGAATATCTCCTGTATACTGATATTCTGAGAGACAATTGTTTCAAACAAAATAAACTACACTTTTAGATTAATTGCATGTTAAAAAATATCATGAATGCTTTCAGTAGTGGGATAGTGATATAACACTGGGTGGTACATACCAACATATATTTTCTTATGGAGAGTAAACTATCAGCTATAAAAAAGACCCACCTAGTGATGGTAAGATCATACCTTTTATACAATAAAAGCCTGGGACTGGAAATCAGACAAAAATGATGTGGCAGAAATTAGTCCTAACTAAAGAGCACAAGAGGAGAGAATAAAATTTTGCCTCTCTCCCCACTTACTCCCACGTTTGCCTTTCTTTGATCCATGGTTTGGCATTGACATGTAGGACAATGTGTGCACTAGATATATTCTATAGCACCTAAAAGTTTGCAAAGTAGAATTTTCCTCCTGTAAAATCTTTCTCCATCTAAAGCAAAAGAGATTAAGGGATATTGCTGAAATGAAGCTTTTACCTAGTTTTTGTATATTTCCAGTGCGTTATCTGAATTTCCTAAAGTTTTTAAGGGTAATTGTTTGCCAGTCGCTCTGTCCTCAGAATCCCAGATCTTGTTTGACTGCTTAACTCTGCACTGTGATGGAATTAAGTTAACGATTTGGATGCTAAGAGTGAATTTATTGCTTCAAAGTTAATGTAAATTAAGTCATTGTATTCTTTCTGTCCCCCAGTGTAATTACTGTAGATGAGTAGGTTTGCTCTTACAGCTTGAGAATTATTTTATCATTATACTGGAATATAAGATACTCTTTACCCTTCAAGTCATTACTTGGGCTTTATGTCGTGCTTTGTATTTCCAGTTTATTGAAGAAATACCAACTGCTAAAAGAAAAGTATTATTAACACAAAAGTATTAGCAAGACAACAAAGCTTGTGTTATTAAGAAACTACAATGTACGTATGAACTGGCCTTGAAGTTAGTCTGTAGCTTATGAAAGTCGGCAGTTGTTTAATTCCCAAAAGTTAGTTTTGATGGGTCACACTGAACTCTTGTCAAAAATAACAAGCAGTATTATAGAAAGCCCACAAAATATGTGCTGCATTATATTCTCTTACGCTAAGCCAATCTAGGCTGTTGAAAAATGTGGTCAGCAGAGAAAACTGAAAGGGGAGTACAGCTGTTCATAGGAAACTGCCAAAATCGTACTGAAAATTAGAGCTGGGTGATTTTATTTATTTATTTTTCCTCCAAGATACTGAATTTGTAGAAAAATGCTGTTTGGGTCCTTCCAAAATTACTTGTGAAATCATGTTGACATCCTTTTTCTTCCAAAGGGGATTTATGTGACTGTTAAATTACTTCATAAAAGCAAAACTCCAGAAGGAGAGGTCAGGAGTTCCCTAATGTCAGCATAACCTGTTGGCTTTCCTGGGTGGAGGATTTGGTTTCCAATCAGCAAAATAAGGGATAGAATCGACACTAGGTCTCCCACATCTCTGGTGAGGTTTTTAACTGCTGATATGCTGAGTGAAAGAGTAGATCTTCACATCAGTTTATCAGTTTGTCTTCCTCTTCCCTTAGTTTTGGTCTTTCTGGTTTTAAATGCAGTTGCCTGAAACAAAAGATTTTATTCTGAGTGCATAGCATTCTTCCTGCTGACAAAAAGTAAATTTTCTTTTGTTTCAATAAGTAAAAAAAATTAATAAAATTAATTTTCAGAATATTTTTCCAATTTGGTAGCCAAAGTGAAAATCTATCCCCCAGCCCTGCTGCAAACCCATAGAAGCAAAAAAAAAAAAAAAAAAAAAAACACCAACCAAACAAACAAAAAAACCATTGAGAGACATGGGTGTCACCATCCACTCCTGGTGGGACACAGTTGCCATGCTTTACAGTCTCTGGGCAGCAGCACAGAAATGCAGGAGGACTCCAAGAGGATGCCCGTGCTACGTAAGGCATGTTCTGTGGTGGATTTGCCTTTCCACCGGACACTGTTTTCATGTGCTTTTGCTCYCTTCTGTGTGGTGGAAAAGAGGGCTGGGCTCTCCAGTTTTGAATGAACATCAGCTAATGATTTCATTCTGACACAGGAATTTCCATCTGCAGCCTTGGGAGAGGGGAGAGAGAGTTTGAGTGTCTTACATTACCTTTTTTGTCTTTCCAGAAAGGTTTTTTGAAGACCATGAAAATGTTGTTGAAGTACTGTCAGACTGGACTCGAGATACTGAGAATAAAATTCTATTTTTGGAAAAAAGTGAAAAATATGCTTTATTTAAAAATCCCCAGGTAAGGTAACAAGATATTTGGAAAACAGTCTGCAATGATGTTATTTAGTCCATATGTTGTGTATTACACTACTGATTTGCTCTGTCAGTTCTAAATTAGAGAAAGCAAAACGTGTACTTTCAGCAAAAAAAAAAAAAAAGAAAAATTTGAAGGATATGAAAATTAGTTCTTTCTGTTCCTTTTTTTTAATACTTTAAAGCCATATCTGCAGTGGTAAAAAATGAGGCATGTAGTTCTCCACTGGTACAAGCTTTTGCTTAGGCACAGCTCTCAGAATTGGAGTGAGATGGGACAGTTGTATATACTATACAGTACAGTACTATAGTTTCCATCACCATTTCCACTGATGAGCATCAGCATTTCCTTGAAGGTCTAATTTTTGCCAGTTGTACTTGAAGCTACATAAAAAGAATGCTGGGTACTAAAGAGAGTGTTTACCTGGAAGATTGGGAAGAAGACTGGGTGAACAGTAAACTGTGCACATTAACTCTATAAAATGAGGATCTGCACACTGACTGCACCAAATTATATAGCATAGATATATATATACAAATCATCTCTTCCTTGTGATGTGCAGTGGAAACCATGTTTACAGAGACTTTGGTACATACAGGTGCTGGATTCTCTGTTGCTGAACTTTTTTTTTTTGCCTTGTCAGGTGTCTATTAACTTACTGAGCATCTGGTTTGATCCTGAGAGCAGCAAGATAAAAATAAGCAATCCTCCACTGCAGAAAAAAATGAGCTAAATATATAATTTGGCAGCAAAGCTCACTCAGCTGCTCAACTGGGAAGTTTTTTTTTAAATTGAGCCAGTGTTTCAAATAAAACCTGCAGAGAGGAAGTTTCCTTCATTCACATAACAAGTAACCACAGAAAGGGAAAGAAAACTTAACCTTGCAGTGTACATGGATTAATGTTGACTTTTTTAACATTAAACAGCAAAAGGCAGGTTTGGAAGTAAAACATATGTGATAACTCAGGATGTCATACTTTCTAGGGCACATTAAACATATGTAGCAGCCGAGGTTAGGCTGTATGTTTGACTTGTACACCAGTAATGTCATTTGCTGTGGCTCGGGGCAAGGTCAGGAAGCACCTCGCAGAGAGCAGATCTTTGGTGAAGATGCTAGATGTTTTGATTGCAACGACCATTAGAAATAAACATGACCCGAAACAAAACTCAAATAAGATCCTAACTCTGTCCTGCTGCTCAGGTCATACTGAGCTTGCTCTGGACATGTCTGCAGTCCTTGAGCTTCAGCACTTCTGTGATAAGCCCTAAAATGAACAGCCTAGGGAAACTGCATCAGTTGTGACTATCATACTGTTGAAATATTTTGGCAGTAATAAAGTCTAACCACCTGTCAGCCTCAGTAAATTCAAACACTGTGAGGCATACAGAATAGTACAGTCATACAAGCACTTTTTCCTTTTGGCGGAAAATAATCAGTATTGTGCAGACAGAGCTCATGCTGGATTACAAAACATGGTAAAAGAGAATATATGATCTGCAGTGAGTCCCTGAAAAGGTAAACCAAGTCCAATGCTGAGTGGGTGGGTGGGAGAGCTTGTGATTACATAGCTAACTGCTTATGGAAATTGTCATGCAACCAATGGGAAACTGAAATCCAGTGCTCTGGTACTGTATTGTCAGTACCTTTGGCCTCCTCCTAGCTCAGATTATGTCGATGTTGCTTCATGAACTCATTCTGGGAGTACAGAAATTACAGCGTGCTTTTTTTGACGCAGCCAATTGTAATGCAGCAGCACTGGCGTTACTCATGTTCTTATTTAGTGCTTGTTCTGTCAGAGGTTTTCTGCGGAGATGGAAGTCTCAGTTTTGTAACTTGTGATTTTTTTTCTAGAAGAAAGAGTCGGGCAGGTTCCAAGGGTGGTCAGGCACCCACAATTTATTCTTAGACAAATTAGTGATTTAATTAGTGCTTAACCCCCCCCCCCCAATTATAAAGGTGCCTTTTTAAAGCACAGGACCACCATCACCACAGGCGGACCTCTGGAGGAGATCTGTGACCTGTGCTAATATTCATTATTTCTTTCTATGAACTAGACATATACCTGATATTGATTAAACAACAATTATTTAAACATTTCATTTTCTAAAGAGGAACTGAGGTTTTGAAATACAGGAGTTATCCTCTATGTCTGTGCTTGCAACATATTGCTCAGATAATACTAGTGGCTGTTTACAGAAGATTGTCATTCTTGTCATGCAGGTCCTCTCTAATATTTCTCTGCAGCTTTGTTTCTTAAAACAATCTTTGAAAGCGTTTGGAATGCATTTTGGAAAAAAGCATTTGCAAAACCCTCAGGTCTCCCCTTCTTCACAAAGACAGGCACACTTTCACCCTCTCTTCACTGTAATGTAATTTACCCTGCAGGGAATTCACAGTAAAAGACTGTTCCACGAATGGCGTCAGTGACTCATCTATAGAGACGGAAGGTCACAAGTCCATGACTAAAGAGTGAAACAAAAATACATATCAGTACACATGTAAATAAAGAAAACCTTTATAACACAGGAAAGGTGACACACTGTCATGTGGTCCAGGGATGCCGTGCTGACCTTTGAAAGGAAAGGTTGTCAGGTTTCAACACCTCTTTTCAAAGAGCTCAGAGAATAATTCTCAGCTAAAAGGAGACTATAATAAAATGAAGAATGTAGGAAACGCTTTTGTTTCATTTAAGCAAGGTTATTTGTAAGGGACAGCTGAGTCTGAACTCCTGACTCTAAATGTTAGTCATGCTTTTAAATCACTGCATATTTGATTTTCACTTACATGAATTTTGATTTTCTGTGTTTCTCTATTGCTGGTAGAAGCAGACAAGAGGAATTCAAACAGTGCAAGTGACACCACATGCATGTTCTCTACATTTTTATGTAGTTTTTTGTACAGTATTTACAAAAATTAGTAAAAATCTGGATACAGTGAGTACTTTATGCTTCTGCTCCCCCACTAGTAAACTGAAAGCAAGAGCTGTATCCTCCGATGGAGAACCCATACACTGAATTCAGTTTCTTCCTAAAAGCAAGAGTACTGAACAGCATGGGAAGGATATGGAATAAGAATTCCTAATGTCTTTCTTGACAGGCCAGATATAACGAGTTTCGTGCTCAAATATGTATTTTGAAGACAGTGAAATCTGGTTGGTATCCAGCAGGTGATATTTTTATTTTTAACCACCTCTGCCAGCCGTTAATGACTCTGTAAATCAGATGTTTTTCTCTCCAGTGTTACCCTCTGAAGGGAACAGAAGTGTGGCACTGAAAATGATGTTCAGTGTGCTGGCAAATGCACAAATAAATTGAAAAGAGAGAGGAGAAGTGTTTTTCACTGTGCTCCCAATATTTAGTGATCCTAATTTCTTTTTCTGTTAGTATATTTCAGACCAGGGTATAGTTTCAACTTGAAGCTATTACTTGGATAAATATTTTTCTTTTTCTGCCTTGGGATGGTAATACAGGAACAGTCTTTACACAGTTTAACTGTTTTACAGGCAACTTTTAATCAGCCTATTAAGTGCTTTGTTTGTAGCTGCATCCTTTCTTAAGTATGCCTTTCATTTGGCCTGGGTTCCCCCTTCTTAAAATATTCAAAGATCACCATCCTTAAGGCATGAAAAGTTAGGTGCAGTAGTTTTCTTCAAACATTATAAAATCAAGTGAACAGAGTTGAAAATCAGTTTTTGGACCTTAAAAGAGCTTTGCCTTTAGCTTCATATCCTTATTTACATTGTGATCTTCGGAGCGATTATAGGTAGGTATCTCCTAATATTTTTTTGGACACACAGCATGTTATGAGTTGCAGGTACGACCGCGTTCCGTATCATTTTTCCTGCACGAGCCTTGCTGCATTCAGGACACAGTCTAAAAGGGCCGCATGCAGCATAYGAGTCAGTGGGACAGCCTGCTTTGCCTCATTCCCCGTGCAGCTTGGGTGAGGGAAAACAGACAGCTCATTTTACAAAGAAGATAGCCATCAATATGGAGCAGCTGCCTCATTTGCTGCACGCTGTCTGGTCTGCGCTCTCGTGGACCTTGTGAGTCTTCTGGAAAAACAGTTTCAATAGATTGAAAGCAAAAATACAACCCAGGCTGCAGGGGAGGCAGAGGGAGATCACTGCCCTGAACACCTCTTTGTTGCTGTGTGCTGACAAGTAGCTGCTGCATTTCAGCTTAGATGGGGCAGTGTGTGAAAAGATGAAAGGCAGAAGAGAGGTGTTATTTCATTTAACAAAATCTTTTTACAAATACAGAGATATGGAGCACGGCTTGGAAGGCTTGGCAGTGCAATAGTTAGGGCTACTGTCTCTGCCATGATCCAAGTTTGGTTTGCTTACGTGTGACACCAGAGATATTTTTTGGAAACTATTCAAAACCATTTTTGTCTTCTGCTGTTGTTTGAGTGTTATACAGTGGAGAGAGATCTGGCCTGAATTTTTTGTCTGCCTCTCCACAAAAGGGAAGTGGCTAAGTAGAAAGGTTGTGTGCATAAACTTGTGGAATTTTGCAGATTACAGTGCAAAGCACAGAGTTAACTAACTGAAGCTGGCTATAAAATCTTTGCAGGAGTTCCCTTTGTGCATATGGGATTCCCTGTAAGGTAAAACCATAGGTGGGTCATCAGGAGCACGGGGGAAATGCTGGTATAATGTCTCTCAGGGACGTTGTACCTGGCTAGCAGTACACATCAAAACTGCCGCTGTAGCTCTGCATTAGTCTGGGTCAGGCAGAAGGACATGGGAGAGCAACTGGCTTCCTGTTGGCTTCAGCTGGTCCGGGGTCCCTGTAGGCACAGGGACAAATTCAGCAAAAATGCRCGACTGTTCATCTCTGCAGCAAATAACCCAAGCAGAGCGAACCCAAAGACAAAGTGTGCCAGCGTACTTTGGTTAGTTTAAACAACTCTTTATGTTTATATTCTTGGGTTATCATCCCAAGAGGATGAATCCATCCTATTAAGTAAGCTCAGCTGTCTGTCAAGAGCGAGACACCTTCTTTTGGAAGTAAAAAAACAGTCAATTCTCACATTTGTGGACTTATGCAGAGAGCTGCCTGTAGCCAAATCTTGTCGCAGTAACAACCTGACATCCCAAATCAAACATGCTTTTCCCAGTGGTGTCTTCAGACAGGAAAGAGCTTGCCTTTTATCATGACCTTTGACTACTGGACTTGGAATGACCTCTTGTGGACACGTGTGGTTGCCTCCTATATGATGAATGCTTCYGATCAAAAATAGGAGACCACACAGTGAGAAAACAAGTTCAGTGTACAATCTGCTCCCCAGGTCCTCAGCCACTGGCAAATAATAAGCACCATGTACTTCTGGATATCAAGAAGGCAGAGACATAAAGGAGATAGTCAATAAGAAATGAAATGCGTGTTGACAAGTGAAAGATGAAATTGTACATCTGTGTACTGTTGGTTTGGGTGACAGAGCCCTGTTTCCCTAACGAAAAAGCTACTCTGTTAGTGATCTGGCATGGATGTCTTTACAGACTTTGTTTCTTTACTATTGACTGTGTAGGCACAGGGTGGTCTGTGCTTTTGCTAAATAAATGCCAGATGCTTGAATGTGATCAGTTGTAATCAGAGAAGCTTTGTTTTCTTATTATCAGTTCATTGATGTCTGACCAAGCCAGATGAGCGGAGTAAAAATGTGCCCGGACTGTTTGTGCTGCTGTAAATCCTATGTAAGAATTTTGGTCTGTTTCCTAGTAAGAGTGGCTATTCTGGTGGAAGCTCCAGTTCCTTTTCTTATGTCCATACCATAGTTGTGGCATAAGTATAGGCTGAACTGCAGGTGCCTGTGTTTCTGATATCCCCGTCTGACTTACTGTGAACTTTTAAGAAAGCAGTTTTTAAAGAACTGCTTTTGAGATCATCCACACCTCTTCCCCTTCCTCTCCTGGTGCCTTCCAAAAGCCATCTGCCCTCAGCTTTGCACTCTGGCAGGCTGCTGTTCAAAACACAGCTTGAAAAAGAAGATGTGGTTGTGTGGAGAAGCAAGGTTTCACTTCAGATAAGCCTTTTTGCTGTAAACATGGGATGCTGGCATGGCAGGCTCGCCACTGGTGTGTTTATTTCGCGTGGTGTAGCAACAGCATGTTGCTTCCTTCATTTGCATGTTTCTCCTTTGTCTTTTGGTAATGTTTTGGTAATGTGTTGCAGTTTAGTCTTTGAGTGCTAGCGCAAAACTACATGTAAATATGTTGCTACCCTCTCATAATCTTGAGGCGTGTATCTCGCTGAAAAAATAGTGGGGAGATATGAAATGTCAAATAAACTCTGGTTTTCCTCCTACAGAATTGCTGACAAATTACAAAATTACAGATTAAGGAGTAATTTTTAAGTAGATAGCTTTCAAAATTTATTGAATCTTTACAATTTTGTCTATTACCTAGAAAACAGGTTTTGTTGGTCTCATGCCCTTTGTTCTGCAAGCTTAACTTTTTGACTAATTCYGGGGAAATCAGTAGGACTGTCCCACGCATCGGGTATTTTCCAAATCTAAGCTCCTGTTCTACACATCCTTTTCTTTAGAAGATATTCAAACACAAGGGCTTTGTGTGCATCATCCTGGTCTCTAGACCATAGCTCCAAATGCTGCTCAACGCATGGCATAACTCCTTGACCCACCCACTTTCTCCCCGTGTGGCTGCCTTATCGTTCGCGGGCAGCTAGTGGCTGCACTGCCCRGTCGTGCTTGCTGTTGCCCTAAGCCAGTGGACACGTTCTGGCCAGTGTACCCCTGAGCCAACCTTGCCACTGCCTGAAACCGTACCTTCCTCCAAGTGTTCTGTACAATTCCCGTGCACTGCAGATATATGCAGAATTGTTTCCGCTGCTTAACAGTGGGTGAGTTTATGATTGCAGGCAGCTGTGTGCGTGCAGCTCTCTGCTTCCTTGCCTGCAGGGGCAGAAGGTGCTGGGTCCTCTGAGGGCTGCGGCTTTAGAGAGCTGCTGTCCCAGAAGTGGGGGGCCCCTTTCGAAATGCAGGCCTGTGTTTCAAACAGGGATCTGGACTGCATGTGCCAAGCTATCATGGTGGTCATTTAGTATGCAGATTTCTCCCTGGTTTTCAAATATCTCATTGGATAAAAATACTTCGCAGGGAGTGAGTTGTAAAAGTAGGGGGAAGTAACTTTGGGTGAAGGCTTCTCAGTATAAGCACTTGCTGTTAAAATTAAGAGCTGAAGTATGTCCAAAGCACCAGATATGAAGGAGGGCAAACTACCAAAAATGAGTTGCTAGAAAAAAATGTTTTCTGGTTTTGATATCGCATTTTCTCTGTCAACATCAGTGTGCAATATAATGTTGTGGTCTCTAACACCTCCTGTAATAATATAGGAAGCTGTGCAAATTGGAATGATAAAATCAAACTCATTGCTCCAGAAAAATAGCCAAATAAAAACAAGGCCTAAGCCAGTGTTTTTAAAATTAGAGGAGGCTGTATATACATAGGCAGAAGTAATTTTATATTACTTTTGAATTAAATTCAAAGTAAAGAATTAAAACTCATGAGCAGGCAGCCTGTGATTAAGGTTGTCTATAACAAGAGGAATCCTTAAACATCTGCCTTTTGTATCTGTTTGCTGGACACCCAGGATGGAAAGGCTGAATAACTATTTAGTGGGCTTGTAGTGATCTACTTATTTGTACTGCTGTCTCTATAATTAACATCAATTTCTTTTGTGTCTTAATCAGAATTTCTACCTGACAAGCAAAGGGAAGAACGAAAGCAAAGAAATGAATGAGAAAAACAAAGAGGCTTTACTGGAGGTAAGCCAGCTTTCTAGGTTGATGATGCAACCATCTCCAAAACCCTGCTTCCATCTGCGTCTGCCCTGTAACAACAGGGCTTAGCTCTTTGTGGGCAAATGTGTAACAACAGGAAGCTCTGTGATGGTTGGTAATAGCGGTTTTGTGTGTAGGGTTTAGTTTGTGACTTTTCCTCTGCATCTGCTGCTCACCACTAAGAATGTGGATTTTATCCCTGTGTATATTTATCAGAGGAATTAAGTGATGAAGAATTATTTTGTTGTTAGGACCCAGCTCTATGAAACTGGTTTTGTTTAGTGTTTCTATGAAGATTAGTGCCATGAAACCAGTAAAAACAATGTTGTATGAATCTGAATGAAAGAAATACTGTGCAACACCATTAGGCCAGCTTTTAGAACCCTTGTGACTTTATATTACTAGTAAGGTTGATCAGTAGCAGAGCTGTTATCTTTTGAGTGAGAAGCAGATGTACTTCTCATGACTTCAAATTATCAGCTGTACTAAAACAGAAAAAGAACCTTTGCATTTTATCAGGAAGTCTATTTAGTCTCTTGCCTTCCCTGTCAAAGTTTTAATTCAGTTGTGTGCTTTGAGAGAAAAATCCAGAGTTATAGGAAAGAAAAGATTATCACGGTTCTCCTGGGAAAGCATTTTGGCTTTGATAAAAGTTCAGGAAAAAGATGCTGTTCTCAGGTGCCTGGGGATTCCCATTTCCAACAGTATCTCATCATGAAGGCACCAGATCTATACCAGCAGAAGTCTTGGTAACTTCTAAATGAGAACATGAATTGTTTTGGCATTTAAAAAATGCTCAGCAGTAGGTTCTTCAAGCGAAAGAGTATATTTGTTCAAACAGTGTTGTAAATGCTAGCATGTATTTGAAAGTGAAAGCAAAGATTGAGGGGGACTTTTTTTCTCTAGCTATTTTTAATTCCCTAAGCRCTCTCTAAAGACAATCTCTAAAAGAGTAAGTATTCCTCTACAGAACCTATAGATATAGCAGCAGTGAAAAACCAACAGCAGCGGTACCAAGCATTCTCTTCTGTGGCCCTCACTGGGCACATCTTTGTCTAGTTAAAACCTTTTGTAGGTTTTTGCTTGACCTTTCAGAGAACAGAGGGTTTTGCAAGCCTTCTTTTCCAATGTGAGCACGTGACTTGCACAGCCAGGTTACCACATTAGTTTGGAAAACTTTCATTTGCCTGTCCAAGATATTCAGCTCCCTCATAACTGCATTTCCCGTATTCATACATTCACTGTCACAGGAAATGTCTTTTTTTTAAAGGGAGCGTTTTTTCTGCTATGTATTAGTAGGGTTTTGCTTAAATCCATTTATTTTGTGTAATATTATTCTTGTTGCATAGGAAAGCTTCTGCAGGACATCTGTCATTGTGCCAGAGCTTGAAGGGGCCCTTTATTTAAAAGAAGATGGAAAAAAATCCTGGAAGAGGCGTTATTTTCTTCTACGGGCTTCTGGAATTTATTACGTACCCAAAGGAAAAACCAAGGTCAGGAAGCCAAATAAGCCTTTTAGCAATAAAACAATTCATGGAGGTGAAAGTGAAGAACTCCCAAGGTGACATTTTAAGAGCAGTGTCTGGTGCATCTAAGAGGGTTTTTTTGTTGTTTTAACTTTGGCCACACCACTTGTGCAAATATTAGAAGGTTATCACTGAATCCTGTCACGTTTCCCTTCTTTTGATTTCTATGGATAGATAAAAGCATTAATGAAATAGCGCTCCTTCAGAAGTCAATGGGGGAAAAGGAAAACAACACAGCACCCGTCAGTTGGTGTTATACTGCAAATAATGCTTCACTTATACAGCGTCCCTGTGGAAGAATGTTTAAAAATTTTCAAGTAAGCTCATTTCTTGTCACAAACAGAGGAATCTGACTTTGTTTGATAAAAGCTTTCTGTGCTAGTAACCACCATGCAGAAATGCCATACATCTTTTTTCTGCAGTGATCTTTACCTAGAGAATGCATTGTGTCTTTTACTGCTTTTTAAGACTGCCCTTTGTAAAAAAGAAGTGAGACAGAGGCATCCACTTGACAGAATTAAGTGCACTGACATTTACTATTGCAAAGTATTTTAAGAGTCTGAATTACCAGCCCTGGAGAAACAAAGCAGTCCTGGGTGTGTTGCATATGAGGGCAGCTGGCTGCTCTTTTCCGCTGTGACAAGGTGGAATGACTGCTTTTGGGACTAGAGTATTATTTTTATTATTTTGAGAAGCGTTACTGCTTATAGCTCTGTTAATGCTTCAGATTTGCTCTAGATAGGAATTCTAGTGCTAATGTTGGACCTCCRCTGTTATGATTTGTGCTGTGAAACTTAACTCTTCTGCCATTCCCTGACTGAATTACAAAGGAAGAAAAAGAATCAATTGATGGCTGATAGAGGCATGCAGTTCTACTGCTCCAGGGACCTGTGTTTATAACCAAATCTCAGTGAAACACAGATCTAGATTGCTTTGCTGCTTTCACAGCAATTTATTGTGACTTTACTTGACCCTGATACAATGTCTTTCAGTCCTCAGATCATCTTGCACACACAGAACATTTTATTAATTAGAAATTAGAACTCTATTTGGAAAACACTTAAGAGAGAAAAGAGTATACGAGTGGTCAAATGAAAAGGCCATCTAGGGCATTTCATTGTAGCCTGCCACCACCAATGGCCAGCAGCAGAGTGCCTAAGCTGGGCAAGCATATACTGATATTTCCCCAACCTTTTTTTCATCCTTCAGTGACTTTCCATCACAGTTGAGATGAGGAAAGTGCTTTCCTTTTTCCRATGATGGGCTGCAAATGTAGGGTCAGGATGGAGTTATGCAGTCACCTTGGAACAGCTGTTTTGGTTTAACACTTTATTGCCTGTCAGCCATTGCAGCCTCTGTACTGCCTTGCCTATAACTGAGCCGTTGTAAGGAACTGTGAGAGTGCTCCGAACCCACTGCCTTACCAGCTCAGCTGGTTGCAGGGATTTAGGACCTTGACTCAAATTCTTTAGGAGAGAGTCACAGCTCTTTAAGGTGGTACCACACTCAACTGTTTGCTTCAGTAGCAGCTTCAGCAAAAGGACACATGAGTCCGTGCGTCAGCCAGTCTAGAGAAAGTCTCTTAGCCCAAATCTATGTGTAATGGTGATTTAAGCTAGTGACTGGGCTCTGTGCTGGAACAGCTGTGGCTCAGGTATAGATCTCTTTTGGGGAGACAGTAATCTCTGGTAGGTGAGCAGGGTGCTGGGAGGGTGCTAACATCTTAAAGCACTGCAGCAGGATTCAGTAGAGCTCTTCAGTCAAAACCCTTAATTATGCCAGTTCATCTCATGTCAAGGTGGTGCTAAACATGCTCATGAGTGGTTCAGTGGTTCAGCTGTGGGTAGAGTGATCTTTCATTGAGGTACAGAAAAAAGCAGCTGGTGGGCAATAATATCTTCAGCTGCTGCAGCCGTTTAGAAATTCATCATATGATCATGTTTTCATTTTTTATTAAAAAACAAAGAAGTCTGACAAAGCTTGGGCACTTTGTGTTGGCTATAAAATACATTGCAAACCTTTGAAAATGCAGGGACACTTTCAGATAATTTTACAAATGTGTCTTTTTTTTTTTTTTTTTTTTTAACAAATGAGGTACCCGTCAGCATTCTCATCTTAGTTTCTTTCTTCAGCATTAGTCTACTTGCATCTCATTCAAAAAAGTGCTATTAATGGACAGGGCCACAAAACAGCTGAATCCAAATTGCAAACACAATTCAAAAATTAATTTCTGTTAATTATGTTGTTTTGTCTGGTCATGTTAAAATTGCAGAAGTAGTAGCAATAAGTGTCATTGATTGTCCCTTGCATGAAAATTTGTTCCTTACTTAGAAGAAAATAACAACTGCATGCATATTGTTTTTAATTGCTGTAAACAGGTTCCTAAAGGAAAGGAACAACTCATTATATAGCATGGATTTGAGCATGCTTAGGAACTTGCAGTGTCGGAAAATCAGTCAGTGACAAAATCMCATGAACTTCAGGGGAGCCTGGATAGGGAAGCCCTATCTAGATAGAATATGGAAATTTTCCTCTCCTCAAAAATCTTACCGGCAAACCCAGTTAACTACAGAGTTTATAAATGCATCAGCATAAATAAACCCAGCTGAAGGGTGTATCTTAGTAAAACTAACAATAAGAATGAAAACAGCACAGAAGAATCATCACATGCTGAAATATAAGCCTGTTCTTAGCGGCAGAGAGGGAATGGGGTTTATTCCCTTTTTTCCACAATTTCGGGATTTCTCGGTTTAGCCAGAAATGACCAATTGACAAGATCATTTTTGCATTTCCCTCCAAAAGATAGCAAGAGGTATGCTTTGTATGCAGAATTCTTCTGCACAGAAAAGTGTGCCAGCAACAGACACCTTGTTACTTCAGCAACATACTATGAGCAAGTAAATATTATGATAAACAGAACAGGAATAGTGCCAGGAAATTTGAGAAAATTCAAAGCAGAACAGATGAAATGTGTGCTTATTTCCTGATGAGAGTTTACATTTGTTACAAATATGAAGGAAAAGCAAGCTCCTAAAGCAATTTAGAACCCAAAACTTTCTTTCTCCCCGCCGAATCATAAGGGCATGATTAGGTTTATATGCGTTTTATTAAGGTTATTACCACGTTTCTTCTGTTCAGTCGTTAGTCTTAAGCCAAAATCTCCACACAAAGCACTGAAGCACAGCAAAATCAGAACAACAGCAAAATGTTGCAGTGTTGCATATTATTCCCGATATATACTGACCCTCTTCCAATTGTTAGATTAAGAGTGCACGTGCTTAAAATTCTTCTTAAGTCAACTCCATGACAATTAAAAAAAAAAAAAAGAGCATCAGTGTTATGCACTTCGAAAACAGTCATTCAATGAGTCTCGCATCAAAATTTAATTCCTTCTAACAATGGTGTGCTTGATTTTCATTTGTAGACGTCCCGGGATCTGGCATGCTTCATTCAGTTTGAGAATATGAATGTTTATTATGGTACTCAACACAAAGTGAAATACAAGGCACCTACAGATCACTGCTTTGTGTTAAAGGTAATGTGCAAGAAAAGGTTCTGCAAATGTCATATACAAATTCTTTCATATGCAAACATGTTAATTTCAGACTCCAAGGACCCTGATCTTTATGGGACAGAATGCCTTCTGCAAAATTCTGGCTCTTTTCTACTTCAGTTCGTTCTTGATCAGCAACATGCCTTAAGGATCTTCTTAATTTTAAGGACTGGTAGTCCTATGATGTATGGTGTGGTCACAGCTATTGAATAATTTGTTCAACTGTGATGCAAAATCTCACAGAAGTACAGATCTCAGATTGCATATTTTATAGCAAACCTATTTGTGGCAGGAGGGCAAAGGCCTTTGTTCACCCACTCATGTGATGACGTACCTGCTGCTGAAGTGTCACAGTGCTGCCCCTCCCATTCATAACAGTGCAAATAGCCTGGGAATTCTGCCTTCCTCTCAGGAAAGGAACAGAAACCCATGGTTTCCCCATAGCTCCAGGTAGTAGAAATGGAGGTTTATTGTTTCCTGCAGTATTGTATGTTTCTATGGCATTATATTGGAGTAATTAGGTCTTAATTATTATCTATCATTAATGCAGGTTTTAGAATACAGTAGAATTACTGTGTACAAGACAGAAGATAATCTTGTTGCTGCTTCTCTATCTAAATGCTTTGCAGTGCAAACAAGATGTTGGAGAACACAGTATCTTGCCAGCTCAGAAAATAGTCACAGGAAACAGATTCACATAAGAGGTCACTTATAATACCACATTTCTGGTTGTAGCTGCACATTTATAGCACTTTTTGTACAGTTTCAAAATGTTTGCTAGCCTAATTTACACAAGGCCAAGCAGAAGTGGTTTATAGACTCAGACTAATTTTCTGTAACAGATGTATCTAATTAACACAGCTGAGATGTTTAACTACTGCAGTTCTCCACAAATGTCTCTGCAAAAAAGGCTTTATCCTTATTTGTAAAAAGGGGTGCTCTTTCTGAAATCAACAGGTAAGTTTTCTTTCTGAAAAACACAAACTTTTAAGAAAAAAAGAAGGAAAAGGAAGGTCAATTTAAAAAATAAGGGAAAGTTGATTTTTCTAAATCTCTGAGACTGTAGGTGTCCTTTAGATCTTAGTACAAGATCCCATACAAAACAGATGAGTTTTGAGATGAGTAAGGAGTATCTTAATACTTTAAATGTTTTTAAAAGTTGTTCACATTCTATTCAGGTGAAAGTAAGATAGTTCAGAAGCACAGTTTTTGAGGTGTATGTAGCAATGTGTTTAACTGTTCATAATCGGTGGAATACTTTATGGACTTTCTGCCATCTTTTATGAAAATTGGTATGCTATTAATCAGAACTTACACAGAAAAAAGTCACCACTAGGCTAAAATACTTGCTTTATTGGATGTCTGATGTTACCACTGTAATTGTAGAAGTGTTAAGAACAAGATCAAAAGCCCACTAAGGAAAACTTTATGTGTAGTAGGCTTATGAATGTTTGAAACATACTTAGCAAAAATATTTGCTGTGATGCTTCTGAAATGTTTGTGGTATACTAAAATAAACATCATATTGATGAGCTCATTATATCTGAAGAACACTATTTTGTGATGAATAGATTATGTTACAGTGATTGTGCTTCATTTTAATTCCCRCAAATCAACATTTGGTAGATTCCTGACTGGCTCAGTTTTAGACTTGACTGAAACTTATTCCTTTAACAGCTGTCTCTTGCAGTGGTTGATAAGGATTGGTAAGGGATTGGTAAGGAATAGTAAGCAAACATAGATATGTTCAAGTCTTCTGTTGTTTCAGAAGTCTAAGCCTCCCATTTGGGGTGTTTTTTTGAGAGTGAGACAATGGAGAGTTGCATGTTTCGTATCATTTTTGTGCAATGATTTGAGTTTTATATTTACTCTTCTGAAGGCATGCAGCTGAGATGAGTTCGGTCCTATCTTCTCTTACCTTTGGAGGCTGGAGCTGAAGATGCAATATTTCTTGAGCTCTGTGGGCTGAGGGAAGGAGCAAAGCTAAATGTTGGTGTTTCTGAGTGGATATTTGGTGACACAAAAGTGTGTGATGAAGGACAAAGAGCAATTTATTACTCTTAGTCACATTTTGTTCCTGTCCGTTTTCACATGGAAGTATCCCAGAGGAAAATATCTCTCTTGCTGGGAGACACTTGTTCTGAGACGTCAAGGAAAACAAACCATCATCTTTGAGATATTTCTCATCCTGCCATATTTTCAGAATAAAGTCCTCAAAATGAAATGATAGTACTTTTGCAGACAGGTGCAGTGAGCACAAGGCAATAGGTTTAACAGGTAAACAATTGTCTTCATTACCTAGTGATTCTAAAGGAATTTGGAGGCCCAGCTCAGTCTTGGCCAAATGGAAACTTCTCCGCAGCCAAGGCTGCATGCTGTGTCATCACAGCTCTTCCACTCCCCTGCATATGTCTGAGGATGGTGAGCTCTGCTGAGGTTCTCTTCCAGTTACTTCTTCATGTCAGCTGCAAGAGGTTTGTCAGCCTCACCTCGACCCCTGGGAAGTTGCTGGAGCAACTAGTCCTGGAAAGCATTAACAGACACATGAAGGACAGGAAGGTGACCAGGAGTAGTCAGCCTCGAGAAATTGTGCTTAACAATTGCGTTTCGGGTAAAAGGAGAGCAGTGAATGTTGTTTAYTTTGACTTTTGTAAGGSTTTTGACACTGCCTCCCATAACATCCTAATAGACAAGGTGGTGAAGTACTGGCTAGAAAAGTAGACAGTGAGGTGAATTGAAAGCTGGCTGGACTGCAGGTCCCAGAGGGTTGTGATCAGTGGCATGAAGTGCAGCTGGAGACCAGTCACTAGTGGTGTCCCCTAGGGCTCGATACTGGGGCCAATACTGCTTAACTTTTTCATTAATGACCTGGATGGTGGGGCTGAATGCACCCTCAGCAGGTTTGTAGATGACACAAGACTGTGAGGAGGGGCTGATACCCTAGAGAGTGGTGCTGCCATTCAGAGGGACCTCAACAGGCTGGAGAAATCGGCAGAGAGGAATGTCATGAAGTTCAACAAAGGAAAGTGCAAAGTCCTGCACCTGGGAAGGAATAACCCCATGTACCAGTATAAGCTGGGAGCCAACCAGCTTGAGAACAGCTTTGCAGAGAAGGACCTGGAGGTCCTAGTGAACAATAAGTTGAACTTGGGCCAGCAGTGTGCCCTCATGGCAAAGAAAGCCAACAGTCTCCTGGGCTGTATTAGACAAAGTGTTGCCAGCAGATCAAGGGAGGTGATCCTTCCCCTCTACACAACACTGATGAAGCTGCATCAGGAGTGTTGTGTCCAGTCCTGGACTCCGCAGTACAAGATAGACATGGACATACTGGAGCGAGTTCAGCAAAGGGTCACTAAGATGATTAAGGGACTGGAGCATCTCTCAAATGAGGAAAGGCTGAGAGAGCTGGGATGACTTAGCATGGAGAAGAAAAAGCTCAGAGGGATCTTATCAATGTGTATAAATACCTGATGGGAAGGTGTAGAGAAGATGGAGCCAGACTCTTGTCAGTGATATCCAGTGACAGAAGGAGAGGCAGTGGGCACAAACTGAAACACAGGGAATTTCGCTTGAACATAAGAAAACACTTTTTGACTGTGAGGGTTGTTGCACACTGGAACAGATTGCCCAGAGAGGTTCTGGAATCTCCATCCTTGGAGATATACAGAACTTGACTGGATATGGTCCTGGGCAACCTGCCCTAGCTGACCCTGCTTGAGCAGGGGTTTGGACCAGATGATGTCCAGGTGCCCTCCAACCCCAATTAGTCTGTGATAATGTAATTCTGTGAAAGTTGTCCGTCTTTAAGGCAATTTGGGGAAGGTCATTGAAAGAGGAACAACCAGAGTCCATGCAAGCTGTTCAGTGAGAATGGCACTAAATCAAAGGAGATTTTTGCATTTTGAAAAATAGATTAGTCTGCAGCCCATATTAGCTCCAGTAAGCCATTCCACCACTTGGAAGGTTTTTGAATAATAGCATACTACTACAGTTTTTTTATGAAATTGTATCTTTCCGAGTGCCCTGAGAAGCTCCTTGGGATCTGTTGTCTCAAAGCAGTTAGCAGTCATTTGCCAAGTTACTTATTCTGCTGTGTCTCAAACTTGACGAAAGTCACTGCCCAGCTTAGAGACAAGAGACCARCTTGTGCTTTACAATGAAGGAAAAATACAAGAACTTAGCAGTTTCAGCAACATCTTGCTTCTGTGCAAGGCAGAAAATCCTGCTGAATTTAGAACCAGACATATTCTCCCAGCTTTGAGCACTGAGCTGAAAAAATACTCTATTTATTTCTGGCCCTGCTGGTTAAGTTTCATTGGCGTCCTTACTTCAAGAATAGGGGAAATGTTTTTTGTTCATTCAAAGGGTAACAAATGGCCAGTGAGATGGTCTTAGTTGGAGATGAATATGACCTCATGCTTGAAGGAAGCATCCCTTCTTTTCTGCCAGTCCSCATTTGCATAATGAGTCCTCTGAACAAATAACTGGGCTAAAACCAATAAAAATTGTATCTGCCTCCAAAGGTACAACATTTRTACCTGCCTCCTGTCTCATAATACTGGGGAGAAAAAATACCACRTTTCATTTCATCTCCTCCCCAACCTTGGTCATCTCTGTTTTTATGGACGAAAGAGCTCTCAAGAGAGATTATATGAGAGCATTCCTGACATTTTTGCGCCTATGTGCAAGGGACTGTCAAGAATTTCTGGGAAAGAGGAACCCTGTAACTAATGTTAACCACAACCCTGGCGACATAGTTTTTGGTAGAATGACTGCCTGTCCCAGCTAACACACAGAAYGTGTATCTAAGCGCAAAGCCAGTGAATGGGCAGCTCCCTCTGTCCTGTTTCTTTCTGAATCTAGCCATTTAATTTCAACTTCAGTTTTCATATCTGGGCTAATTAGCTGGTGCTGGCTTGGGTACTGATAGTTAGACTGCTAGTGTAACAGCAACAAGATGATTTGCATCATGGACTGGTTGCTTTGATACTTAGTCAGCAGCTGGGATGCATTTTGCATCCTGTGATGTTGGCAGCTGCACCCAGACCAGCTAGCTTAAACTAGCTCAAATGCAAATGCTCTGGGCTGCAGATCCATCCTGAAGAGGATGTTCCTCTTGCAGCTAGAGAATCATGATGAGTTGTCAGTGCTTGTTAACCATAATTTCTTCCCGTCACACCAGCACCCTATTGTATATCCTTTAGCTCAGATCAAAAATGGAGGATTTTTTGCGTGTTTGTTAAGTATCAAGACACTGAGAAGATAATGGAGAAAAGGGTAGTTGAGCACAAACTTAAGAATGCATCTCAGTGTCTACTAGCAAAGGAGAAGACACTTTGTTCAGCTCATTCAGTAGTTTCCTTTCAGAGGCAGGAGAAAGCCCAGCTGGGACCAACCGAAAAGAGCACAGGTGGCTCATCAGCATGGTCCAGAGCAGGGTCCCCTTTAGCTGTCCCTGTGCAGCAAACCAGAGCTGATGTGGCTGATCCCGAAGATGAGAGTGCAGGCCAGTGCAGAGGCTCCAGTGGAGCTGGATTTCAGGAATCCTTAGGCTTTGGGGCAAATATAGAGCTTGAAGAACTGTTTTATTTTTCTAGTAATCACTTGGTCTGTGCTGAGCTATAACTCTTTTAAATTGATTGATCTATGCCAGTGGCAAACAAGCCTCCCTCCCTCAAAAAAGTCCCCCACTTAAAAAACACAAAACAAGATGAAAACCCCTCAATGTATTAAAAATAGATTCTCTGAATGAAATAAGCACTTCTGGAGCATTTGCTCCTGTGAACATGCAAATTCTTCCTGTTTTCCACTCAGCCTAAAAGTAACATGAAAATTTAAAGATCCCACCCTTCACTTTGACATCAGATAAAATGGATCTTTTCTTAGTAGAGATGTGGAGGTACAGTGGAACAGTAATATCATGACCTGAGGAAGCCACCCTGTGACCTCCGCAGGCAGAAAAGAGAAAAGGAAAGGGCAGCCGAGTGTGAAAGAAGACCCTCACTAAAACCGGCATCTGTTAAGGTCAGGGCTGTGTCTCTGTTGCCCGGCAGAGAGGAGAAGGGAGCCGGTGGCAGCACGGCTTTCCCTGCCACCCCGTGGAGACAGATGGTCACTCTTGAAAGAGAAATGGAAAGGGAACAGAGATCTCTCTCCACAGAAATAATTTTGCTCACCACAGCAAGTGCACAAGTTGGAGTGGTTTGGTTCCTCAGAGTCTCATTTGCATTTACAAATGCAAATTTTTATTCAGAGATTCCCTGTAGATCTTCCCTTTCACCATCTACTACATTATTTGGGGAATACTGTGGAAAGGAATGGGACCTTTTGTGATTTATTTCATATTCTGAGGCTGAAAGCCCTCAAAAGCAAGAGATTCCGCCTTGAAGGAAGGCATCTGTTCATCTTGCTAGTGACAGTTTCTGTTGCACTGAGCAGAAATTGTGAACACAGTAAAATGTAAAGTTTATTTTGTATGTTGAGTGTGTGTGTGCATRTGCTAGTCCAGGAGCTGGTTTTCTTGTGCCACATTTAAAAATGCTCGAAGCAGACAAAAAGCAAGGTAATCTATATGCAAATTTGCTGGTTTAGGCAGTCTGATGTGCCAGTGACAAAGAGTGAATTTAATTATAGTTTATTGGTGCTGGTTGTGCTTGAGTAATCTGGAGGTAATGGTGCATAATGCTGAATTAATCTAGGATGAAAAAAATTGGTTTCTTGGGGATAAACTGAAACAAAGGCAAATCATCCTCTATTTCCACAGATGGGTACATTTTCCTGTGCGGTCTATACAGCTAAGTTTTCCTGGTGTAATTTGGAAGCTACCGAATTTTTTAAAATTTTCTAATGATCCACAGAATTTTGGAAGTAAATTTTCAAGAAGAATAGCTTCTGTTTGCAACAGTGGAGTTATTCCAGCAGATAATTTGGTGTTTAGTTGCTCCACTGCTCATTCCCTCCTCCTCCTCACACCCCATATGCTCCCTTGCGGACTGAGTCATGTACATAATGCATTCAACACAATGGCATCTAAGAAGGTAGAAAGTGAGTATTAGCAGTGTTCAAGACAGAAGATAGTGGGAAGAAGAACAAATGATTAGCACAGGAAACAAGGATACACAACAGGAAATTTTCTAGTTCTTTATGTGAAAGATTTGGAAACTATTGCATTAGCATAAATGCTTCAGATAAATATTTCAGAGTAAAATTCATTGTTAGATAATCTGAAAAAAAAGCAAAAGTAGAAATATTCTTTATTGCAGAGCACTTTCAGATATCTGGAATTATGCTCTTAGTATGTACACACAGTTTTGCAAGATTAATGTATAAACAATATGGAGAATAAGGACAGAGACTGGGCAGTGAGAAAAGGAGTATAATAGCATTTGAACATTTTATTTGCTGTGTAAAGCTGTCCTCTTCGTTTACAATAGCTTTTTTTTTTTTTTTAATGAACCAAAAATATTGCCTCATTCAGGGGAATGTGGGTCCAAAGAATAATTCCTTATAGTAAGGCAGTTGCTGTTTTAGCTTTACAGTTCATGCACACGTCTTCAAACGGTCAGGTAAGCCTGGTCATCTTAATRCAAGGAGGGATAGCATCAGAATTTGACTGCATTTAACAGCAGGCAGTGGATTTGAAGCAGTTTGGAGTGATTTTTCAAAGGTGCTGAGTATTAATTCTACTTTCAATCATAGGAGTTGTGAGTTCTCAGCTTTCCCGAGAAGCAAGCTCGAAATAGCATAAGTTGGTGACCAGAGAGTAAGGTATCCAAAAACAGTCATCATTTTTGGAAAATTTGGCCTAAAGCCAAAGCTTTTGATCCAAAACTAGTCACTTATTTTATGCTTCTGGCTATTGTTTCTGCCTCAGGGAGTGAGCAATGATTCATTTATTTTTGGGCAAGGAATCCAACAAGATGCCTGAATAACTTCAGTTTACTTTTCATCTTCCATGTTGGAAGAAGGTGAAGTAAGAGAACATTTTATTAGGATAATCTCTGATTTCATGCACACACAACCTGTCTGCTTTTAGTCATTTGTTTTGGCATGAACCTTAGAAACCACATCTTTCAGTTCCCATCGCTTTAGGTTTTCAATGTGTTCTATCTTGTTTTCCTTAGGCAAAGAGTTTACTTTATATCTGAAAATGTAATCAGAGCACAAATATATATATTTTTAAACCTCTCAAAAAAATAAGCTCTTTATATTCAAGTGCTTCTGCTTTCTTTATCTGTAGACAGTCGATACTTGTAAAGGAGACAGTAAGTCAGAGGATAACACTCAATTCTTTTCCAGACCCTTTCACTGCTTTCCTGGGTGGGACACAGCACAGCCTTTTGCAGCCTGATGTTTGAGGTGTTCAGGCCTTAATGAGTAATTGGTGTCCAACACTTCCAAAAATCAAGCCAGATTTTTGCCTGTGTCTGTTTCCCCAGCCATAAAGTACCAATGATGCTACCCATTCATCATTATTAAGAACTTTGACATCTGCAAAGGAAAAGGACACTGCAGTTAGACTACATTACATTTCAATGCCTATATGATTGTTTTCCAGGCATTATACCATGGGAAATTCTTTTTCTGTGAGAAAAATTCTGGAGTCCCTTTCTACTTGCATATTACCACTTTTCATTCAAACTCTGACTTCTGAGGTGATTGCGTTTTCAGTGTTCTCCTTTATAATTCATTGTTGTGCCAGATGTTTCAGAGGCAAAAGGAATAAACCTTTTCAGAGGCTATATTTTCACTTTGCTGTCAGATGATTGTAATGACCTTTTCTGGACACAGTATGCACCACGTAACAGAATAATTTCTCTCTCTCTACACGTGAGGCATGTAAGCTGTGGCATTACATGCCACATGTGGCAGGTTAGTGTTTTGTCTAAAGATACAGTATTTTCTCACATGATCCTATCATGACTGACATTGCTACGACCTCTGCTACTTTCACAAAGAGGTTATTACAGGCACTATACATCTAGTTTAGCAAAAATGGGTATCCATAGGGACCAGACCTCCTTCCCTCTGTATGCTGTGGCACACATCTGTCCTGAGACTCAGGAGCTATGAGATGAGGAAATTGATTTACATGGATCTTCACATCAGGTCATTATTTCCTGGGACTGAAGGCTGTCCCAATTCCGTTCTGAATTGATCATCCTGAGTCAGCATTTCTATGCACTATCTAATGATTTTCGTGTGTCACCTGAAGTTTTTGGTAGAGATCTGAACTTGTAGTGGTCATGGTCAACAGCAGAGACTTCTGCCACTTGTGTAGACAAAGCAGTTTCACTACCCACTACTTCCCAAGTGAGCAAGTGGCTGGAGGGATGTGTGTGTGACAATTTTTAGCTAAAACTTTATACTTTCCTATCCAAAGTTGCATGTTTCGTGTATCTAAAATCCAGAAGAAGCCAAATATGTCCATTTGAGCTGCTTTCTAATAATCTCTTACAGGTATGAACCTTCAGTGTTGATCTTGCTGCTTCTGATGTTCAGTCTCRTGGCCCAGCTTTGTACAGAGGTGCAGCAGGCAACCTCTGCTCTTGTAGCATGCAGCAGGCCTGATCCAAAGCCCAGTAAAGGTAGAGGGGTTATTTCCAGCCTAGCTCAGTGGGCTATGGGTCCTGTACAAAGTTGTTTTATGTGTCATAGGTAAAGTTGCCCATAAAAAGAGAGCCAATGCCAAGACCTCTCTTTTTTCTGACAAAGWGACTGATACTATGGTTCTTAGCTGATGCTAAGAAACAGACTACCAGCAAGGTTTTGAGGCATTTAACGTTCCTTATGAGAATAGGGTGTTCCGCATATTGCTWGTTTGGATCCTAATTGACAGAATATACTTGTGACTCCGCATTTAATCGTGGTTGCTGATTGGAGTAATTTAATCAAGGAACTGACTGAAGTAATCTAGAGTAGGCCTTGCTGGCAAATATCAGTAGTTAAGATAGATTGTCCTAGCAGAGAGGACCTCGGAAGAATGACTGCATAGGTCAGGAGTCTGCAGGCTGGAAAAGACATGACTTGTCAGGAACGTGATGCAGGTTTCTTGGCTTGTGAGTGGCATGGAGAAGTAGGGCTAGGGGTCAGTTGGTCAGTGTCTCTTCCAAAACGATAACATCAAGTGAAGCTAGGTTCAGAGCAAAAGGAGGTGGTTCTCCATAGATTGTGCAGTAGACTTGTGAAAATTGTTGCTAAAAGTTATGTTGTGGATGTCAGAAGTTTATCTGGGCTCAAGAAAAAGCTGAAGTACCTCAAAGAGAAATCCATGGAACAATCTAAATACAAATAAAATACATCCTGCTCAGAAAATCCCCTGAGTTGAAAATAATTGCAAGCAGGGAGAGTACTGAGAAGGAAGTATCATGTAAGCTTGTCCTGTTCTTTCGCTTCCCCCATTTATGCCACTGTCAGAGTCAGGATACTAGGCTCAAGGATCTGTGATCTGACCCAGTACAGATGTCCTTGTGAAACTGAGATTTTGGTAGGGTGCCCCAGCAGGGGGGCCTGCAGCAGCCCCTCTGAGCTCCCACAGCAGATCCCCAGAGCAGGGCTGTCTGACAGGGCTACCTGGCTTGCTGTACACCGTTTCCTCCTCTGCCGTGTTTATGCAGTGTTCACTTTCTCCCAAATGTTTGCATGAATTATCTATTAAATTATATCTTTTTTTATAGTTTTAATAAAAAGCTGTTGGTAGGTGTGGTTTTTGAAAATGAGGGGAGATATATGGGGTCATTGGACTGTTTTTAGTTGTGGTGAAAAGGGAGAAGAAAATCCTTGCTTTATCATTTTGAAAGCCTCTGATGCCATCTGCTGGGTTCGGTATGACATAACATATTAGAACAAGATTGCTAGGTGCTGACTGAAAAGAGCATGAAGAGTTGAATTTATCCAGGGCTGTAGTGTCTTTGTTTGCATCTCCTGGTTCTCTTGACTCTGTTGGTGGTAAGGTAACCCATGTCCCTGAGATGTACTGGGCCACACAGATAAGTGCCTTCTTATAGTTTTTTTTAATGACACTGTTAAGACTGACTTGTCTAATGGTTTTTACTGTGTTTGRTCACACAATAGAGAAATGCTGGAAGAAAACTGGGAGTGTCTGTCAGTGTGCCCTGGCCTCTGTGCAGGAGTGAATACTGCTGAGCAGCACAGCAGCTGCCTGAAGCATGGGTCCCATGGGGCAGACACAGGGTCTGCTCTGCAGTTTGAATGCCTTGGGGCAATGAGGTGGTGACCCCGGGCTCCAGCATGAGATGTCCCTAGCTCTCTCCTTGGGAATGYCCACAAGCAAGCTAAAAGAGTAAGGTAGCTATGGCCCATCCAGAGGACTGATGTGGACCTCGCATGTTCATAGTGCAGTGCAGGTGGCCAGCTATGCAGGTGGAGAGAAACCATGAACTCAACTGTGACAATGTTCCAGTGACCTGTGTGAGCTGCTGGGTTCAAACATATAGGGAGTTTTAATGTAGTTACCCACAGCACTGGCTTGGGACACTTGCGTTGCTGTGAGTCCCCACTACAGTAATATCCTTATCACAACTGTCTCCCAGCGTGTTTGCTCTTGCTCCTGAGTTTGATGGTGCAGGGTTTTGGCTTCAATACTGGTTTGCGCAATCCCATCCTCTCTCCCAGCCCTAGCTGCTCATGCCCTCCCCATGCCACAGTGCACCCTGTCCCCATGCTGTGTGTGAGGCCATGCTGTATACTGCTGAGTTAAATAAAATAAAAAATCCCACAAAAACTCTAGCATGATAAAATGGGTTATTTTTAACCCAGTTCAGTTCCTTTTTTCAGTTCACTGTGTGGCCTCATAAACAGTTGGGTCAGCACAAGCG
Source organism: Apteryx rowi (assembly GCF_003343035.1). NCBI lineage: Eukaryota > Metazoa > Chordata > Aves > Apterygiformes > Apterygidae > Apteryx > Apteryx rowi. The sequence continues at coordinate 1,304,495 of NW_020448653.1, forward strand.
AGGAGGCCTGGTGTCCGCAGCACTGAGGGAGGAGCAGGGACATGGCTGAAGAGCAAGACCTCTGTATTCAGCACTGCTTTTGAAGCCCCTGTGTCATCCAGCTGTGGCCAGGGCTTGGTGTCAGCATCAGGGAAGTCCCAGACATGAGCAGGTGTCTGTGAAGAGACATCTGGCTGCTACGTCAGAGCCGTYGTGGAGGAAGGGCAGCCCAGGTCATCAGGCTGCAGACACTGCTCTGTGCGGGCCACGAAGAACCCGGCTGAGCTTAATGATATATAGAAAACAAGGGTCCTTGCTGTTAGGTGGAAGTAAGCTTTGAATTTTCTACTGCTCAGGCAGAGAAGAGAGTGATTTGGCTATAGTGAATCCTCAGAGCATATTTAAATGCACTTTTGTGCATTAACCAAGTTTCACTAACTGTGCACCTAGAATTTAAAAAAATATTCATCAAAATGAATACCTGAATGAGGGGTAATGAAGCCTTTGGCTTTGGTTTCATTTTTTTCCTTATGTCTCAAGAGATGGTCGTGTAAAATCCCATCCGYGCTACTAAAATCCATGCTACTAAAATCTTACAGCCTTCCCTGCTGTAGTGCAGGGAGCAAATTCCTTCTGAATCTTAGGGAGGATGTTCAATTTGCAGGCAAGGAGTCAGCCCAACATTTTGGTAACTTTTGAATTGCAGTAATATATCRCTACATATCATACTGTGCTGAGCAGTAATGGAGAGAGGTCCTAGACTGCATCAAAAAGAACCAAAGAAAGAGGTTTAACAGATGTGTAGGTTTCTGAAAATGGTTACTTCTGATAGTGTTGCATTTTGAATAATCCTCTAGCTACAGCATGTGACAGTTTTACAGAATTGTTGGCAAGCAACAGCAAGAGTAAAGCAGAATGAAAACTTGTAGGAATAAAGCTAGAACTAGACCCAAAGGAAGGCGGTGAGTTGAGAAGGGAGAATCTGTTTCAGCTGAGATTTTACGCTTATCCAAATTTAACATGCTCTTTGAAAACTAATCATGTTCAGCTTTCAGTCTGGATGCCTTACAGATGGCAAGCCCCAGTGAGAAACATACTTCCTTCCAGTGTTTATACATTAAGTGTTAGACCTTGAACCATGACATTTCTAGACTTCATTGACCTCTAGATCACTATTAGATTTCTATAACTCTTGAATTCATATTACAAAGTATTGAAATTGTTTCAAGCAAATGCTACCAGTGGTAATTCACATGTAGTTCACAATCACCATCTTTTTCATATTTTCTTATACTGTTTTACTTTTCTTTTCAAATCATCTTTATGTTAACATGGTGCCTGTAGGCAGTGTTCTCACCAAAGTCACTGTGCGGTGCCTTCATACTTTTGTATTGCAACTGATCTCTGTGTTTGTCTAATTGCATGAATTAATATCTTTCAGCACCCTCAGATTCAGAAGGAGTCACAGTATATCAAATACCTTTGCTGTGATGATCAAGCAACTCTGCATCAGTGGGTAACAGGTATAAGAATTGCCAAGGTGAGATTAAAAGTAAATTTCTGTGTGGCCTCACTGGCCACATATGTTTTCTGTGACATTGTAAAGTCCTGCCTCCCTCAGGTAATCTCCAACTGGAGATGTGATTGTGCCAAGAATGGACATATATATTCATGCTAATTTTAGCATAGAAATGAAGAGCAGAAGGCCATGACTTCAGCACAGATTTACTAAATGCTCCTGTACGCTAGTTATCAATGTGTTTTCCCCATTAACATGTAAGAATAAATTTTGTAGCTACAAAATTAACGTACTCATAAAACTCACACCACAGATATGTGATGTAATAGTAAGATGCTGTGGCTAAAGATGGACAGGCTCTGGTTCATGTCTTACACTGCCAGAGCTTTTTGCTCTAGAGCCCAGGATTCAGCATCCCAAGTCTCCAGTCTGAAAATGTAATACTTGGAAAGCACTGGAAAAGGATATTTATTGAGCATGGTTGGTTTTAAAGCCAAGTTTCAAGATGTTTACAAATACTGAAATGAACATAAAATGTGAGAGTGATATCAGTAGGACTGCATTTGGCCATGGGGATTAATGTTGTTTTTGCTAGTGTGGAGATGTTTTCCACCTGGTCCTATACAGAGATGGGGCAACACTTCTAGAAACAGGTACTTTTTAAACAAAGCTGGGCAGGAAGGAATGGGGTCAGAAATGTTGTCTGAGAGCAAAATGAATGCTTGGCCTATTTCAAGTTTAACACCTTGTTGTATTGTTTTGCAGTATGGCAAGACACTATAYGATAATTACAAATGTGCAGTGAAGAGAGCTGGCTTGGCCTCTCGGTGGACAAATCAAGGGATGATGGAACCAGCTGTCTCTGCAGGATCCTTATCTACAGGTACCAGTGCTGTCAGAGCAGTTGAAATCACAATTACTGCCCTCTTCTCTGCCCCCCCCCCCCAAATCATGAGCAGTGCATATAGTCTGTGTTCAAAAAATTTTCCCATGGATTCAGCACAATAATGACTTGTTCTAGAGAGCCCAGTGTAGCTCTGAACTATAATCAAGCTCGCTCCGTGCACTTCTTTTAAAATTATGACTTCAAGGACACAAAGGCGACTCACCAAAGGCCAGTTTAAATCAATACACATTTCTACACAATTTAATAGGAATTTTTCTGTTGACAGCTGTGTACAAATCTGTTATCCTCCCTCCACATTATCCTGACTGATGGTCCATGTCTTGAAGTTTTCCATTTGTCCATCTGCATTCTGGCAGTGTCAGAGCTTTTATTCCAGTGGGTAGAAGGGATGAGTGGGCTATTCTGAGGATGATCTTTTCAGAAAGACGTTATTTTAGGGTGAGCCACTCTCTTTCCTGTTTTCCTTGCCATTATCTCCCTCATGGGGAAGGGTCTGCAAAGCCTCTCACAGACTCATTTGTACAGTAACAATGTGGGTGTTAGGAGAAGGGGGAAGAAAAGATTGGGTTAGTCTCTAACTTTACTTTTCCAGTAGCTTCATTCATGTGCTGCTACCTATTTTATCATCATACAGATACTCTAATGCATGATACTAGCTGTAACTTGCATGAATGTTTTTAGTTCACATACTTAAGATATGCTTTATTTATTAGGGAGAACATGCTGGCCAAGTACATACCACTGTAAGAAGAGTCAGACTCAAAGTCAGYGTTGACAATTCCCCATACCACTAACCTTATTTATTTTCATATACACTCACAACTCAAAATCCTCTTGAAAGCCTTACTTTGCCCTTTCTCAGTATATGTGAGAAGAAAGTGGGCTTTCCACTATGGCTTGGAGTCAAATCATGGTAAAAAATGCATGTCTGGGGTAGGAGGGACCAGTAACAGACTGTTTTAAGATCAGTGGACTCTCCGATAGTCATGTTGAGTGTTGGGCCCAGAGTGACTTTAGTTAGGGTGGCTGGGACAGGGTCATGCAGCATTTTGTTTTCTGATGTTGATGGCAGCAGAGAGGTGGCTGACCAGTGGGACTCCACACTGGTGCTGCACTAGATACTGGATACTGGCAGGATCACAGCCTAATTAAGTATATATATGTCTTTATGACTTTGACTCCTGACCAGAATCCAGGAACATCGCATGTGATCATAAAATATACTGTTAATCTTAACTAATGGATCCCATTAAATGGTTAAAGAGCCTGAAAAGATTTTAGACATGTATGTTGTCTCCGTGGAAATGACTGCGAAGAATCATTAGCTTTTTAATTAACGTAAGTGATTGGGATTCTTGCTGTCTTATAGTTAGCATTACTGCCCTACATAAAACCTGGGGGGCCAACTGTAATACTATAGAGTGCCTGACTGAGCAGTTGTCAGCTTGTGTTTTGAGAATGGAACAAAACATGTTTTCCTGTGTTTTCAAATGTCTGTATAGGTTGATTTCAGCATCGGCTAAAATTTACCATAGAAAACTACAGTCCTGTCTGAGCTTAGAGGCGGCTGTACTCTAATAACTTCATTGACTGCTAAAAGTAATGCTCAGGGAGGCAGGTGGAACTTCTGTTCTCACATCCTATGTAGTCTGTACTCCCTGATCACAGTGCTGTGACCAAAATTTGTGTGTCTGCATATACCCCAAACTATATAGTCTATGGTGTTGACATGTCCCAAGTGCCAAACAAATCTCAGGCAAAATATGTTGTTGTCATGTCTGCCTCACTATGTATATCTTTGGACACTCCAATAGCAATGTATGTTGTGTGCCAGCACAATACTGTGATGTTCAAAAGATGAAGGATGCTGCTCTTTGCAGATGTGCTGTATCACTACAAGGCTCTTGGGCAGCTACATTTTGCATTACATTTGTACTAATTTTTTTTGTTGTTTAAAGCAAATGTTATTTCACCATAAAAATTTGCAGAAACTGCCTCAGGAAGAATACTATAAAATCTAAATTAAATCTCCAGAGAGAAGAGTGCATGGACTTACATTCTGGATTGACTGGGGGTTCTTTAGCTGACTGTCTTTGTGTATAGCATACATATAGGTATGGGGCAGGAGCTGCTGTATTAAATGTTGCCTTCAAATCTTACGTAGTTTATGAAATACACATTCATTAACAGAAGAAGAAATAGATTATCATTTAGCTATGTCCCAACTTCCTGGTATCCAGGTAGACCTCTGTACCTTATGGTATGTAGTGTGGATCTCCCTCTGCCTGCTCTCATCCAGTTATATCTCAGCAGGACTGAGGGTGATAATGTCTTTGAGCAGCATGAAGCCCAGACTCCTACACTGCTATGGGGAGTAGGTGAAGTGAAGAGGGATGATAATTTGCCCCACTTGAGAGCATGACCTCAAAACCAAGAGATTCACATCTCTCTCTGCTGAGCACTTACAGCCAAAAGATTGGTTTTCACTCCTTATTCAAGTTCCATGTCAGACCTTTAACAGCCACAGGCTGTAGTATGAGTGATCAAAATGGCACTTTGGATTAAATATACTGGACTACATGTAGGCATAAAACAAGGACTTCAGACTATCTCCTGTCATCCCTTGAAGCCTAAGCAGTACCAGTAAATTCAGTGAATTACAGGGTGTGGTCTTACTTCTCTGTTGATTGTGTGATTTGAAAGTATAGCAATAAAAATGTATTTCTTATCACACTCATAGAACCTATTTGCTAATCAGAAAAGTATTCAGATCTTTTAAGTACATGTTAAAATTTTAATTACCTTTGTGCTTAGATTTATATTGTAGACGGCTGAGTGCTCACAAGCATCCAGAAAGTACTTGAGTAGAACCGGATCCATGGATTTGTATCTCAGAGTGATCTCTTCAAGCATCTCTATGCAGATACATTTGCAGAACCAGCTCTATTTTTTCTTTACCCACCATATTACACTGAATAACAAAATACTGTTATTTTCATGAATATTGCTATCATAAACCAGCATTGGTTGATGTTCTACAGTCACAGAYTCATTCAAGATACTTTTGTTACTGTAACTGAACACTTTGTGCATGAAGATAGACCTCTCAAAGCAATACTTTGATCAGTTCATCTTTACTGGATCTCAGAACCGTAAATTATAACAGAACTAAACCAGTCATTAAGGTTTACAAATATATGTACAAGGCACCAAAGACTGTCTGCTACTTTGACATGTTACAGCTTCCAAAAATCCTAGACTAAAGTGAACTAAAATGAACTAAAGTTCATTTAATACTTACCAGACTATACAGGGGTGGGGGATGTTTTTTCTGGTTAAAACCGCAAACTTTTTCTTTGGTCTCACATTCACTTACTCTGGCAGTACTATGGTATTTATGTATATCCCTTACAAACACTTTAAGGGTGGACAAAAGTTCTGCAGAGCTTTAACTTAGCCAGCTAGCAGATCTTTAGTAATCTGGGAATACGGTGGGTTTCACAAATCATCTGTGATTCCAGATTGGCAGGAAAGTCGCTAAGAAACTGATTCAGCCCATCTGTAGTACTTCTGACCTTCAGCTTGCATGACTTATGCATATGAAACTACTGCACTTTTAGTCTCTAAGCAAAAGTAAAGGGGAAAAAATGTAGTAAAATCTGAGAATTTAATTAATACTACAGCACTCCACAAACTTCAAGACGCTAAAGATGGGCATATAACACGGAAGGCCAGAGAGTTGCCTTAACTATACCAGTTTTTCTGCTTAGCTCCCCTTCTGAGCCAGCTACCCTTCTSTCTTCCTATGCCAGCCTTACCTGTCCCTTCTATAATCGCCAGTTTACAATGGTCAAAAGAAAAAGATCTTTGCCATAACTTTTACACGCACAGATGATTTGTCATAAGTCCTTGCAATTCTGCCACTTGTTTTTCCTGTAGGACTGTCAGCTGCAACCATGGCAGCATGTAGACAGTTATTAGTTTTAATGTAAGGCATCATGTTTGTTTTCTTTAGGCAATGTACCGAATATGAAAAGTCACAAAATAAGCCCAAAGTGGAAAACAGACATCATCGTGGCTTTTTGCTGCATTATGTATAAAACCTGCAATGAGTGGGTTTTCTGGTGGATGTTGGAAAGATCTTTTTTATAGCCTTTTACTTAGTTTGTTATCTGCTGTTCTGGTTAATATCACAAAACCGTAAGCCTCTTTTTCCCTCCCTTTGTTTTTGTCACAGATGCTGTTCAGGCAAATGGACAGATGCCCCAAATTGTTCCTCCTGCCAGTGCAGAGTTTTCAGAGGCTCAGAAAAAAGTGGATACATCAGAGGTACAGGTCAGCAGCTACTAGTGGTGAACCAGTTAAATTTCACTAATGAACCATTTCTTCAAGTTTGTTGTTCTTTACCCACCGTCTTCCCCCTCCAAGTGCCAGTGTACTGCTGTGACAAGGATTTGGCCCCTGGGGAGTGGCTGGCTCCTTGCAGCTCCTCCTTCCTCATGCTTTGCACACTACAATGTAATATGCATGTGCGCAGAAGCCAAGGACCTGCTGGTGGAAGTGAAGGCACAGCCATCCATCACTCATTCTTCAGAACAAGTATCTGTGAGTTCATGTAGCAGAAATAGGGAAACGCCTTCTGGGACAGTCTCAGAGTCTTTGCTGCCAGAACCTTGGTGCCATTTCCTGTCTCTACCAGAAAACAGGCCTTGGCCTGGTAACACAAAGGCTGCAGCAACATTTTCAGTGGGAAACACTGTGCACGCCTGAAGATAGGCATGTAAGAAAGGAGGAAGTATGTAGAAGGACAAACACTACATGCTTTCATTAGGATGTAAATGCACTCCTAAATTAAGCTCCAAATTTTGCCCACTTACTCCATCTCCAGCTGTAAAAAATATCAGAAGGTACAGTGTGAGGACTTCAAAAACACATACATGTCCTACAGAAAAAAATCTGCATTTGTTTGCAGTTGGTTATTCAGTTGTATCCCTCCATCCTGCATAAAGAGCAGGACAGGACAAGTAAAACTGTAAATTCCTAGGATTTTTTTTGCCATTTCCATAACATGTCCTACATTTCTTGTTTCTATCTTTGAATTCTTCTTTTAAAACACTCTATTACCCTGTTCTGAACTGCACTTCCTCTTGAATAGATTATATTCTCAGAATTCAGGCAGCAGTTCCCTCTTCATTTTGTCTAATTTACTTGCTTCTTTTTAGGCAAGGAGAGAGACAGCAAGAGAAGGCAAGTGTGCTATACATAGTTAATTCCAATATGTCAATACTGCTGACCACAGGGTTGCAGAGCGCTTTTCTCTAGCAGAAGCAAACATGTTGCCTTTCTTTAGTCACAGTTTCTGCAAGCCTGGGACCAAAAAATCACATTGAAGTCTTTCAGGGTACATTGTGTTACAGCTAGAGCACTAAGCTAGCTAGGTTTAAACTGATAAATTAGCATAACTAGAACTGAATGTAGTACAAGGCTTTTATGTTCAGGAGGGAAGACTTCTCCAGATTCACAAGAACAGATGTAAAAGCAGAAAGTGCATGTTAGATTGCATGATTTTATGGTAATTGTCAGCAGCTACCAGCTGCCATCTAAAAAAATGGAGAGAAAATTATGTTCAGACATTGCCAAATGGGCTTTATTTATCTTCAGAGTGTTGACTAGCAAACACAACTTGAAAGATAAGCCACCCAAATGTTACTGGATGTTTTAATTCATTTTTTGCTTAGAGAAAGTGATCAGAGGATTTAAATGTCTACTAACTTTGCAAATGTGGCTAGAACTTAATGGCTTCAGGGCTTTTTTTGTCATATGTTGTTCCAACAGCGGTGTGTGTGTGTGTGTGTGTGTGTACACACATGTGCCTTACACGACAGGCAGAAGACTCCCCTGGGGCTTGCCAGTGGTGCTCACCTGTTTACCAGAGGAGCAGCACTTTCCCCTGCTGTGAACTGCATAGAATAGGCACAGGCTGGTTCAGCCACTGGTTCCCCACTGGTTTGCAGTGCTCTCCCTCCTGCACTGAAGGGAGCCCAGTGCACTACCCCACAGCTGAATGCAGAGTGATGGGGACAGTGAATCTAGACGTACATGCTGTAAAATCCCAAATAGCTTCACCTTCTCCCCAGCTCACTACTGTTGTGACTAATAACCAGTTTGGCAGAGATTGGTAACTTCCTCATTATTTCAGCTTTATCCAGATACCCAGCAGTCACAGCTAGAGTGGGAGATAGAGATACATTGGGAAGAGAGCCAAAACTACATCTGCTTTTTATGTCCTCAAATCTTGCTCAGTATTTTTGGATGTAAACACACACCACTGAGACTTTTTTTCTTTAAAAAAACAAAAAACTTCATGTCCTCAGGGAGTGAGCAGCAGGGTAGAACATCAAGGAAGTATTTTTATATATCTTACTAACTGCAACTTTTTTAAATTGTAAAAGCATTCATTTTATGTGGGCAGCACTCAGAGAAGCACTATGGATACTTTTAACAGAGAATGTCCACTGTCAAAGCCCTATTGGCAGCTACAGAAAGAAAACAAAATACTGTTTGCACTCTTTTGGCAGAATGTACTCTACCTCATTTCACTGTGTGTCCATTGCACTCTTCTCACATACTTTCACATCATTTCACTGTTCTCAGGCAGTGACAGTAGTTTACAGATGTACTGACTGTCTTGTCCTTTTATTCCTTCTGTTTGATAAAGGATAAGTCAAATGGTGTCAGTGCATCTGGCCTGGCACAGCCAGTGATGAGGCCACAGAAATACCAGAATAAGAAAGGCTCACTGCAACCTCCTCCTCCACCTGAAAGGCGGTCATCTGCTGTTGCTGCTTCACCAGTTCTGCCCTCCAAAGTCAAACGAGACAGCGGCATCTTCCTAACAGATCCAGACAGCTTTCCAGCACCACCACCTGCATTGAAGATTGATTTGCCACCACCACCATCTGAGTTCTGTGAACCTCCTCCTGATTTTGTGCCTCCACCACCACCATTGTCCAGCAGTGGTAATGGAGACTTGCCTTTACCCCCTCTGCCTCCACCTCCACCTGTTGCCAGTAAGGTACCACCTCTGACAAAGAAACCTGTGCCACTTCCTCCAAAAAGACAAGAAAACACAGGACAAGATGGAGAGCCAAGGCCAGCTGGGCCACCTCCACTTGGGGGTGGAGGCAGACAGGCAGATTTCATGTCTGATCTGATGAAAGCTCTTGAGAAGAAAAGGGGTAGCAGCTCCTGAACGCTGAGGGCAGATGAACTTTAAGGCATAGCTCTTGGTGTTTGGTGTCATGGAAGGTGGTGTGGGATGAGGCCCTGCCAGGGGAGTTCTCCCCCAGAGCCTCCTGTGCTCAGCCCCTACCTTGTCCCTACAACCTGCTCCTTCCCTCCCCATTACCATCACTCCAGCACCAGGCCAAGGTAAGAAATTGGGGGTATGCTCTTGCTTCACTACAACAAGATAGCTAGGGTTGGTGGAGCAGCACTCGCCAGGCAGCAAGTGAAATGCACCTTCTGTAGCTGCCTTGTAAGAGAATTAGAGCTGAAGGAAACAATACTGTTTCTCATCGGAATTCTGAGAAGTGGAAGATTTCCCTCAAAGAATCTTTATTTTTATTAGAAAAGCCCAAGTTATTTTATTTTTTGGTCAAAAGACACTCCCCCCCCCCCCCAAAGAGAGACCTATCTTAAAAAGAAAAATCTCAGCTAGATTACCCTGAGATGAAAGGCAGGACAAGGGCCATTCCCAAAGAGTATCACCCCAAATGTTATACACCACTGTTTCCACACACAACTCCAGTCATACTGTCAGCACTCACAATTACTCCCTTTAAATATCATTTATTTGGTTAATTTTAGGTCAAGACAAATTTTTATCTCAAAGTGTTGTATGTTGCCCCTCGTGAGCAGAGCTTTTTTTTTTTCCCTGTTGGTTAACATTTGTCTTCAAACTGTACCTAGAAATAGTCTGTTTCCACAAAGACTTCATAATTATCTTGTACCTGATAAGAATGTGTCTCCTCCTACATATTTTTTTTTCATTTGTTCTCCATTTCAATTCTCCATTGTCATTTAGGCAGCATCCATTATTAGTTCTCAAATAAAAATAGCTTCTATTTTATATCTGCACAAAGTGTCACAGTTAATGAACATGCATTTTACTAGAAATTGGTACCACAGAACTTCAAATATTTTAAAGACTTTTTGCCTATATCTTCTAGATTGTTTTTAATTTCCTCCAGTCTTTATCCCTGTCTCATGCACATGATCTTCTAAGATTCCATAAATAACATACTCTTTTTTCCAAGCATGGCACCATGAAAGTGTATTAGCCATAGGAGCATATCAAAGCTTAGAACTACCTGCATCCACTGCCTCCAAGCTTCATGAAAAAATGCCAGTCATCCTAGCAAGTCTCACATTATTGCCAAACAACTCACTTTCTGATTTTGGTTAGGACTAATTTTCCCTTCTAGCCTAGCCAGCATAATTTGGAAGATGATAGTTTGTGAGATTCCAGCTATCTGTTATTGGGCCGTATCAGTTCCTGTGACCAATATCAGAGCTCCTCTCACGGGGAATCTGAAGAATAGTTTTAGTTGGGGTGTGCTTTATGTTTGGAAACTTCAGACATTTCTAAAGCCCAGGCACTGCACTGCCACAGCATGTCTGTACAGGAGGACTGCTGCATCTTGGCAACGTTTGCTGGAGATAATCACAAATCACAAAGCCTAACCAGTGCAGCATGTAGCCCAGTGAGTCTGTCTTCCTTTTTGAAATGCTTCAAGTCCTTTGGAACATGAGTTTTAGAGGCCCATTACTCTGAAAAATAGCCATAAAAAGCAAAGTATGCTGTTTAAATAAAGAAATAAAAGCAGCTCACAGACCAGGAGGAGAGGCTGCACTGCTGTTTGTCAAAGTGGGGTTGCTAGGGCCAGTGCAGAAGTGGTGGTGGGAGGCAGGGGAATGACAACGAGCTGATGACAGTGCCAAGGCCTGGGAATGTTTGGGGTCATCTCTAGTCCTATTTTTGCTTTAAGGTTACTTTTTTAATATCCGCATACCTGCGTAAAGAGCCTGGCAGAAATATGAAGGCAATAACCACCCCTTTATAAAGCGCCTTTCTTTGTGAAGCGGCTACCTAATCTGGACTACTCTTTAAAAAAACAAACAAACAAACAAAAAAAACATTAATGATATTGTGAACTACATACATTTCTTTCCTACTACTGAAATGATTTTTCTTTAAACTCCATGGTAAAGCACACAGCAGTGTCATCTCAGGTGAAAGAGATGGTTGCTTGAAGCAGACCAATAAATGCTACTGTAAACACATGTGGGCAGAAGGCAGTTGTGGTTAATATACCTCCCTGTTGTTGCATTTGAGAAAAATATAAAAGCATTTTAATTACAGAAGTTTACAAGATTGTATGTGTGAGCAGCCTTAAGAGACAGATGTGTATCTGCACAGATGGCAGGGAGTCAGGGTGTTATCTGTAGGGGCCACCATTCAAAGAATATACAAGGAGCATTAAAAGGCCAGAAGCCAAAAGGAAAAGCTAGAGAGAGCTTGCAGTGTGCTGACATTGCAGAATTAAATGAGTATCAATCACCCTCTTCCCATCCCACACCATTACATTACATACCATTTACCAGCAGTCACCTCCCGGGGGGGGCCTTTGATTCAGGCCCCTAATTATTTGACTAGTCTGGAAAAGGCAGGGACATTTCTGGCTCTCCAGGATCGTGAAGGTATACTAAGTCAGTGTGGCATGGCTGTCAAGTCCAAATGCTTAGCAGTTTCTGTGCTGACCTACATCAATGAAAAAGTTGTTAGTGGAGTCCAGAAGTGCAGCACTAACTGATGTTGGCTCTGGCAGTTACATGTGAGAGTCAGACCCTTCAAGTGGGCTCAAACAGCCAGTTGTTTTCCAAGTGCTCTTACCCACCAACCAGGCATCTTTTTATTGGAGCATGGGTAGGAGGGCCTGCTGGCCCCGCTCTCATTTGTTCAGCTAGTTCCTACTATATTTGCATATCTCAGTGGCTGCGTAAGCACCTTCCTCTGCGAGACAAAGACCAGGACTTCATTATAATAAAAAACCATGAACACTTAGAATGAGGGACATGGACTTCTCACAAGCTGGAATTATGCAAGACAAAACATGACTCTGTATCACCATCAGGAGGAGAAGACAGTACCTGGTCAAAGCACTAGAAGTAGAAAGGGTGCTGAAAGTAGCCAGAGAGCACTGATGGATGCAGGAGGAACTTGGGGATGCTCAGAAGTTGCTTCAGAACATGGATGCTTCAGCAAGTGAAGCGCCAGATGAGTCACTAAAAAAAGTTTGTGTTAATGTGAAATAGCCCTAGTTAGTATCTTTTCAGTTGAGACAAGCTGCATACTTTTTCTGCAGTAAGCATGCCCATCTCCAGAGTTACTCAGGTATACCTACTGGACAGACACTTCCTTTCTCCTTCCTTTCTTTGGTCTGTCCACACATTAAGTATTGGAAGAAGAGGTAAAGCCCACATCAGGAATATGGGGGTGGGGGTATGTTATGACTACTGTTAACCATTTCTTTGCTCTGCAGCCAATGCTTCTGGATCTAGCATTGCTAGCAAGATGCCAGAGATTGTATGCCTGCATCTCTTGCTAAATAAAAGAGGAGCAGGGTTGCAGACTTGAGCACTCGCCTAGCGCTCACCCATACTGCCTAAGAGTGCCTAAACACAGTCCCAGACACAATTCAAGTACAGGACAGGCACCATTCCCAGAAGACAAGACATGGACAAGACTAAAACCAGTTTGACTCTCCCTACAGAGGTCCCCCCTAGTGTGAACATGACCAGTTAGGGTACCTGTTCTTGGGGCAAGGGACTAGTCCCTGGCCCTCTTATTTACCAATACAGACAGAGCCCATGCAACTCCTACTGGTCTTCCAGTTTCCTCACTTTCAAAGTGAGGAATAAGCTCTCATCAGGAGAGCTCTGTTCACTGATAACAAAAATGTTACCTAGAAGTTTTGAACTGACAGGCTAAAGCATTCAAAAGATACCATCGCCAAATATCCAAACTGAGAAATGTTCTCGAAACAAGTGCAAGGTTCATAAGCTTAGCCAATTAAGTACAAGCCTTAGTTCTAAGTGCAGAAGAAAAAAATATTAGCTAGAAGTAGGTTAAAAAAAAGATTAATGACTTCCAATTTTTTTCATACCTGATTGATTTAAACAATACAGAGAATCATTAAATGCTAAAGATCTGGGTGTCGTTTTATGAAGAGCTGTTAAGCGCGCACCTCTGACACACACAAGTGACACAGCTATCTGCTATCCAACTATCTTTATATCAAATGGATTTTTTTTTTTAAATTAAATATATAACCATCATCAAAATAAAGCAGAATTTGTCTTTGGAAAAATGTTGCACAATAAGCTAGTTTCTTTGAGTTCATAGAGTTTTACACAGCCTTCTTAGCATTTACACTTCTCACAATGCCCCGCCTCCTGCCCTATTTCTTCCCTTCTCTTTTGTCACAGCACTATATATATATATATATATATTTTTTAACATTTGTAGTCAGTCATAACTCATATACTTAGCGATGTTGCACAGAAAAAAAAGTTGAGCTCTCTTCAAAATAAAAAGAACCAAAGCCTACAGAAAACTCCAGAGATCAGATTTCTAATCATCTCAGTGTTTTAACTATCATCAATCTTGTGTAGGTACATACTTGCATTGAATTTCTGAAATGTAAGTGTTCAAAAGCTCCTTTCAAAGAACAGAACAGAACTACCATCTTAATGACACACAATTATCTGGCATTATTCAATGGGAAAAAATGATGCTGCAAAATATATAAAAAACAAACAAACAAAAAACCCTTCCTTTCCAAGACTATGCTTTATAGAACAGAAACTTTAAATCAAAACATTTGTAAAAAATAGAAATTATTCCCTCCTCCTCTGTCTAACCTATTGCCATATGAAATTGTCTTATTCCTGTAGAGCTAGGTAATATGTACATTATTAAGAACAGAATTTTAGCCTGAAAAGATCTGAAATCACAGCACGTTATTTTTAACCTTTTTCCATACCTCAAATAGAAGCAGTCTCAGCAGCTTTTTCTGTTGGGCTGTTCCATCACTCTGACATGGAAGAAGGACCTACTTCAAGAGATCAGTTTTCCATCAGGTTTCGGGAAGTAAAAAGGCAGATTGGCAATGAAAAATCTAGATGCAGGGGATCACCACTGCTGACACTCATAACTGTTTCTCCAATATAGAAAAAGTTAGAGAGTACAAATAATCACCTGGTTGATTACCCATTACAGTATTTTTACTCCCAACCTTCTCCTACATCACTGTTGTGTTTACATACAGTACCATGAAGGAAGAGGCAGGTCCAGAAGAGCAGGCAGGAGCCAATGTAAGGATTTTAGGATTTACTGCTTTTATGTAGAGGTGTTGCCAGCCAGAGCACTAATCCCAGTGGCAGCAGAAGAGCACTTACTACCTTCACAGGGAATGTTACATGCCCACAAAGTGAGGCTCCTTCTTAATAAGTATTTGGCCTCTTCTCTGGCTTCACCTTCATTTTCCTGGTACATAACACAAATACACTACAGCAGTCTAATCCTGTGGTGAATGCATGTGGATCACTATAGTAACGTACAATGCTCTTGTAAAAATGAGTTGGAAAAAACACTTCACTTATATTTCTAGCTTGCCTCTATCAGTAACTATTGCATGTCAAAAATGATAAACAGCTACAACCACAAAGCTACAACGGCTACACAGCTACAAGCAGCAGCTGCAAACTTTCATGTTGAGATGCTGATCCATTGTGTCCAGTGTTGATTTCCTCCACATAAACACATTTTGCTTTATCCATGCTAAATTTTGTAAGTAGAACGGTTACATGTTACTAGTGTATCAAGTCAACGTCTCCTCTCACTTAAATCCCATCTAACCCACTATAGCCAGAATGCTTACACACAAGTTTAGATTACTAATGATAAAGCAACCTATGTCTGGATTTTGCAGTATGTCTAGCCTCCTGCACCTTAGTTTCAGGATTAGATATTCCGGGAAAAGATAGACTTCACTTTTATGTTTGGACCATGCTTAGAAAATGGTTGGCTCTGAGCAGAACAGAAACTAGTCCTTTTGGCTTAAACAAACAAACAAAAAAATCTATATTTAATTTCCAAGTGCTCTTGCAAAAGTTATCTTCCTTGCAATTGAACAAGTAGGAATACCATAGAAACTACATGTACATCCTCAGATTATACATAAGAACTGAAAGATATATACTGAAACTATTCTGTTATTGTTGCCATCACTGCCAGTACAAATGCACTGGAAACCCGGCTGGTTTTACATTCTGGGGAAAAAGTGTCATGAATATTTAACAATTATTGCCTTACAATGAGAAATATTTAAGAACGACATACTTTCTCAAAGCAACAACAGAGAACACTGAACCAAAGGATTCTTAAAACTTCGGAAATTTCAGAAATGGAAACGTAAGAAATACATTTCCATATATCCTAAAATTGTATTGTATATTAGAACTAGTCCACGTGACCTTGCATTTCTTGCATCCTCCAGAGCTCTCTCGCTACCAGCAAATTACTGAGCTTCCTATACTGGAAAAAATATTTTGATGAATGACACATTAAAGACAGTATTCTACCTATAAAGTTCATAGCCTTGGTCCGTATATCATTTGAGACTATTAAATACCTGCTGCAGAAAGCTCACCTCTAGAGTAGAGCAGCATCAGCCACAGTTTTGAATACAATCATCAAAACTGCGATTTAACCCAGACTGAACTTGTGTAAGTTGCTTAAAATTTGGTCAGGATCTTCATGAAACTGTTGTTAAATACATACACACTGTGCCTCACATTATGATACTATTATTTATATTTGAACAACTGTATATCAGGAGTTCCTGAATAATTGTGCTGATTAAAGTCAAAGGCATTCAAATATTTTTTTGTCACTGAAAGATTTCTAATAATACAGAACTGTTTTTCCTACTAATTATATTTCTAGAAATAGATTTGTGAAACGTTAATTATGCCATTGAATAGCCTCTATTTCAGAGTCAAGTGGCACTCAAGAAATTTGGAGATTCTAGAACAATCCATTTTGGATTTGAGAAGAGCCAAGGTAAGGTCAAGAAGTAACAGAGCCCTCAAATAAATGATTTTTGCTGTAAACTTTCTAGCATAACATTGCACCTGACTGATTACCTATCAGTTTGGCTTAATTATATACTCTTTTTTGGTGACGTGTAACTGGAGTGTCAAACAAGAATGAATAACAGGACCCGATTCACAAAACAAAGACTAGTCTCTCGCCTTTGCAATCCAAAGGACTATTATGTAACAGTTTAAGCTGAATTTTAAATATTTTCCCTATAACAGTTTTGTTAGCCCCTTGCAGCATCATTTGGCTGGATATGAAAGGCACATTGACCTGAATATATACATAATGAGATACTTTCAGGAAAGTCTTTTTCCATGTCCAACCAGTGGAAGTTTCCTGACTCATATCTGTGCACCATCAATCTCCACAATACTATCAAAAGAGAAACTTTCAAAGAGCAGCGAGCTAGGCCTGAGAGGCACCTGACTCTGGCAAAGAGCACCAAGAGTTATTCTTGGGCAAGTCATTCCTGAGATAGACAAAGTCACTCACTATTTAATTCAATGTCCTTTAAATCTTTTTCAGCAGTTTAACGGGACACAACAAGGGCAAAGAGAGAAAACATAGCAGGATCTAAGTGTAAGATCATTCCCTGTTCCAACTCTGCAAAAGACTTTGGAACATTTATATTTTCAGAACACAAATATATTTGGAGAGTGTGTCACAGCAAGTGAGAAAATTCATCAAAATATTGTATAATTAAAACTTGCATAGATGGATTTTAAATTGATCAGCCATTAAAACTTATTGAGATTCAACCAGTAAGACATGAATTTTGAGAAGTTGTGATAGTTTGGCAGCACTGTATTACTGAGACTCAAATTAATGCACAGCTAAAGAATTATAAATGCCAATATAAATTTTTGATGCAACCATACACAGCAGTCCATTTCCTTATTTTTATAAAGTTGGTCAAGACCTCGTCTAGAGAGTAGCAGATTCCAGTCCACAAAGAATAAAGGAGAGAAGTTCCTGTGGCTTGATTCCTTAATCCCATTTGAAGGCCTGAGCTCTGACCTTGACCTTTTTTCTTACTCATTCAACTTTCTCTCAGGATGAACAGCTTACTTTAAGATCCCTGGCCCAATCTGGTGGACGTCGCGAGTAGCCCGCTTTCTCTGCGGCCTGTTGTCTATGAAAGGGATGTTGTAAAACCTGCTGTAGGAGGTGAACCTGGAAGCAATTAAAACGGGTAAATTTTTGTACAAGATGTTTTCCTCTAAATAAGAAAAATCTCTGCCACATCATACAAAGCACTGTCCTGGCTCTAGAAATTATTCCATTAATTGCTTACTATTACTAGTACTATCAGTTTTATAACCAATACTATTCATATTATAACTGATGGCATTCATAATCACATTAATACTATTAACAGTTATTGGCATTATATAGTACACTGTTGCTCAAAGTGTTCACACTTTGAATCCATACTACAACAAAAATTTTTTTAATAATATAAATGCRTCAAGAAAGAAATAACCAGTTTTACCTCTGAAAAATCATTCAAATTTGCTTTTCGTATTGCTGATTCTGCTATCCAATTCCTAAGCACATACCTAGGATTAACAGCTGAAAACAAAAGTTAAATCATGTTAAATTCAGTTACACAAGTTCAGTAAAAGCAAAAAGCAGCACACAAGTCACTGAAACCTGTGGGAAGGTTTAATTTGCAGTTCAAGAAAAAATGGCATAAGAAGTAAAAAGAATTAATCTATTCATTTTTATATGGATTTTTTAACTCACACAAGTACCAGTGCCAAAGTACCATTGCTTATGTTTAATATGAAAAATTAGAAGAATGGTATTGAAGATCACACTGATAGGAAAAGGATTTCCAGATATGAACTTCAGCAGACTTTTCAAAAGCAATTAGTTTACTAGGGCCTAGTTTCTTGCACATTTTCCCAAAGTCAGTAACTGATTATTCTATGAAGAGATTAGTGATACTGGAGGCGTTATCACCTGTGGCCTTGAAACCAAAAGTCTGTGATTTATGGCCATACACAAACTTCATCTGTTCCTCTCCTTCCTGTTCATGTTCCAATAGGTTTTGTATGAAATAAATATTATATAAAACACAAGGTTTGAACTAACATGAAATATTTATTTAAAAAAATCTATAGCTGTGTAAAATCTGTAAAAAAATCTGTAGTTATATAAAATATTCTTATAAATATGCCTAAAGCATATTTGAAAGAGGATATTGGAGAAAGCATAGCATTCATCAAAACCTAAGGCCTCAAAATCATCTGCTCACCATCCCAAATTTCGCTCTATTCAATTCCTCAAATCAATTTGTTATGATCTTAATTTATTTACAAATAATAAATGAGGTGGGGAAGGATCAAAAAAAGTATTTTAGATAAAGAGATTAAGTTTAATCTATTCCCACTTCCCACTTCACTCTATTCTTGTATCTCCTTATAGTGCTTCTTCGGCTTGCAAAAGTAATTTGTTTATCCTGGAGCTGACTACCAAGGCAATTGATGTCTTTGAGAAAAGCGATGACTTGCTCTTGCTAAGGTTTTGTGGACAGACAATCGCAGGACTTCATAAACCTTTGATGATCCCCTGGACAGAATGAGTGCTTAGCGCAGTGAACAGACTTCTCTGTAATACTCACTGCTTCTGAAAAGCACCATTTATCCACATAACAAACTAGAATTTACTGAAGTTATATAATCAGTGAACAAGCACTTGTGTAATTATTTTATGTATCACAATACAATTATATTCTTTATATTGAAAAACAAATTATAGCAGTTCTAAGCCACAGGATTTGACATACAGCAGCATTACACAATGGGTCTTTTTACTATTGAGAAAAGTAAATGACAAAAATCACTTTCTGCTGTAAGTACTGAACTCCAGCCACTAATGTTCCTGCCAGAACAAAGAAGGTGAAGCTCTTATAAAATAAGAATGTGGGCTGAAACCAAAAGCACCTCGTCTCAGGTGGCACTGTCACTTCTTAAACAAGCACAAAGCCAGACAAAGGGAATGCTCTCCCTGCATGATAAAAGTTGTCTAGGTAATCTAACGACTTTCTAGCACAATGCGTAGGTACTGGCTTCCCTAAGAATTAAGACTGAGATGCAATCAATCTAGATACAGACATTCTGCTTTTTAACATGACAGTGTCATTCTATATGTATCTATATATATTAAACAAAGGCCAACAACTCGCTGCTGGGAGCCCTGGCCATCTCTACATAGTCATACCAACATCTTTCCCTAACCACTAAAGAAATCTTGTCTTCCCTCTTGGCAAAATGATTTGCTCTGGACAAGTATTTGATTTAACTCAGTAGATAGATCTTCAGCAGTGAAGTATGATAATATAAAAAGAATACTGAAAAGCTGAATAAGTTAATATATGACTCATGGTTTTAATGTGAATTATCATTTTTTGTATGATTCATATTAGCAGGAGAATATTCGTCCCAGGAAAATATTCTTAACAATTGCAAACTGACAAGTTTCACAGTGGAGATAAAAATATCTGGAATTAAAACAATTGACATGAGAATTATAAAAGAATAAGATAAATAAGAAAAGAATAAAGAAATTTCGTAAAGAAAATTGTGCCCTTATGAGAGTTTTATGATTTATCCTACAAATTTTTTTAATAAAGAAATAAGATGATAGACTTGTATTGGGATTTGGATAAACTCCTAAGAATCTAAGTTTATGCAGTACAAGATAAAGCATTACTAGAACTAAAAACTGAAGGATGAGAGAAAAAGTAAAGATAACTGAATAAGTGACCAACTTCAGATGCTTCAATGTAACGTACTTTGGGACTTAAGATATTTACCACACTTCTCAATAATGTGGGAAAGGTGATGAATAATGAGAAGTTAATGGCAACATATTCAAGGTCAGTCAACAGTAAAGACAGCAAAGAAGAACTTAGTGGGACTTCACCTGCCCATATAAAAATCTACAGAGCCATGACAGTTTTGTATTTAACAAGAAAAGAGGTGACACAGTTGATCGAGTTGAGCCAGGCTTGTCCTGCAAGTTGTATTGACAAGAGACAGTTGTAGAAGCACATACTTAAAATAAAACAAACAGTAGCATATTAACATCAGTAGCCTATTGGGAATTCCTGCTAGCTCCACTTGAGGAACATGGAGCAATGACCAAATATATGGAGGGAAATTTAACTACACCATGAATCTCTGCACATTGAACTTTGGACTTCTACCAAAGCTGAGATCAGTAGCACAGCAGAAGCGTTTCCCTGGGAGCAAAACCTTTTCCTCGTCTTGCCCGTCTCCTATACCAGAGGATCCTCTGAGATGCATTTAGAAAAGCATGATGCTGTTTTGCAAAAGATCATCCCCAGACTGGGATCCTTTCCGATTTGGAATGAAAGCTCAAAATGTTATAATCTTCTCTAAAAGCAGATTCAAAAACATCATAGAAGAACAGAAGTCTGTTTGTATAGTTTTTAGCATGAAATTTTACCTGAGGAAAGCAGGGTGGCTGGAAACATTGAAAAAGCAGTTAAGTGCCTCAGAGTGCCACAGCTGAGACTTCCTAACCCTACCAAAATATAAATAACAAAAACAAACCTTACTGCATTCTTCTTGTTGGCTGCTTTCATATTAACTTTCTAAAGATGCATGTAAAACTGTAAGAAGTGTTCTTAAAAATGGATGGAGCCTTAGAAAATGAGGATGCAAACATGAAGGTGCATGAAGGTGATAATTTGTGCCCTGTGTAGTCTTTACTATCTTACTACTGTAACTCAGTGCAAACTCCTTCCATCTTTCTCCTAAATCAAAGCTTTTGAAGAGAGTGGCGAATCAATATCTAACAAAAGAGTACAGCCATTTCCATTAGAGATGTAAATAAAACGCCCTGCAGAGCAGCATAACAGTGAACCTTATAATACCTCTGGTGCAGAATTAGATCAGATCCTGCATTTGCTTCATTCCCTTTTGTCCAGAGATTTTCAATTGTTCATTGTCATTTACAGGCGAACTTTTCACAAGTTTACTACAGTTTATTGCACAGCCACAAAAAAAATCTCTGAACAATTTTCAGAATTTCAGATCCACTGTTTTTGTTGCGATACACAGCTAAATCCAGTACCTCTACCATTCTGTACTTAGAATAACCAGCAGAATTAAAGTAAATAGGGTATTTGATCACTCAGAACCACACCTTCCTTTCATGAGTAAGGCCCAGTTCTGCAGGTGCAGAAAAAAACAGGGTGGTACCCATCAGAAACCTGAATTCTTTCTAAGATGTAGAAAGGATCTGGACATACTTGAACACTCCAACAAATCCTAGTCCAGTGTGCCAGGATCAGGAGCCTAATGGGATCTTTCTGTGAACTGTCACATTTCCAGATGGCTCAGGGAAGGAGGTGGAGATTTGAAGAAAAGATGTTCCTTGCACTCAGGAGAAGCAGATAAAGCAGAAGAGGAAGGGCATCTCTCAAGAAAAGTCAAATCCTAGGGGCCTTTTAAGGGAGCTGCATACTTTGTAATGAAGAGTTACAGCTTGGATAGCAGCCAGAGCATATCCAACGTTTCAAGACACCGAGGTGAAGTTCAGCTTGAGAAATCAGAAGATACACACAACCAGGTGCCCATAAGTCAATAATTCTTAAGTTCTTAAAGGGAATCAAAAGGAAAAAAAATAAATGAAGTCCACAAGCACCAAAGCATGCATCAGACCAAAGGCCCAGCAACTCCTGACATGGAAATTGCAAAAAAGGGGAAAGAAAAAGTAAGAGAAAAAAGAAAAAGAAAAATGTAAGCAAAAATAAAGAAAATAATAAACAAAAGATAGCAGATAAACAAATAGGAAAATGAGAGCTGATACAGAGTAGAACATAACCGGGCCGCTGAGTGAGATCGCTCCAATCTCTATAGCTCACTTGGTGTGACGTAGCTCAGAGCACCCTTTATGGATACTGATAGGAAAAACCCTCTGGTCTTCACGACCTGTGATTTCAGCCACCGCAAACATGAACCAACATGTGCTCTGTCATTCAAAAACAGCAAAATCAAGAGAAGGGCAACTTGGACTAGTGGCCGTGGTGCGTTTCCATTATCTCACGCTCTTAGGCATCAGTCAACTGATATGCCTATGACTGTATTCACAGCAGAAAGGGATAAGGGCCGGATATTTTTAAAGGGAAAAAAATAGTCTTGATATTTAGGAATAAAATCCAGATCAAGTAAGCATCCTAAATGTCTAGACTTCAAACCCAGATATTGACGCTTCTCATTTCAGCTTAGTTTCACTGGGACTGTTCAGAGAAGTAGACGAAAGCAACCACTTCAAAAGTGAACACCATTTTTCTGTTTTTAAGAAACAAGCAGCAAAATGCTTAATGCTGCATAGCAGAAAGAAGTGCAGTTTATTATAACACAGAAGAGTAAGTTGTACTTCACAATTTTTGGATCACTGTGCAGAGTGTTTGGCTTTAAATAGATACTGAAATTTGGAACAATACCTCTTACCCTTCAAATGACTAAAATAATAACATGCACTTATGAATATGTTCTATCTAAAGTGAAATGGCACTGCAAAGATATGAGGGTTTTTTTTTTACATGTACATGAATCTCATATCTTCAAGTTAGTTACTTCTGCAAGTTACCTATATTTCTTCATAAATGCAGACAATGAAATTAAGGTTTTTTTCTGCTTTTTAAGAAGGGAAAAGGGTGGTTCACTAAGGAGGAAGAGAGCCTTACTGTAGCCAAGGAACTTCATGATCATTTGACTTATGTAGGAAGTATATATGTATATACAGGCCTAGCCAGATGCACATGGCTAGATCCTAATCAGAACAACATTGGGTGAAACTGGAGATAGCTATAGGGAATTTATAGTATTACAAGATTTGCAGCAGTGTAATGAGACTAGCGTTTCTCCTCTTCAGAAAAACAGTACATTTCAGTGCTTCTCAAAAGGAAAAATAACTAACTCTAAAGAAACCTATGTAAAATAGCTAGTTGCCATCACCAAGCATATGAATTTATTTGGATTGTTATGGGATTTAGCTTGGAGAAGCAAAAGACTCCCACAAAACACAATTATTCAGTTATTCTCCACACCACAGAGAAAACAAGAACTGAATCTTGCACAGTTCCCTGGAAATCAAGCAACTCAGAGAGAGGGAGAAAAAAAAAAGGCAAAAAAAAAAAAAAAAAATCCCTCAGAATAAAAAAAAAAAAAGGTGTGGGGGGGAACCCCCCCCAATTTTTCTTGTATCACCAACAACCAAGTTTGCTAGTCCATCTGATGAAGAACCGAGTCTGTCCTCAGACCACTAACTTGTCACAGCCACAATAATTTATTTAAATGAATACTTGGTGCCTGGACTGTGAGTTTTTGGGAATACATTTTTTATCAAAACATTTCAGATTTTCTGAAAAGTTCTAAATGCTTAACTTGTTTTACTAACTTGCCATTCTTTTTCTTCTCTTTGTGTCAGAATCACCTTTGTTACTATACAAGAAAAACAAATCAAAAAAAGAAAAAAGGTAAATGTCAATGTTGTTCATTTTATTTTTCTTACTCATGCCACATTTTCCACTTTTTCCCTTTCACTACAATAACCGTCTACTGTAAACAGAAGGCAAGCAAGCAATTTCACTGTTTGAACTACAAGAACTAAACAAACATTAACTGGATTTTTTCTTTCATGTTTCTGCTAATCCTTCTTCAAGACATCAGCCATGAAATATTCAGTTTCCATCTTTCCAGAACTGGAATAGACATACTTCCTCTGGGTTTCCTCAGAAAAATTGTGCATCCAGGATACAATAGCTGATTGCAACTACCYGTAACGAATATATTCTCAAGAGGTTTTGTTTCACACTGTAGGTCTAACTTCTTGTGCCCCACTCTAAGTTGCAAGTGCAAATATATAGTTATGCATCAAGAAAAGTGACACTCATGCTTCCAGTGGGTTTTATAAATTCCAAATCTACAACACAGCTATGATATATAACATAGCTATATATATATATATATATATATATATATATATAAAATCTCAATCTCTCAATCTCTCTCTCTTTCCCTATATATGTATCCATAAATTTATAGTACGGCTATAACACTAAATATGAATAAAATTTGCTGTGCAAGAATTTTGGAGCATGCTCAGTTTATCCAACTTGGCCTTTTTGTTTAAATCTGAAATTGATTTAGCTAATGAGTGTTATGCTTATTTATTTTTTTAAATATTCTATTAAAATCATTAAGTGTTCTGCTGTTGTGTTCAGGGGAGGCAGGTGTAAATCTTTAAGAATGATTATACTTGAAAAATGTTGCACACTTTCTTCTAAGTTTTACTTCTGGCATTGATTTCCTCCCTGAGAATTGTATTACCAGTCTACAGTTCCCAAGTACCTAATACATATTTCTTTTCACTATTATTAGCCATGCATAGCATACATGACTAGGAGAAATGAAAGTATTCTTTATTGATTTATGACAAAATAATTGGTAGGAAGTTCTAACATAAAAGTCACTAGCTGCACAACACCAGTGGCTTCCAAATACAATCTGTGCCTTCACAACTGTTCAACGTCCACTCCCTGCCATTCCAAGGCAATACTATTATATATGCAAAACAGATTTGAAAAAAATCAGTATTAACAGCAATGAAACACTATCCATTCCTATGTATTTTCACAGCCTGACTTTTGGATTTCTGGAATGAATCCGAAGGACTGATATTTTAACAAAAACTATTAACTGAAGAAATCCGATTGAATGATCGCTGAAGGACAATAAATACGGACCACTCCTCCCATGTCATTTTTATATACCTGTGTGTCGAAACAGAACTACAATACAATCAGACAATATATTACAATTATGCAATTATTATGGAAGCTAGCAGAATCTAGAACCACACAGACAAAAAGACTTATCAAAGCATATTTGAAGCCAGGTTACTGGACCCACAAAAGATTATGAAAAATCTGATCCAAGTCACTGTAGATTGAATTTGCCTCCTACCTGCCTGCTGTTACTTTTAAACCTGGAACTGCATCAGACTTACCGATTTAACCTCAAGAGGTACATAGCAACCCATCCTGAAAATAACTTGTGTTTAGCCAGATCCTGCAGAGCCCAGAACTCCTAAAGAGAAAGAAACAGCTAATGGCAGGTAAACAGAATGTTATCCTCATTAAGCAAAAAACAAAATGAACAAATGAATGAAGAGAGGATGGGGGGAACAATACGATGACCTCAACAAATTTTCTCCCTCAAAACTCTACTAGTATCTCTTCCTCTATATTCAAATTATTTCTTTTTGCTAGTGTGATGCCTCCATATTAATCCATGACTGTTATGGTGAATCCTACCTAAATACCTCCAAGACTTCACTCCTGTTTTTCTTTAGTTTATCCACTGACCCATTTTTTAGGTGCTACTCTCTTCTGAGTTTAGTACATGGATCGGATCTATTTGTAAAGATTGTTTTTTGTTTTTTTTTTTTCCAAAATTGGGGGGTAAGGGGAAGATATTGATAAAGAAAGACAGGGTGTGGAGAAAGAGGGTAACTTAAAGTCTACAGGCATAGGAGAAGACTGTGGAGATTAATAGAGACAGGAGGAGGGGAGGAAGGGAAAAGAGTCAAAACTTGGAAAAGGAAAACAGAGTAACCAGAACTTGGGGTTACCACCTCCGGTGCTGGACAACAACCACAAACGAGGCTTCCCTGGCAGGCTACACTGCATTAATAACTGTGTTATATTGTTTGGTTGAAATAAAGTAGCCAAAGCTTACAGACCAAAAAAATGAACTTCACAGAAAGAACAGATTGGAAAGAAATGAACATAGATAAAAGGAGATAAACAGCAGACATACAAAAAAAAGGCGGGGGAGGGGAAGTGAAGCAAGGGAAACTAAAAGCATGAATGAAACTAAGGTTCAATCACATCTCTGTGTGTTTTTTAAAGGAATGGGAGTTGAAAAATATAATGAAAAACACATTTGAGTATAAAAATGAGTTAAAATTAAAGAAGTGACTAAGAGCTGAAGGTCCAGCATGTGAACAGCAGGTGAATGTGGACATCAAGCATTTCTTCCAAGGTGTGCAGCGTTAGGCTGCTTTAGCAGGAACACCAGAAGGTTTCCAGTCACTACTAGAATGTAAGGATTCCCGCAGTGCTTCTGAAGGCTTCTTGCATTCTTAGATCAATTCTGATCCGCATTGAAAGAAAAATATTTCAGTGATCTACAAACCAGCAAGTGAACCTAATTTGCCACCGACAAAGTGTTAGTGCATGAGTGAACAACAGGAGAACTTTTATATAAAAAATTTCTTTAAAAAAATAAATCTTTTTTTTACCTGCAAAAAATTGTACCTGCTTTACCACATCAGTTCTGGGACTCAGAACTTGTGGGCTAAATTACTTAATTGTCTGAAGAAAACAAACAAACAAAAAAAACCCCAACCACTTCCAGTTAAGGCTGCAGACCACCCTCAGAGTGGTAGCAAGGTCACAATTACACCATGATCTATAAATCAGATTCAAAGACATACAGAAATAAGTCAGAAGTTAGGGAAAAGCAAGAAAGCTTCCCAGTCTGCGCCTTCAAAGAGGGGGACATGCAATTGCCATGAATGTCACTACCGCAGGAGTCTGGGAGTGACTCCGCAGCGCATGAGGGAGGCTTCCATTCTTCCTGGCACATGCAGGTTGCTAAGAAATGGAAAAATTCCTCTTATTCTATGACAAAAATACCCTCTCTTACAAACACACCCATCTGCTCTCCATACAAATGATTAATTCCACAGCTACAGTTCTTTGCATTTTTGTTGCTTACCACTAGAAAATCTCAATTTGTTAACCATTAGTGGCTTAAGGCTCACACAAAAAGTCAGATAAAACCCCTTATTTAACAGAAGAAAGGACTGAAAAGCAGAGAATTTGGTCAAGATCACTTAATTATCTGGGACATAATTAGAAAAAGAAACAATAACTTCTCACTTTCACTCTATGCTTTATGCACCAGGTCATTCTGCTCCCTAAAAAACCTCACCTGCTCTCTTGGCTTAAATTAGATTCAAAGACAAACAGAAATAAGCCAGAAGTTAGAGAAAGGCAACAAAGTTTCCCAAAGTGACTAATACTTGCCACATGGAAAAGGTACTGTCTAAAGAAAGAAAATCTTTTTGGCTCCTGTGAAAAGGTCTCCATTTTTCCTTTCCAGATCTGGTACTTACAAACTTCCTTTTCAGAATTTCCATTCTACATTTTTATGTGATTATTACTTGGTAAGCATCTTACTCCAGTTCAAAACATTCCAGTCATATTTCCATTTCTGAAGGCTGCACCATATGCAGGCTATGAAGTTCATCTCTTTCCACTGCTGGAAAGCTTAAATCTCTTTTATTTTAATAATTGGCCCTGAAGAATAAGTTTGGTGGGAGTTAGTAGCAAGATGGGATGGAACAGTAAACGAAGCAGAACCTATGCTATGCATTCCTAGGCTTTAGGCTACATTTAGGACCAATCTTGTGCTCAGGGAAGGGCAGAGGCCAGGACAGGCTGAGATTCTAGCAAGAGTTTATGAGGTGGGATCTCACTTATCATTAGATACTGAGACAAGCTGATGGGCTTGAGAACAGAGGTTTAAGACAACCTGTAAACCCACTTTAGGTAAATTTGGTGGGTCCAAGATTGAAATTGCTCTCATAAGCATTGTCCAGCTTTGCTTGTGTCTTCTGAAATAATATCAGAAAGAATTCTTAAACAAACCAAAAGCTGCAGGGAAGAAAGCTCTTACTAATATTTCAGTTGTAAAAATATTGTGTACACTCAGATGACAATTCAGGCTGGAGAAAGATCTTTAACTACAAACAAGTTTCTAAGGGTGTCCAGGAGACCCATGTTAAACGTGAAGACATTCCTATGTGTGCATGAATGTTTATGACTACTCATATTGCACCTATACCAGAGGCTGAAAAGTTGACTTCAGCAGTCTTGGTTAACATATCCTTCATTATCAGACACAGACTTAACAGAGGATGATAGCAAGATACAGGTCCCTTAGTCTCCCTGTCCCTTAATAATGCTACAATTGCACACGTTTCACAGGCAAGTCACAGCTTCAGGTGTCCTCCATTATATCAGGGGTCCTTCATTATATCAGCATTATGTCCAACCTGATTTGATATTGAGTATTCCTAAAATGGGATGTGTGTATTAATCAATACCTCAGGAATATGGAGTTCCTTTAACTGGTCTTCAGCAATTTCACTGAGCTGTCGAAATGTCATTGTAAAATCAGCCTTCGTATCTTCCATGAGCTGGTGAAATTAACATACTTTATCAGTGTTTTTAACGTATTAGATATCAGTTCAGATGTTGGCCAACAAAATTAGCAAAGCAAACTCACTTTTAGGAGAAAAGCAATCTAATAGTTATCATCCTCATTCTCCCCAAGAAGACCCAGTTTTCTTTTGAATAGTTCTGCAAAACTGAAAATAGTAACAATAGTAAGTAAATTGTCACCTAACATATTTTACAATATTACGACTACAAATTTTAAGTTCTAGAACAACATACCAGATGTAGTAGTGTTTACCATATTCCTCCAGAATCTGTGAAGCTCTGTAAAAACAAAAGAAATGTCAAATTCTACAGAATTACAATACTACTGTGCTGCGTACAGCAACCCTGCTGTACACAAAAGGAGAAAAACGACTTCTGTTTGATATCTAACAACTTCCATATTCTGAACCAACTGGGATTTGTAGTGAAAAGAAGACTGAGGGGAAACATTTTAGCAGACTTCAAATACATAAACAGGTGCTGCAAAAAAGAAAGAATCACAATCTGTCTTTAGTTTTCACAGTGAGTAAGAAGTCATGAGTTTTAACTGCACAAACAAGATTCATGTTAGGAATCTTTGCAGTAGGATATTAAAATACTTCCTCATTACTTAAGAAGGTTGTATGAAGGCATAAGTAGGCATCTTTAACAACAACCTAAACAAACTTGTAACAGGAAACTACAGGTAAAGGTCCTACCTTAGGGAAAGGAGAATGGCCTAGACAACATCTTGAATTGCTTTCCAGTCATATTTTGCTATGATTTATGACTAATGGAAAAAAAGTCCTCCCCTCCCTCTACCTTATTCTGGCCAATAATTAATCCAGAATCAATTTCCATTTAGAAATTATATTTTAAAAGCTAACCCTTCTCTTTCCTAAGCAGATGGTGATTAGAGTCTCTCCGATCTCACTAGTTCTTTTAAGTGTTAAGATATTTTAAGGATTACTTACAGCTGCTTTTGCCTGGGATCCAATAAAGGTTTTAGAGCTTGTAACAGCTTGTTCAGATTAAACAGCCCAATATTTGCCTGGTTTCCTATTTTATACCTCCTTTCATCATCAGATGTGTTTGGAACAAAATCTGTTTCAAACAAAAAAATTACTTTTCTACAATGGAGTAATTAGAATAAATAACCAATGTTAAAATAGCGATGTTCATTCATTTTTATGTTTAAACAGCAAACTAATAAAAGTCCTGAAGGTACTAAATATTTAAACTCAGAACACAAGCATATTTATTTAGACTAGATTAACTCAATATTTGCAAATCTAAGGAATACATCCTTCGTGAGCAAGTTTCCAGATGTCRCAAGTGGCATCTTCCTACTTGAAGACACAAAATTAATTCAGATGTTTAAACAGAAACAGACAATTTTTACACTAAAAGCCATGCTTTATTCAGTGTTGTTTACTACATATAACAGACTAAACAAATAATCATATGTTCAGATTCAGGATTTATGTACATCTTTGGAAAAGTAATGCATTTAAAAAAAATAGGCCACCTGAACAAGATTTGTTTAGTTGTATAACCAAGCTTTATATATTCACTTCTGAAAAATCAGGGGTAAGATATTCTACTATGCAAATCCACATTTGGGAGATAATAAATGCCTAATATGCTTACATTCTACTTCTGGATACTCTACAGCACCAACCTCAGAATGGATGCAGCATGAACCTCTTACCCAGATCAGATGCAGCTAAGCTGATCAATGCATATAGCATTGCCTGAATTTTCTGAGGATTTTAATACCAGATGGAGCATTAAGGCAGATATACCTGTCAGATCTGGTGATCAGTTCAAATCTAAGCCATTTCTTCTGGTTCTGGTTTCAGGGAAAGGTCTAAAACTAGGAAAGCTCAATTTTAAGGACTCAGTTTGGACTTCTTCAATATGATATAAATTGTATAACATCTATTCTCATGAGACTTGCTTAATTTGAGGCTGCAGTCTCATGAAAACAGTTAGTGAGATAAACACTGCTGGTTCTGAACCTTACTCAGATGCAGCCTCCAAACAACAATCCAATAACATGCACTTATGTACATACTGGACCTACAATCAATCAATCCCAGATGAACTGAGTTCATACTTTCAAAGAAAGATTTCTCTTCCTGCTGTATATAACTAGCTGCTGTGACTGTAAAGATGGAGCATGATGTATTCTAAGTCATATACAACTTCTGCTTTTGGTTGCTTAAAGCCATATGCAATTTTCAGTGTTCTAGGTCTCTGTTGTAGCATCTGTTCAATTGATGAAGTTCAATAGGAAAGATTATTCACAGAATTGGCTTTAATAGCAACATTTCATCTTTGAATTTTTTAGAACGTGAAACGGAACCTGTATAGTGTATCATAAAACTGGCCTCTGATCTAGAATGTAACTATTCTTTCCTAAAACACTACAGACAATAGACATACTCAGGATTTTTCTGATAATAATTCAAACAGTTTTCATGCACAGAGAAATTACATAAACTAATATATGGAATCTATTTTAAGTCAAAAAATCCATTTAAAAACATGCACTGTACTCACTTGGATCATAGGAGTCCATAAATCCAAATGGACCATAATCTATTGTTATGGATAATAAACTGAAGTTTTCTGTATTGCATATACCTAGAATTAAACAACAACAAAGAAAAACACAAGTAAAAATTCCACCTGAATTCTGTAGCCTAGAAAATTAGCTGTGAAATCAATCCAATGAACCTAGAAAACCTTGGAGCAGTTACCTTTCAGAGATCAGATTCTGGAAAATAATCTTGTGTCTTTTTTCCTTGATCTGGCAGGCATTTTAAGCATGAAAACTAGAAACCGTTTTCTCAATTATCTTGCTTCTGGTTTCTACATCTAGGTGGCACTGTTTCCTTTTCCTTTCAGTGCCACATGGTATTGAAAGAGTATCTTGCACAACTGATCAGTTTTTTTCTTTGCAAATTGACTGTGTGCTGTCTTAGGAACACAGTGCTATTTTATTTTTCATAATATAAATCTGGAATAAAGGTGAACAGCACTCTATCCTATACACTATAAAAGGTCAGGTTCTTATGCAGATGCATCAAATTCAGAGTAATGAAACTTTTAGACGACATCAATACACAGTCTATGTACATCAGACAATCACAGCAATTCTGAGGAGCCCACATTGTTCTCTTCCTTGCTTCTGTCAAATACAGTCATACTTTGAAAAATCAGAAAGCTCTCTTAACTGTTAATGACGAACTTGTATAATATTAATGGATAACAGATACTGCTATAGACAAAGATATCAGAAAGACTGAAGAGAATTAAACGTGACAGTACAAAATCCACCTTTAAGTACACAACTATAAAGAGACACTCCTGTAAAGCCAATACCACAATAGTATCTACTGCAGCTTACCATGTGCAAAACCCAGACACCCACAGTGCAATCAGATTTGCAGTCTCTAATACAACTGTAGAGAAAAATTCCTAAAATCAAATACATGTTTTACTTCAAGTCCTCTCAATCAAAAATACAGAATACAATAAACAACATAAAAATTTGATTAACTTTAGAAATATTCCATACATTCTATTTTTAAACCTATATCTATGTCTGTCAGGACTTTTTATTCACATTCTTAAAAGATCTGATTTGCAAATTAACCTCGTCCACCAAAGGCTACAGCTATATAAACACACACAGATGCACTAAGAGAAATTAACAATTCTTAAATGGAATGAAGACAATATATATACTATATTAATATAAGGAAGAGCATAATTCATCACTCCATGACTACTGTTCACTTAATATCTGAGTAGGAGGAAAAAAAAACAAACAAAAAAACCCCCTGAAAATGGAAGACTACCAATAAATGTTTACATAATGAAAAACTGTGAAAAAAAAATATTAATATTGGATTTTCAGAGAGAAACTAATAGTTTTTTTTTTACAGAAGAATATTTACAAACTTGTGCTAATAAAAACTTATAGCTTATTTCAAATTTTAAGACTTTTTAAAATTGCAGACTTTGAAAAGCTTTTTTTTTTTTTTTTTTTTTTTTAATCCAGATATTTAAACTATAGAAGA
>NW_020448653.1:1337562-1338875 GCF_003343035.1 Apteryx rowi
AGTTTCTTGACACTATGAGGTTAGCACTGATTTTTTTTTTTTTTTTTTTTATTCACATGCTTGTGGAAAATAAAATAACTTTTAACAAAGACTTACCAGATATCTATTTGAATCATTCATGGCTATTGATGGAAAATGTTCCTGGATGACAAAGTCTAGCAATCTTCTGTAATAAGAAATGCAGAATTCTTTAAATAAAATTGGTACTTTTAGAACTGAAAATTCAAAATTCTTATTTTTCAACAGCTAAATGCTGATCTACAGCCTGCTGCAATCAGTTATGAGAAAACTCTATTTACTGCAGTGGGTTTTGGATTAAGCCCTTTAAAATGCTTAGAGATAAAACCTAATGCTCCAGTTATATTTATAACTGGAGAATCATAGACTTAAAATAACTCTCATGTTAAATTTTCAGAGTACAACAGGATCTGTTTTCACATGCTGTAACATCAATCTTTTACCAAAAAACAGTTAAATGTTCAAAAAACGCATATCATTACAAGGAATAACTCTATATCAGAATTCCCCTCAGAAAATTTTACGGCTGAATTTTTAGGAAGTAGGGTTACTTGACATAGTAAGTGGCCATTCCCAAAACAGTGCTACATAAACTTGCTACATGACAAGCTCGGGAAATTGGGATACATGCATAACCACTGCAGTGCCTGTCAGATGCCCACGTTTACAGATCTTTAAAGTAGTCCCTCTGGCATTCAGTACATTTAAAAGCCCCCTATAGGGTCCTCAGGCAATCAGAGCCAGCCAGGGCCACCGACTGGGGAAGCTGCAAGTACCACCTACAAGTGGGGTAGGAGAGCCGGGCTAGGGTTGGATCTGTGGTAGGGTTGGATCTCTGCTAGTGCAGCAAGGCTATGCACACAGATATCTAGATTTTACTTTCTAATCGGATTGTTGGAGCAAATCACCAAATTCCCCTCGAACTGTGACAATTTTATCAGAGTACGCAGCAACCTGACCTTTTCAAGGTGTGTCCAACCTATCGCCGCTGAATTTTAGCTGGTTGCTCCAGGACATCCTCTTTCACAGAATCACAGAATCACAGAATCGCTGAGGTTGGAAGGGACCTCTGGAGATCATCTAGTCCAAYCCCCCTGCTCAAGCAGGGTCACCTAGAGCACAGTGCACAGCATTGCATCCAGGAGAGTTTTGAATATCTCCAGAGAAGGAGACTCCACAACCTCTCGGGGCAACCTCTTCCAGTGCTCTGTCACCCTCACAGTGAAAAAGTTTTTCCTCAGGTTCAGATGGAAGTGTCTGTGTTTCAGTTTGTGCCCGTTGCCTCGCGTCCTGTC
>NW_020448653.1:1341350-1349426 GCF_003343035.1 Apteryx rowi
CACTTCCCTGGCTGCATTCACCTGTTGGAGGCATCCTGACTTGAGCAGTCTTTTGCCAGCTACCCTGTCACTATAACTCTCCCCTTCCTCCATCTTTCCTAGTTCTCTTTCAGGAGAAATCTTCTCTGAAGAGGAAGCGCAGGCAGTCACGATAGCCTTGACTGCTCTCGGCCACTCTTTCTGGGGCCCCCCTCCAAAAAAAGCAGGAAGGAGTCATCTACTCTGCATGAGTAGAAGTGATCTGTACATGCTCATTAAATCCAAGAAGTCACAAATATTTCAGCCAAAAATGTGCAGTACAGCTGCATCTTAAATTCAGTTCCTTAACTTAGTCTTTCAGTTTTAAAACAAAAATCTGTTGTGAGATTTCAAAACAAACGGAAAGAAAGACAGTGTACCCGCACGCAGGAAGTTATCTTGAATGGCCAGTTACAACCATGTACAACTGCTGCTACTTCTCTTTTTTTCTTTTTAAGCACCCCACAACAATTTCTATTGCAAGCGATAATCAACCAGTGCACAGCCCCTGAGGAGGAATGGCCAATACATCCTACTACTTCAAAGTATTTACAGTAGAACTAAAAACCTGTCCTGCCAATTGCTTGAAAGGGAATAACACAGTTCTCCTATCACTAAATTAATACTGCTAAGCGGCACAATAAATTATTATCCAATATACTTTCCTAATTCTACATGTTATTGGAAAGCATACATCATACAAAATAAATCAGTAGCTTAGGTATGTTGTATTTCTGTTAATTTAGTTTCACAGGCTACAGTGAGAAATTTAGGAGCTTATTCTATATTTTACAAGTTCCTCTTAAACAAAAGTACACAGCGGTTAGTTACCAGCACTATTGTAGCTATAAAGACTTTCTCATTTTGTAAGACACAGGCCTTTAAAAATATCTAGGGTTTTTTATCCTTATGAGGTAAGATCATTCATATGCTTATTAAGAAAAAAAAAAAGAGTAGGTTTTCTTTTTAAATTATGTAATCTTCCTTTCTAAATAATTTATGTCTAAATTCCAACTGTATATATGCATTCTAATAAATATATTTGACTGTTATGAGAATTAATACAGTTACTAGGAAGATAAAATTCGAACCTTTGTAAATCCAGTTCCCCAGAATGAGCTAAGATTTCTAAGGATCCTATACAAAACCATGATTTGGCAAGATGTAGCACTATTGCACCTTAAATATAAACACATATGTTTAAATGTAAACAGAGTTTCAGAAAATTAAAATAATCCCATCATAAAAGCAATTATGTTATTTATATAGACACATAATTTACATATCCATAGTTAAATGCATATTTCTATATGAATGCTCAACATATACAGATGTATATGCATAACATTACTATATACACATTTTAATGAAGAAGTTTAATTTTCCGGAAAGCAATTGATACTTTTTACTCTTCCAAATCTTCATATGTTTGATAGGATGCACTATACCAGCAAACACTAGCAAAATTCCAGTACTGCATTAATATCAGAATTCCATCAAAGATGCTAGCAGCAAAGAAAGAGCCAACATAAATCATCTCTGATTTTTACCCATGTTGGGCCATGCAGCTCTTTTTCAGAAGACTGTACAGAAGACAGAATCAAACTTTCCTTGGGGGTAAACAGAAAAGAACAAGAGGCAAACCTAATACTGCATTCATAAATATGACCGAAGACAGTCATACAGAGTTCAAACAACTCCTAACYGTTAAATTTTCAGAACACATCAGATTATGTTTTTACATACTTTAGTATGTATTAGTAGTATTTGTGTATGCATATAAATATATGAAAAAACATTATAAGGAATAACTTATCTTAATTCTTATACAGTGAGGTTAGCTGCCATAGTAACTGAGGGCTCCAAACTAAATTATTATTCTACTGTTATTTCTGAAAGCATCTAGTAGCCATCCAAACTGAATGTTCTCTGTTAACTGCAAAGAACAGGCAGTGACTTGTTCCAAAGGGAGGAGGGGAAAAAAAAATATAGGAATGGAAATATTAAAAGCATTGCTTTGTAAACATTTAAAGTGTATCAGATAAAATTCCAGAGGCTGCAGGATGGTTTGTCTACACTTTCACTCTCTGTGATACTTCCACTACTGGAGCTGTATTGATACAAGCAACATTACAAAAAAATTTCCAGAAAAGACTCTTTTGGGAATAATCATGTATGATTAGTATGTCTGTAAGAGTAAGTACAAAAAGTGCTGACATAAATGAGATGGAAGAAGAAAACCCTAATCATTCAAGAAAAACAAACATTTTCAAAAACAAGGAACAAACCCAGTATACTAACAAAAATAGCGTGTGCATCAGAGCACTAGGGGAGAGAGGTGGTCAGAAGAATAATGCTACTAAATTTTACCATTTTGAACAGACATCTACCAAAAGGGTTGTTTCTTTTTGGTTATGTAACACTTAGCAGGATCTCTACAAAATTCCTGCAGAATACTAGGATTTCTCTTATTACTGACAGAAAATCCATGGAGACAACAGCGTTTGGTTACTTATTAATACAAGCTGATGGACCAGCATCTCTTAAGAGCTGGCCAGATCACTGAGCAGCCACATAAAGATACCTATATTCTCACACTAGAAAGAGTTTTCAAATGGCCCCTGCAGTTGGCAGGTAACATTACTGGAGAGAAGGCAGCAGCAGACTGGCTGCATGCACAAGCACAGGAAACGGCACACTGACATTGCTGTTATGTCAGAGAAGCTGGAAGGGTGCTCAGAGAAGGATGGACGGATGACACCTCCCCCTACCCCCAGCTCTAGCTCAAGGGCTAGACTTCACTTTCCCAAGCACCCTGCATGCTGTTCTGCATGAATATCAAGGGCCATTTCACTTTGAAAACTATGCATACTGCTCAGTTTTTTGACTCAATGCATAACACTGCTAACTGGAAGCCCCAGTATGTGACTAAAATGGCACCATATGAAGAAATGTTCTTTATCTGGCAGTACAGTCCTAAACTGTAGCATCCTATTGGGAGCACAGTACGTGAATTTAATAGAGCAAATCAACCTGCTGGGTGTTCTGGGATAAGATATGAGGCTCTTACACACGCTTTTGCCAAGACTTGACAAGAACTCTGTAAATGCATCTCAGCAGCCTCCGTACAACAGCTCCCCATTGGGAAGAATATGGATATCAGCTGGGGTTTTTCCAAATTAAGCCTTACAAGCTGTCTGGAAAGCTTGTACAGCACAGTCAAGAGAGCCAGACATTTAACCAATTTGCCAGCAGAACTAAGGCACAATCTGTACTCAGTAGAATTTGTGCACAGTTAAGGAGTAATTTCGTATTATTTTTGCACTGAACAATTTGTTGAGATGACAGCAAAGACAGGACATAACCTTGCCAGATGCTTTCCTGCTGATATTCACACAGATTTACAGTTTTGCATCAATAGCTAACAGCAAAAGGTCCCAAGGTGAAGTCAGTGAACAGACCACCCAAAATGTCATTTACAAACACTGCACTCCAACAGAGAAAATGTGTAAAAATTAATGCTAGAGAGATTTACAGACACTCTGTCTTCTGCAAACATAGAAACCTAGCCATGTAGCAGCTTAATACAGGGCTTTTTCTGAAGGACATTTATTTATTTTTTTAAGTCTGATATTCTGGAGAACAGACGTGAGCACACTTGGAACACAAAACAAAATTTAAAACACAATCAGCTGAAAAAATCAAATTTCCTTAATTCTAAGAAAAGATCCAAAAAAGTACATTTATTAGCCTTCTTTGATTCAAGCAGAATTAGTTCTAAATGCATTTTTGAAAATTTTAAATGAATTTTTATTCTCTTTCCTTTTAATCTGGAAAAGCAATAATTAGAAGAAGGATGTTTGCATAAATAAGGACTTGAGAACAATTACCTACATTAGTTACTACCTCCAGTATTAATATCTATTTCTTTTATCTGGCTGACAACTTTTTCCTACCAATCTCAAAAGCCATAAGCAACTGAACGGAAAGAGTAAAAATTGCCAATATGTGACTATGACAACACAGAAATAGTCACTTTCCACATTTGCCCACTTGGCCTGATTCTTCAGAAACTCATCTAAATGCTTAACTTAAATGTATTAATAGACTCATTCATTAACCATGTAAAATGTATTAATAGACTCATTCATTATCCCTGTACACTAGAGGTATTAGTATTACTTATAAAACAGGAATCTAGTTCTCCTGTTTTCACAAGTCTTTCGGTGAGAAACAGAGGAGAGAACAATACTTTCTTTAAAAAGAAGAAACTGATTGCAGTGCCACAGAAACTGGAGAGGGGAGTTAGCGTGAAATGTAATTACTCAAACTAATTTCCACTTTTTATTTTCTTTACAAAATCAACAGGATTACAAATTAAGGTCATTCAGTTAAGACAGTCTTACAAGTGAAGAACAGCTGTTCACCACAATACACAGACATTACACAATATAATGTTTAAACAAAATAGTATTTTAAATTGTACCACAGATGCAAATGAATGAATTAATTGCTGAAACTTATTATTACTGGAAAGCGTTATCTAAAAATCTAAAAAACTGGAGGGGTATATTTATATATTTGATATGTTTTGTTGCATATGTATGAAAAGAAATATCTGTTTTCCTAGAAATCAGCTGTCCTGGCTTTACTGATGCTCAGTTAAACTCAGTCACAAAATTACCTGTAAATAAGGATGCTGCGAATAAGAAAAGAAAAATACCTAGCAGCTCTGCTTGTAGGAATTCCAAGATAGTGCATAGCCTCACTGCATAAAAATTCTCGCACAGAAGAGCGAAGCACTGCTCTTCCATCGCCATTCCTATGGAGGACAAAGAATAAGGACTAGATTGTAAAACCAAGACAAATTTAAAAAAGAAAACATCCAATACTGGTATTTAAGAATTAACTGCAGTTTACCTGGAGTATGGGGTCTTTCCTGAACCCTTTAACTGTAGCTCCCACCTCTCACCATGCCTGCAAAAATACCATTATCATTTACAACCATACACCTTGGGGAATTCATGAATCAACTAAATAGTATATAGAAGTAAATCAAACATTTTAAAATATGTTGCACCTGTTTGTATATACGCCARTCAAGTGGGCTCTTCCATCACCCAGCTGACCTGCCCAGATACCAAACTGGCAAAAATGAAAATCAAGTCATTTTCTTCTTACCATCATTTACAGCAGTTATACTCTAACTCACATAGTATAAATATGTGTAGATTCACTGTTATCTACACAATGTAATGGCACATATGCTCAGGTAGGCATTAAGGTTTTGATCCCTAAAACTGTACTTCCACACTCACAGAAATAATGAATCAGAAAAGCACAAAAAAAGCATAATGCAGGGAATTCCAATTYTTTTTCTCTACCTTCTAGCTACTTAAGTACAGCTACAGCCTACACATCAAATTCTACCACTCTTATTCCATGAACAATCTTATCCATTTCAATTAAATTTAATTATAAGTAACCATGGTATTGCTGATTTCAGTAAGGCTTTGTCCTTCTTCACTCCTCTGAGCTGACATTTATCACAAATTAGAGCCTGGTGGGCTGCAGGGGTGCTAAGCAGACTCTGCAGCTAACCCAAGTTAAAAGATAATTTGCTTCTGGCATGAACAGCAGCAGAGAAAGCAGACACGGTACCATGAAAGAATACTGCAGTTCTCTCCCATCTGCATGCAGCCCCTTATGGAAGGGCAAATTTGCAATCTAAGTGTTCATAAGCATTCATATACTTATAGATTGTCAAGGTATAATTCACATGGAAAGTCCTATATGATTCCACCTGGAAGAATAAGTGTTAGGGTTACCTGATGACCTCCATATCTGTGGGCCAAAGGAATAGACCCAAGTGTCACTTTCTCACCACTAATGAACTGAAGAAAATCAACTTTTTCTTTGACAGATATATCAAGATCCAAAATATTTTCAATAACTTCCTGGAGAGAAAAAAAAACCCAAAACATGGTACTTGAATATGATCAAATTTTCAGTGGCAATGAATGTGTTTTCTATACAGGTTTTGTTACTAAGAGACATGTCACAATGAAGGTGCAGAGAATGAACATATGTTGAAATGTTCTATATGTTTAAAGTATATATTGATAATATGCATTAACAATAAATAGTATATGATATACACATTTTAGTACATATATTAACAATTAAAAGATGTATTAACAATCTCTATCAAAAACAAAGGAACAAAAAATAATAGCCAACCTTTGAAACAGCTACAAGAAGAACTCTAGATTTAAAAGGTGCAGGATAGGCAATTGAAAAAATGCAGTTTCTCACGTTATGGACGTAATTTTCCTAGATAGGATCAATTGGAAAAGCATCTGTAAACAACAACAAAAAAGGCATGAAATCTTTAAAAAATAAGAATTAGCCATATTAGTCTAGATATGTTTCTCCTTAAAGCCAGTCAAAATACTTCAGAAACAACAAAACCCACCAGCCTTTACCACCACATCATGCAGTAAGCTTGCATGAAAAGCAAGCCTAAATAAAATTTAGGATTTTATTTTAGGATTATCGTAAATACATTCAGGATTTTATTCTGTTCAGGATTTTTAAAAGGACTGAATCCTGCAGTTAAAGAAATAGATTGTTCATGCCAGTTTTAAGCACTAAAACATATTTAGGATTAGTTCGGATTAATCCTAATTAGAACAGTCTCAGGGCAGTTTAACATTGCATTCAATTATGTGGAACCCTAAAAGATATTTTCTTCAGACAGAAAAGTCAAACTCAGCTATGCCCACAGCAGAACCCCATGATATAACAAATGCAGGTGAAGCCACTGTACACTGATAATTGTGGGTAGGTGGGATACACTCCATATGCAGTGACCATCACCAAGTAATGTAAAAAAAACAGCTTGAAGTCTTCTCTGAATAATGCATACAGCAAAAGAAAGGGTCAGAGTATGTGTTTCTTGCTGTAGCATAACCTATGTACTCAAATGATTTACTTCATGCACCCTGATCCATGATAAAAGAGGACAAATACTGTTTTAAAACACTGGACTAATAATATGTATTTTAACATTTTTATGGATTTTTGCTTGCAATAATCTTATGAATCCCAGTACCTCATAGTCACTCTTCTGTAAAAATAGTAAGTTAATTATACTTCTTAAGACTGTTAGCAATGATTTTCAATACCCCTAAAGAAAAATTCTGTTTTAGACAGCAGCCACAGGACGTGTCACTGACGCTTATTTCTCAATGCCTGCAAGTAGTTCTACCACCTGAGAAAGTTATCTGAGTAACGCTACCATATGAATTATCTTTGCTTCGTTATCACAGGCAGTTCCGCAGGCCTGACAGCTACGCAGCCTTGCGTTACCCGTTTTGCGTTCGCAGACAGTTGGGACTGCTGCATGTCTCCATCAGGAGACGTCGCTAATATAAAGAACAAAAAAATGCTGCCTACGGCCAATCTAGCTGTAATTTTAAAAGCAGTAAGGGATCATTTGACTGTTTCTTCCCTCATCACCCCAAATCAGTCCACCTCTTTCTAAACAAGGTCTCCAGCAAATCCAGTCCCTGTTCCAGTGGAGGCTACGACCCTCCCGACCAGCGCCGGAGCGCAGCGCGCACCCAGGAGGCTCTCCGAGGACAGACCCCAGGCGCCGAAGCGAGCGGCCCCCCTCTCGCCTTCGCAGCGACCGTGCCCGAGGTCCGAGGCGTTCAGGCAGCGCGGAGCGGGGCCGAGGCGCCGAGGGGCGCACACGGGCTCCGCGGCGGGGCGCCCGCCTCCAGCGGCCCACGCGAACCAGGCGACCGCCCAGGGCACGCGGGGCCCCCACATGCCGCCGCCGGCGCCAGCACCGCCGGCGCTCCCTGCTCCGCGCAAGAGCTTTCCCTCAGGAGAGCGGGCCGCGGCGCAGCTGCGTGCGACTCTCCGGCCTTGGCCCTGGCGGCCGCCAGGCAGGGCCGGCTCCCGAGGAGGGGTGGCGGGGGGCTGCCGGGCTCTGCCGCCGGTCTCGCTGGGAGCCGGGAGGGAGGCGGCCCGGATGTCCTCCCGGCCCCT
>NW_020448653.1:1349811-1381494 GCF_003343035.1 Apteryx rowi
CGGGGCCCGGCGGTGGCGGGGAGCCGCCGCTCCGCCGTGGTTCGCCGCGCGGGGCTGAGCCGTTAACGGCTCCGCGTTGCGGCCTGAAGGCCAAGCCCGCGTTTCCTCCGGCCGCTTTACTTTTTTTTCAGTGAATTCCCTTTAGGTGGAAAACGCGGTTTGTTATTAAGAGGCTTATTAGTATTACTTTTTTTTTTTTTTAGTAGCCGTGGGGCAGAAGGGCGTCAGAGGGGGGGGCGGCAGCGCGCGGGCTCCCGGCGCGGCGGCCGTTGGCGCCCGTGCGGCGGCGCCGGGGGCAGTGGCGGCCGGGCCGTGGCCGAGGCCACCCGCCCGCCTTTCATCCAGGGCAGGCAGGGTGCCTGCTGATCTCCGTCGCTTTTGAACTCGGAAGCGGGAAGGATTCGTTAGACCTAGAATGGCTGTGGCGCCCCGCTGAACCGACGCGATGGTTCAGGCACGAGCAGGAAGGTGCAGCGGAGCCAGAGCTCGCGGTGGTGGTGAGGCCAGGCCGTGTGCGAGAGGCCTCTCCTCCCTTCCCTGGCACGGCAGCAGGGTTAAGCTTTGGCTCACGGCTTTTCAGGGCTGGGCTGGTTACTGTGATGGTGAAGAACCTCTCAGGCTCTTCCCTAGGTGGGAACGGAGAAAGCGAGTCTTTTGTTTGTAAGAGATTTTGAATATATTCACACATAAGTTTTAGTCAAAGTTGTAACAGTTTTGGAGGGGTCCTTTCATTTCATTCGCTTATGCCTTCCCCATAAGGCCAAGCTACTCTTTTGACTTGCGTTGAAATGTTCTGGCTATAATACGTCCAACATCACGTATTACCCAGTGTATTACAATGTGAAACAGCAACGTAAAGGAGGGAGACTGTTTGTGCCCTCACCAAAGGAAACACAGGAAGAGCTCAGCCATTGTCAAACAGAAAATGGTAGGAGTTATAGGAGAGAAAGGACTTGGAAGCAGTCGTGGAACTGGCACTTTCGCCTTTTGGACTCTGAAGTCAGATAGCAGTGAGTTGCAAATCTACAGTAAACTAGGGTTCCTGCCTTCCAGGGCTTGTCTACTTGCCTTCGCTTTTACCCCCTTCAAGGGGGGATGACAGAAGGGTGCCCGGGAGCCTGTGCTCTTGCTTTACACCCTGTGTGCAAGGGGGGAGAGAGGCATTTCAAACCATGTACAAGGAGACTTTGAGGAATGAGGAGC
The DNA here is from genome assembly GCF_003343035.1 of Apteryx rowi. Classification (NCBI taxonomy): domain Eukaryota; kingdom Metazoa; phylum Chordata; class Aves; order Apterygiformes; family Apterygidae; genus Apteryx; species Apteryx rowi. The sequence goes on from NW_020448653.1 coordinate 1,351,015, forward strand.
AAATTTAGGGTTTTTTTAAGACACTTCTGTGCAGGTTTTAGGGGCTGCTCAGTTCAGTGAATATGCGATTGTAATGATTTCTGGGTGGGTCAGCCCTACACTGACTGAGCCCCTGAGTCAGGGTGCACTCAGAGCAGCAGGGCTGGGCAAGTTCCTGGCAGCGTTGCTGTGAGCAGAGCAGAAAGAGTTGTTTACTTTCTCAGCTTATCTTTGCTGGAATCATGTACTCAGGTTGTGCCTGAGTCTTCCCCCAGGCTCCTGGTCTCCGTCTCTGAGGAAAGATCTTTGGAGAGATTGCTGGCTTAGGAGGCTAAATTCTTGACATCTGGCAGGGAAGAAGTGTGAGTGTGAATTAGAATAAGAAGCAAGCTGAATTAAAATCGCTTTAGGGGAAAATAAGGACATGTTCTTCTTTAATTGGTGTGGCAGTTTACAGAAACAACACTTATCCTGTTCTTTGTGCCTTGACTGGTGCGATCTAGATTTATTTGCAAGACAGGGAATGTTTGAAAAGAAACTGCACCTTCTGTATGTACAAAAGCAAGATTTTATTAGTGCAGCTCTTGGGAGTTAACTGATATGCCTTCTGGGCTGTTCCAGCGAGGGGAGAAAGTTCAACGTTCCTGAATGGAAGAGTCAGTTTAAGTCAGAAGCTAATGTACATATTGACAGTTATGTCGCATGTGATATGGAAGGAGATTATAAGGCTCCCTTTGCTACTGGGTTGTTAAAAGGGGGAACTGCAGCAGTATTAAATGACATGCATTTATTTTCGTAATCAAATGTTTTCTGTCAGTTTAAAGATTTTGATTTTAAATTAATCCTGATTTTTCTTTTCACAGATGTGTCACTTCCTCCAAAGAAGTACAATTTTGTCATTTCCAAAAATATGTAATATACTTTGGCGGTAAGTTAGAAATCCATATTGCTGTGTAATGGGTAAAGACATAATTACTGGGTGAATTGCATTGTTAAAGCTGTGAGTTGTAAGCTTAGACTGCAAATAAGATTATTTGCTTTAATACATAGTTGAATGTTTCTGTATAGACTCCATTTTTGCTATTGTGGCATGGAGTTGGACCTTAAATACTTGTATTCTGGAAAGCACTGGGCAAAAGCAAGAACTCTTCAAAAAGACCTGAAAGGTTCACTTTAAGACAGGAAACATAATAAGAGTCATAAACTTCAACTCCAGGGAACCTCAGAAAATCAATTCTAAGCCCTCTGAATCCTGAGGCATACAGGTGAAGCTTTTACCCTTTATTGTTGACTTGATATAGCATCATCATGTTACCTGAAAGTATTGATTTAATTTTGATAGGTCTATGTAAAGCACTTGGCTGTGTAAAGGAGAATTTTAAAATCCAAGTCAGAAATATTTTCCCAGAAGGGTATAGGAGAGGGAGGATAGCAACAAAATCACTGTGTTACAGGAAGATGAAGACTTCATCTGCAAATGTATACTATACCATAAATAGTGTATGCCAAAGGAATACACTGAAAGCAATATAGGGTTTTTTTATTTCTCAGAATAATAGTAATCTATTAAGCATGTTGGGAAGGTTCTTAATTGCTTTCCAAATGCTGCACTTTGCCAACTCCTACAAGTGTGCAGCCATTGATATATAGCTGTGCTGTCCTTGTTCTTCATTAGCTGGCTGAAAAAATGTTTTGATGCCTTCTGTTTAATTTTTAGCCATTTGTTTAAATTTTATGTGACCGAAGAGGAGGAAGTGCTTTGAAATGTTTCTATTTGAAGATTCAGGAAAAGCTTGCTTTTAACAATGTTATTCTTTTGAAAAAACACTGTTGTCAGGCTTCATCATACAAGTATATCACAAATGTGCAGCTGTAGGAAGACAATTAGTGATGAAAAATATCAAGACCCTTTTCAACTTGGTAGAAAGGACTTGAAGAATCTCTATGAGGATATTAAAAAGGTAAGGGTTTTTGACTACTCTGAGATGTTGTAAAGATTCAGACTTTAAAAGCAACCACAGCTTAGGAAGGCAGTCACTGAAGGAATATTCTTTATGTACAGAAACAGCTGTCTGAAACCTAAACAGAAGGCAAGAGACCATTATATCTTACGGAACCAGAATTCAATTTTGTTTTCTCTTGATTTACATAGGTGGAATATTCATTTGCATCTCCAGTTACCATGAAAAGTAATCTTAAAAACAACTGCAACTTGTATTAAGTGAAATGAATGCATGCAGGAACCTTATACATGCATGCTGTTTGCTCACACTAACAGATTGGCTTTGTAACTTTTATGCTGATATATTATTTTCCTTTTTACAGGAATTACTTGTATCTACAGCAGAACTTAGGGAAATGTGTGAATATTACTTTGACGGGAAAGGAAAGGCCTTTCGACCAATGATTGTGGTGCTAATGGCAAGGGCTTGCAACATTCATCATAATAATTCCAGGTGAGTCTGTCACCTTTAAGTATATGAACATGTATCTTACTTTTAGCTTAATCATTCCCATGTTCCCCAAAAATGTGTCTAGTAACTTTATGAAAATAAAAAGCGCTTCAGCAAAACCTGAATTTAAATTCCACTGTGAGGCTGTATTTTGGTAGTTAGCAGTGTGAAAGGAATTACTGGTTTTGATACATACTTCCAGTAAAATGGTGGATATACTAGCGAATAATGTTGCCAAATCATGATATTTGTGAAGGTTTCAGTCAATTATAGCTTCTTGTATAAATGCTTTTTTACAACCTGTAATATGCCTCAAAACTATATAAATTTGATTAAAAGTATTTTTCATTTGTAACCATTCCTATAGCTATTAAACTGTTGTCACAGATAAGAACTTCCTTACTGTGAGAAGAAACTTCTATAACTTTTTTTGTAATTACACAGAAAAACCAGTAAGCAGGTTGTATAATTGTATACAATGCTCTGAGACATACAGTAAAGTCAGAGGTATTTTTCCCCTCTAGGATCAGGTTTCTAATCCTTTAGCAGAAGATTCTAAGCTTAAAACTGGTGTAATCCTCATGTTCTTCAAGTTATATGACTTCTGAAGGCAATTTTAGCAGAGGAAAATCATCATGCTTGCCTTGTACTCTCTGTCACTCATTGCTCTGGCTGATGGCAAATTCTTCTCTCAACACGTTCCTGTCAGTTGTTATGTTTGCATTTGAGGAAGGATGTTGGCTGGAATGTTCCCTGTATTCTAGCTATACTTCCAGTCTTCTCTGGTATAGAATTTCAAATTCAAAAAGTTTGGTCCCTTGCCAGGAGTATTTCTAGACCACTTTATTAGTCTTAAGGGATTCTTCCTAGCTCTTGCAACAGTTTTTCCTTACTAATAGGTCAGTGCCTTGCTGGACTTGATCTCTACATCAGAGCATGGCATATGTTTTGCTGCTTGATGTGGTGCCTCTCCCAGTACAACAGTGTTTCCTCCCCCCTTCCCCCTCGCCATGTGAATATAATTTTTAAGGAGAAAGAAAAACCTAGTTGGCAAGTGTTGTGCCCTGTATGTGCCAGATCCTCTTGTCTTAGGAAAACGTTGTCCAGGTTTGATAATCTACACTCCAGCCTGATGCTGTTCCCTCTTCAGTACTTTTCATTGGCATTGTCTTAGAGGTAACACAAGGAACAAAATAATTTGGAATTCCTCAAGCAAATCAGTGCTGTGACAAAGGGCTTAATATTTTCATGAGTGACCTTGGCATAAAAAACAGGAGTGCGGTGATGGCACTTCTTGATGATGAAACTACCCTTGATTCAGAGGATAATTAGGCCACCTATGGATGGGATGAAAGGAAGCATGCTAAAACAAAAATGTGTCAGTAGCACAATAAAACAAAAATGTCTGCTTGTGCTTTGAGGCTTATCAGTGTCGCACTACAGTATAACCCCCAGTGTGATTTACAGCCAGCTTGTCTATGAAAAATCTGTGATCCTAGCACACATCAATCACAGCGCATCCAGTTGAGCTGAGGAAGTAGTAATATCATTGTATGTGGCTCTTGTGAAATCATCTGCAGCCCTGATACTTATGTTCAAAGAAAAAAAAATGACTCAGGGTGTCTTTCAGGAAGGATTGCAAGGATAATCAGGGAGAATGGAGGACTTGTCTTAGATAAAGAGTCCAAAAGAGCTTGGCTCTTCAAGTATTGCAAAATGAAGGCTATGGAGATAGATAATTGTGGTCTACAAATCCATCAGGAATAGGAGGGAAAGAGCTATTTAAGACAAAGAGCAATGTTGATGAGAGTCATAAACTCAGCATAGAAATTCAGGAGACTTTTACTAACTGGGACAGTGAGATTTTAGAACATCCTCCTAGTCAGAATAATGGAAGAAGAGAGATTTGTCTTATTCTAATGCCTAGCATGACAAAATTGTGAACAAGATTATGTAGAGTATATGCAATACCAAGGAGGCTAGAATTAATGTAAGGAGGCGTGCACTGTATGGTGTGATCAGTGGACCAGGTGCAAGAGGTAGACATAGGAAGAACTGAAATTAGGCCTGCAGCTATCTAATGTACCTTTGCGAAAGTTCTTGTCTCTTATATCTTTCAGATTCCTGCCTTTACTTGTTCAAGGCATTTTTGGCATCTTTAGGCATATGTATGTGCTCACATGTAAAATATGTTTTTGTCCATGTGTTATGCTGTCGTGAAACCCTTGAGACTAGGTTTGAGCCCTGCCCTATGCCAGTGAGAAAATCTGTTCTCTGGGCTGAAGCGTGGCATATGCTTAAGGGCAAGTGTTTGTTGCTTGATAGTCGACTCTTAGCACCAATGCTCTGAGTTAGATACTGGTGCGATTTGACACCTTTGTATATCTCTTGCAGTTTTTATCTGCACCTCTGAACTATGTTTGATGTTTAAAAGCCTCTTCCTTAATCTGAGTGTTCCTTGTATAGGGACAGGCTGAGTCACCATTTCTCTCATGTTGTTTTTAGGATGAAATTCTGAGTAGGGAGAACAGAAATATTTAAACAAAGGAAAGGGATGAAATTGTAGGGTATTTACCTTCCTCTTCTTTGCTTTGTCCCCCTTTCTCTAAGTTTGTGATTTTTATTAAAATTCATGTATGTTTATGCAAGCCTTCAGGGTACTGTTTTTTGGTTCATGCATGATGACAAACATCTCAGGATTTGGGAGGCCAAAGAATAGTTTGTCTTATTTTGGTTGCCCACTTACTGTGAGTTGATTCCATTTCAGAAGCAAAAGAGAAGAAAATGCATATGAAGTTCTTGAAGCAGGCCGTGTGTTACACCAGCTTCTGAGTTTTAAACTGTTAATCATTATGTAATATATAGGAAGCATGTGTACTTCCAGGCCACGTTGGTATTGATTTCATTGTTGTTGCTTCTTACAGCAATGTTGCTTCTTGGTGACAAACTATTCCTCCAATTTCTTACTCTTCATGAGTAAGATTGTACATGTAGAGATGGAAACACTTCATGTTCGTAACTCTGCTACTCTGATAATATAGACCAAAAAAATTCTTGCTTTCCATTCTTCTTCTACTGACTCTTTTTGAGATGTTTTTCCTCTTTCACCTTGTCATTTCCCTTCAAGCATTTTTTTCTCAGTTAATATTGATTCTTCTCTCAAACTTGCTTTTCTTTGAAGCTTTGATTCCCCCTTTTGCAATCAAAGATACTGGCCAGAACATCTGTAGACTAGTGTTTTGTATCATGGGGTGGATAACAATCACAGATCACTGGGGTAAGCCAGCTTCCCATGCTTTCCATCCCTAGCATTTTTTCTTCTGCCTCTGGGGTTTGTTCATCTTGCTGCCATTCCCAACTGTCATATAACTTTCTGGATCCAGCGTGCTTTTGCCTGTGTGTGCCTGTGTGCGTGTGTGTGTACACAGTAGTAGTAGAAAAGGTAATATTCTTCCTTGTTTGGGTCTTAAAGTTAGAGGCTGCAGCTTTACCAGGTTATAGGTCCTGATCCTATGAGGCAGTCTACAGAGACCCCTTTGTCTTTGCAGAGCCCTGCCGCAGTAGTTGAGATGCTTCAAGTGAACGAGAGGATACCCAGTTAGCAATGCTTGCGCACTGGCTGCCTTAATCATTTTTATTAGGTTTGAGGAAGGTAGTTATTTAGAAAGCCCTCAGTAGGTTAGCTGTCTTTTTCTTGAATAAGATCACTTTATTGTGGTCACTGCAAGAAAAGTGACAGTTGTAGAAGGTGATAATGAATCTAAAACATTATCAAAAGATCAGCATCTGAAGCATTCAAGTTGTTTTGTCCTAGTATGAGTTTTTTTGTTTGTTTTGGAGGGCTTTTTTGGTTGCTTGGGGTTTTTTTTGGTTTTGGTTTTTTTTTCCCCTTTATGATCCAAGTGTCAGAAGACCAACCCTTAGTTCTCAGGTCCCTTTTATAGCTGCTTTTTGTATAATGACAGCAGCTTATTTTTGTGTGAGAGTGAGAATTGTTGTAAAGAGTTTAAGCTGAGATCATGCAAATCCTCTGTTTCACACATCCTCTCGCATTTCTTCACACAATGCCTATGGGCAGATTTCACAGAATTATCACTTAGTCTGACTGGACCTATGATTCTGTATAGGGTGTATTCTCAAGAGATGTTTGTGAATAGGAATTTTTATTTCTATTTCTGCAACCAAGTTTTGAGAGAGAGAAACTGAGATAAGAGAAAGCCAAAGAGGTGTAGAAACATCTCAATAGAGAAAATAGTGAGTACAAAAGATTTTGGGCAGGGAGAAGGGAAATAAATCTCTCAAAATGGTGAAAGAAGTAATTAAATATTATGACCTAACTAGACTCAGTAGAATAATATTTTCTCAAGAGATATGAGGACCTCCTAGCAACATTAGCCCTCTTCCCCTGCCTCCATTCCAAACCACAGTTGTCAGAGATGCCTGCATTGTGCACTGTTTTTCAGCTGTTCTGCAATTTGTAGCTGTTTTAATGCATCCTTTCTCTGTGTTTCCTCTAGTTCGCAATWCCCTTCTGTATCATAGGCAACACTTCTGAAATGTTCTTTTTTTTTCAGCCACAGGGGCTTTACAGCAAAAAAACTATCCTGGGGAGTGTGATCATAATCTTGCATGTTCTTTTGCAGGTTTCCTATCTCTACGTTAACAATATTTTGTTATTGGCTAACACATTGCAAAGCTCTTTGTTGCAAACTGTAAATACAGATTGTGGTGTTTGAGGGTTTTTTTTCCTCTTTGAAGAGGGATATTTGGAGGGGAGGTTTGGGGGTTTTTAGTTCTTTTTATTTGTTTGTGCTTTTAACACAAACAAGATCATCCTTAGTCTTGTTCTCTGTGTATGAAACAACTTTTATTATGTGAAAACTCCAGAGTACTATGGGTCTGTAAAAACTTATCATAGAATCAAGCAGGGAGTCATAGTGAAAAATAGTACATGATCAAGGACATAAAGATGAATATAATACATGTGCAAAAAGAGAAAGTTAGTTATATAAAATATATATTTTTATAAATACATATCATCTTGGTGTGTTTCTACTCTGAGAACGACAAAAATGGCATCTTTTCACTTATTGGACTTGTGGGATCCATTTATTCGTTGACCTGAACTACTGCTACTTTCTGTTTTTGTTTTGCAGGGGAGACAGAGTAAAAAAAAAGGCAGGGAATGGGTATGATCCTGTTTCTTCTCTGCTATGTAAAATAGGCATGCTCCAATTCAATTTTCTATAGCCATCTTGTGAGAGTAATTCTACTGCAAAATTTCTTGCCGGTGATGGGAAGACACAAATTAAGTTTGCAGCAATAGTAGTCTAAAAAAGCTTCTGGTTAAATTATCACACTTGACCTGACATACTAGAAATCAGACACATTAAATATGAGCTTTCCTATGCCATTTTCAGTCACTTGTCAGAGATGAACTGCACCATGAAACAGAACTTTTCAAAACTTGCTTTTGAGATGTCTGTCATGCTGTCTTCATACTACTAAAGATGTTGGTGTGTTTGTGAGTGTTGCCATTTACTGCTACTTCCCAGCAGGAAGTCCAGTCTGCTGACATAATTAATGAAAAAGGGAGCCCCAAAAAGGAGAGGAATGCATGAAAGAGGCTGGAGACCTTTACAGTTGTTTGAAGGTAAGTTCTCCTACTTAGTAACAATAGGTTTTTTTGGAAAACTTATTCCAAACTAACATTTGACTAAATTATTAGTGCACAGTAAAATTTACCTGAAAACAACTGTGAAGGTTTCCAGCTCTTATTCTCAGGTTGTTTAAAAGCCACAATTTCACAGCCCGTGAGCCACATCCTGCTATTTTTCAGGATGTAGAACTCCCACTGACAGCAATGCAGAGTTCTGCATAAAGGTAGGTGTCAGAACACAGTGTTATGTCAGCAGACTGCAAGATGTTCTTTCATTTTATGATTAATCACTAGATTTTAATAGATGTAGGCAATGCAAGAAGATTTTAAATTTCCTTCAGTTAAGCTGAAATGATTGTTTTCCATGTTTTTTCTCGACTCTTTTCTGTTCTGCTGGGAAATAGGGTGATTGGCTCTGTTATCTGTATACCAGAAGTAAGGTCCTGGATATCAGAACTAAGGTTTTTTTGTTTTTGTTTTTTATTCAYGTGTGCATGTTGCAACTCTGTGGCAAGGCTGACTGGGACAGCCATTTCTGGGATCCTGCATGCAACCCTGATGAAAACAGGTAGAAAAAGACAGATACTTGAACAAGGCAGTGGTATTTGGATACTAGGGCAGATGGTCCTCTGTCTGACCTGGGATGGCTCTTTTATGTTCGTTTTGCCAACCTTCATCCCTAGATAATTGTTTCCATGTTCTCCCATTACCTTTTTTCACCTATTTAAAAAAGAATAAAGTAGGTGTGAACTACTGAGAGTTGAATCATCAGTGTTAGATCATCCCAAAGGCGCTGAATTTCAAGTGTAAGTGTTAGTTAGTGTTTATAGTTGTAAAGTGATTGCAGTATCATTCCAATTTCCTCAGGCTTTTGCAGACCCCCTGAAGTCTTAGAGTACTATCAGTTTAAAACAAAATCCATGAGTTATGTCTTTCAAATATAAAATACAGGCTTCTGTGCCTACTGATCAGGAGATCCTCCAGCCTGCTGGTTAGTACTGTTAGCCAGCTTTGGAGATTTTGTGATGCTACCTCTTATTGGTAGAGCAACACAGAGATAAGGAAAACTTAAAAAAAGAAAAAAAAATCCTCTCCTGCAAAGCTATGTGGCATTCTGTTACTGTCCCTTCTCTAGATGTCCGTCTCCTAGGAATCAAGTATCCTTTATGCTGTGCCATTATTATGCCATTTAATGTGTCTGGATTTAGATGTGTGCCTTGTGCCATTTAATGTAGTCTGGATTTAGAGGGACCAGAGTCAATAAATGAAGAGTTTTGCAGTACCATTAATGCAGCTATGTAGAAATGGGCCTAATGAAGATGGAAACATCCCATTGCATGTACTGTACTAATGTGATCTGACTTTCTTTTGTTTCCCTAATTCCAGGTTTGAAAGATGAGGTCCAGACCCTGAAAAAGCTGCAATAGCTGTTCTCAGAAATAATTTTTGTTTGGTTTCAGTGGAGATTTCTTACATCTAATTCACTTCATTATGTGACCTTTTATTTTAGGGAGATGCAAGCAAGCCAGCGCTCTGTGGCCGTAATTGCAGAGATGATCCACACAGCTAGTCTAGTTCATGATGATGTTATTGATGATGCAAATTCTCGGAGAGGAAAAATGACAGTCAATCAAATCTGGGGAGAGAGGAAGGTGAGTTTGCCATTATGTACAAGACTTGCCTTTGAATTCTGGCAGAGCAGAAATACCTAGGGTTTTTGTCATATTACCAGCAATAGGCCAAGAGCACAGTTCTGGCTTAGTCCAGAAAAGGTGTGAAGCGGTATGTCTGGATTGTGGGTAAGATGGGTGGTTCTGAACTTTTGGAAGCATTAGAGAAGGTACGATTGCAGTGAGATTCTTACTGATTTTAACTTCACTATGCAATTCTCTGTAGTGCTGCTGGAATACTTTGAACTTGTTCAAACTCATTCAGCACTCTGTAGGTTATCCTGTTTCAGCAGTAAACGTAAAAAGTTTTTCAGTCAGCTTAAGAATTTTTTGAAATAACTAACTAGTACGGTACAGAGCTTTTTCTGCTATCACTGACTTGCAAACTGTCCAAGAGAGGCATTTCTTTGTAGAGCGTTATAAGGAAGCTCTTAATTGGAAAATGCAAGGAAAGAAGTAAACCACTGGCATATCTGAACTTGTCATGGCACTTCAGAGCTGATATGGCATAACACAGCGGAATGGTCAAATAGAGTGGTAACGTTTAAAGAATCTTAACAGGCAAACATATATTCAGATATTGCATACAGGGAGGACATTGCTTATATAGCAAATAAAAACTGTAACATAGGGATTCAAAAATGGTTCCAGTTTAAATATTTGGTTACCTCCTGTTTTGCTCTGTTAGAATGAGAAATGTGTATTTTATGTAGGAAAATGATGTGACTAGACCTGCCAAATAGAGAGAATCCTGTTGTTTCTGAACACTTATAGGAAAAGACTTAAAAAATATATATATATATAAATTATTTATTTATTCTTAGGCTGTTCTAGCTGGTGATTTCATCCTCTCAGCTGCTTCTGTAGCTTTAGCACGAATTGGAAACACTACTATCATCTCTGTTTTAACTCAGGTGATTGAAGATTTGGTGCGTGGTAAGGTCTCTTTCTATTTTTATCTTCAGATTTGTTTGCCCAAGCAATAAACCCACAAATAACTCCTATCTATGCAACTTCTTAGGTGAATTCCTCCAGTTGGGTTCCAAGGAAAATGAGAACGAAAGATTTGCTCACTACCTCGAGAAGACTTTTAAGAAGACTGCAAGTCTTATAGCAAACAGTTGTAAAGCAGTATGTACGTCTGTCTCTTCTAAAGTTAACATACCATACTGTAAGCTTCACAGCTAAACTCCTAATTATTGATGCTTTCTCTGGAGACGCTTCAAAGTAAACCCTTTAAATGGTATTCTGCCAGAATCTAAATGGGTTTGAGATTGTGGATTTTATCCCAATTCAGCTGTGCAGCCTCCAATATTGGTTTTCTTTTTTTTTTTTTTTTTCTGTTTTATATTCATGCACAGGTTTATTGTTATCCTCACTTAAATCAAAATAAGGTCCACAGTGGCTGCCTCTAATTTACAAAATTCTGCAAGCTTGAGCCAGTGTTTTTAATGTCAGTTGAGATTTGTTGAGCCTGTATTTATTTATTTATTTATTTATTTATTTTAGGCTACTCGCACATCTGGTCCCACTCATTGGTGTAGAGAGGGACCTTAAATGAAAACAATGGGAGGAAACAACTATTTTGTGTATATTCTTATCTAGCATTGCTTTAGAAAGGGAAGACATTGTCCTTTGCTATTCATTAAATCATAGGATTTAACTATGTTTCACTGGATAAATTTTAGGTGACTAATCAAGTGGTTCTGTCTTGTTGTGTTGCACTGTAAAAGGAATATGTACTTGCTGATTTGCCTGGGGGGTTTAACTATCAGTTGGTGGGATCCTGCTATATCCAGCACAACCTGTCATTCAGTTCTGTTAGTTCATTACAAAAAGACCTGTTTAAAGATTATGTTTATATTCAAAAAAAMCCCCCATGTTTATTAACATTGCAAAGAATGGAGAAGATGGGCAATAATCTCACCTCAAGAGAGTTACAGTTTTTATTAAAGGAGGAATAGCAGCTGCATGCCATAGCAAGGGGGAGTTCTAAGAGAACTGGACTAAAAATATGTGCTAGTTTTAATCAGCTTCCTTTGTTCTCAGAGAACTGTTGCATTTGTGCATTAGACAGTAGTTGAAAATTGCTTAAATCAAGAAGACTGTATAGAACAAGAGACACAAATTTAGTAGGGAGGGAAAATACTTTCATTACCTGAATTCTCCTAGTTGGATGAAAGAACTTCAGTCTTCTGGATCGTTCATATTAACGGTAGTATGACACAGTAGAGAATTTCCCTTTGCAATTCTTCATTTATTTTAGTAGGAAGTTGGAGTAGTAGGGAGAGTCACATTATCCTGCTACCTCAATAAAAATGTGTAAGTTTTTATACTCATTTTGACAATCTTCCTAAAAGAACCTTCATGGATAGAAGAAGAATCACCTTCCCACACCTTATCCCACTTCCCACTCAAATCCTTACAAGAATTAAGGATTTGAGTACTTCCTTCCAGATTGTGTGTGAGATGCTGGTTAACAGGAAGGAAACATGTTTGGCTGCTATCTTCCAGTAGTTGTTCTGAGCATAAGTATGCTTTCCAGTGCTGACTTGCTGGAATTTTATATGCAATAAAATTGTGTTATAAAGAAAAACAAGAGATTGGTTTTGTCATAAGGACAGACCTTACTTGCATGCAGTGGCAATGGCTTGTATATACATCTCTCCATCAGTTTCTTTCTGCATGAGTTAGGAGAACTATGCTGATACTCCTAGCAGTGAAAAGATATTTTTGATGGTTTAGGCCATTAAGGAAAAGGATGGAATCAGAAGGGTGTTGTGTTATCTGCAGCAAAGATGATCACTAAGATCACCAGTTCTAGCTTGAAAAGAAATTCACCTGTATTTCAGTTGGGAATGAATAGTATTCACACCTTGTTTTCAGGGACAAAGCTAAGGAGAGAGATTATTGATGTTCACGACATTATTTACAGCTTAACAGGCTAGTGTGTCATTGGAAGCAGCTCAGATCTTGTTAATGATAGAAACAAATCAGTGTCTGATTTCCTATGTATAAATAAGATAAAAGTATTACCTGAAAAAAAGATGTCAAACTAATTTGAATGTTCTTTTGGAATCCTGCACTATGTGATGCCCTTGAGAAGGCAGACTAGGTATTCCTTGTAAGATCTCTAAACAAGATAATGGACAGTGTATTAACACTAGTGTATTCACTGCATTGGGTGTCTTCTGCATCTTCAAAGCATCACTGCACTTGAGTCAAAAATCCTTTAAGGTAGACTGTTATGTACATTAAAAAAAATGGCTATTCAAGATGTTAGAGCCATTGCAGTCTCCAGTTTTTCTACAACAATTCTGCATGGGGGAATGTGTACTGAAGTTACAGTCAAAGTAATATATTGCAAAAGGAAATGGTGGCATATGGCCCAGAGGGTGACTGAAGCCTTAGTTACTGAGAGGCATTTCTCAGAGAACATGAGAGGGTGACTCTAGTTCAAGAATTCAGAAACAATAAAGCAGAAGTGGAATTTCCATCAATCATCAGGCAAATTGGAGATGGCAAAATAAGCTTAGCAGGTTCTTTCAGTCCTTTTTCTTGCTGTAATGTGAATTCCTAAAGCTGTTTATATTCCACCTAGCATACTTTCAGAAGAGGGCTTAAAAACATGCTTGTTTGAGATCAGTGTAAAGTTGCACTAGAAATTCTTGATTTTATCTCATAGTGCTTTTTGGCTTTTATAACTTTGGGCCTTGATCTTGCAAGCTGATCTACACAGACGTATCCTTGCATGCCTGAATGGAGTCCCCCATGGGTAAGGCAAGACTTTGTATGGAAGGTCTGCCTTAGGGACAGAAGAAAAGGAATAGTCTGCAGCTCTATATCTACCTGTGAGCTCCTGCTTAACTATTTCACAGTTTGGTGTGTGCACAGGGCTCCATCTGAAAAAACACCTGGTATGGAAGTGGTGTCTAGGAAAATTACACATCTTTGGAAATCTTAGAAGCTAGTACACCACCAACAATGTTGACTAGCTTGAGGAGGTTCATACAGGCAACAGCAAAGTCCTAAAACAGATGTAGGCTCGTATCAGTGGCATCAGATATTATGGTCAGCCAGTAGATCTTTCATTTTATTTAAAATACGGTAATTCTTCTGGGGGTGTATATTCTCCAGAAACTCTTTGCTAAGAAAGAGATTAACATAAATATAGCACAGATTTTCAAGTAGATAATCTTCACGTATGTATAAGTACAGTTTTTATAAGCAAGTGCATCTTAAAATGAGTTACTTGAGAAGAGGTCAAATGCATGACAATACAAATTCGGGACAAGAAAATAGTTTTCAGTTTTGTGTAGGGGCTGCTTTCGGGCAGACCTCTTCCTCTCTCAGGTGGGCTTTTATAACACCTCTTACTTCAGGATTAGTTACTAAAAAGGATTTAAAGAGACAGGAGGAAGTCAGCAGTGTGCCCTGCAGCACTGGAGGCTAGCCACATACTGGGCTGCATTGGTAAAAGCATAGCCAGACTGTCATGGGAAGTGACTGTTCTCTTCTATTTAGCACGTGAGACTTCATGGGCAGTACCATGCCCAAGGTTGGGCTCCCCTGTACAAGACAGACATCAACATTGTGGAGTGAGTCCAGTGAAGTGCCACTGTGATGGCTGGGGGCTGGAGCACATGACTTAGCAGGAGAAGCCAAGAGCTGGGTTTAGTTTGGAGAAGAGAAGGCTAAGGGAATCTTCCTGCTGTCTCCTGCTAGATAGAGGAAAGGTGTAGAGAAGGTGGAGCCAAACTCTTTTCAGAGGGACAGTGAAAGGACATGTTGTATCATGGAAAATTCCAATTAGATATTAGGAAAAAAAATTCTCCAAGAGGTTGGTCAAGCACTGAAATGGGCTGCCCAGAGATGCTGTAGAATCTCCATCCTTGGAGACTCAAAACTCAACTGGACACAGCCCTGAGTAACCTGATCCAACTCTGAGGTTAGCCCTGCTTTGAGCATGGGATTGGACCGAATAATCTTCAGAGGTCCCTTCCAGTTATTCTGTGATTCCATTGGAAAGAGGAAATAGTGCTATTGTCTGGAAACGAGTGCTGGATGAGTCACAAATGAGAAGGCAGAATCCTGACTGCTTGAGGAGATGGGCATGGAGGAAAGATGGGAGAGCAGTAAAAGGGGAAGTCTTTAGAGCCACCTCTTCTTTCCAAGCTGGACACAAATCTAGGAGATGGAGTTTGAGGGCAGACATCTCTTGTATCATTTACAAAAATGCATATCCCTGCCCAGCAGAAGGTTTTTATGCCAGGTCACAGGTACAGATGAGTAAGTGCTTCAAACTCCAGCTGCTGTATTCTCACATGATAAATAACAGAGCAGGTGTATCTACCCAGAGCTGATCATAAAATATTTCTTGGACATGAAGTTCAGCAGAGAGGCAAGACTGGTTTATAGTCTTTCATGTAACATAAAATAATAGAAACAATTTTTTATTTAAAAAATGTTTGAAATAATGTCAAGTAGATTGACTTGCTTTATTGAATTCAAAGAACCTTTCTGAAGAATTCACTCCACTTGATATTAGGAAGAATTTTTGATCATGGTTTAGTGGAAGACATATCTGAATTCTTGCAAGATGAAATTTGTAATCAACCAGTCATGTCAGAGGAGCTATAGGAAGTCCTCAGAGGGTGAGTTTTATCAGTTATACACAAATATAATTAAGTTGACATTGTTATTCTGATCTGTATCTGTAAATATATGCTATTATGCCAGTATAGCTTCAGTTAGCTAGCCGCTCTGTGAGTGATGCAAGTTTGACTGAGGAAGAGCCAGCCTGCCTGCCTGCACCACAGTGAGTGTCCATATGGGGGCAATAACCCACAAGAGCGATTTCAGAAATTAGCTCCTAAAGGAACTCCCTAGCAGACAAGACCCTGTCATGCTGCAAGGTTTATGATGTAAGAGTTGCTCGTTGGAGGGGTGATAGGCTTATAAAACTCCTAGGTTGTCGTGGTTTTTTTTTTCCTTCTTCTTCTTTCTTTTCTTCATTGCTTGAATAGAAGATATGAAGCTCTTGCAAAGATACAAGAATTGGTTTTGCATTGATGAATTTTGCTCATGTAAAGACATTCTGTAACTCATGCTTCTGTTTTTAAATCCACATATCCTGCTGAAGTTCTTTATACAAATAATGTCTGTGTCCACAGGAAACTGTCTACCTGCACGGATAGCTCTGCTCTGACTTTCCAATTAAATGAAAAAGCTCTTCTCTTTACATGGCACTTCCTCTCCCCATCTACCAACTTTTYCCCAACTCTGACACTTTGCCATTAATGAAGATTTTGTAAAAAAACATCCATTTGAACAAAGCTGTTCTACTAAATTCCATATTTCAATTCTGTAGACTAAATTTGATGGTAGCTAAAGATTTCATTAAAGCAGGTTAGATGCAGCCTTTCTGATCTTGTTTGATTTTTATTACAGAAGCAACCAAAAGTTTGCTAGGCATTGTGTAGTAGTAGATGATGTCAGCTTTTGGGGGCAAATACTACCAATTAAGAGACAAGTATCAAAAGGAGGATAAAAGGGCAAGATGTTCCAGTTTGATAGGCCTTGGCAACTTTTATTTAAATGACTTATAATTCTAGTTCACTCAGGATAATGCCCTTCAGGACTCTMTGTGATTCAACATAAATTAAGTAGCATAACTTCCCTACTTTACTGTCTTCCTCTTTATCAAGCCATCCAGATTCCTCAGAGTTTACTAGTTATCCATGGGTACAGATAACTGGGAGGCTTTCTGGTGTTCAGCAGAATGAAATGCATTGACACATGAAACAGTCCCTGATATTGTGCAAGTTGCAATGCATTTATTGGGATATATCCTTCAGTATCTAATGTTGTTTCCTATTTTCATCTTCATGTTCACCTTCACAGCTCTTTCGGGACTGGTTTTTAGTTTGGGGTTGTTTTTAAATGATCCTACCTTTCATTACCATTGAAGAGGATTTTTTTTTTATATGCATATTTTTGTGTTGTGTGGTTTTCCTAACATATATTTTTAGTCTTAAATTAAATAAAAATGCATCTTCACTCCTTCAGTTAGTTGCAGCAGTTTGTGTCTGGATTTTTGTCCCCTAATTACTTTATCGAAGGTTAGCATAAAGCAGTATTTAAGTATAACCAACCTCATTTGGCAAAGTGTTTAATCAATATATAAATGCAAAAGCCTAAGTGTCTTACCTTGGGGCAAGATATTTATTCTCAAATCTTAACATGTCCTATATTCTAGTTTTGTGAAATTTATTCAGCAAAACTTTTATGTCACATACTCAATTCCTGTATCCATACCCAACTAAAATGTTTATTTCTATTTGTTTGTCTCAGTTTAGTGATACTTCTATCTAACCTGGTGTATTTCCTTCATTCCTATCTTATTTTTCTTTGCCGCTAATTATCTCTTGACACTTTTCTCTGCAAGCTATCAGCTCATCTTCATGAGAACTTCAGTTTTGGATAGTTAGCATCACCCCTAAAAATAACCTTTTTTTAATCTCAACTTTCCTCCTAAATTGGGTGCAACACTTTCAGTTTTGTGGCTCTTTTATGAAGCATGTAATGTCCATTTATCTGCTATCTATCTGACCTCCAATTATCCCATGGCTGATTTATATATGTCATAAATTTCATTCCCCTGTCCCTGGACTGTAGATGACTACCAGTCTGCATGTACAATGCAACTGTATTTCTTCTCTCTCCATCTTTGCATTATAATTTCTAACCATGATAAATATATAATAAAGTTAATCTCTTTGAAACTCGAATATATTTTTAATACTGCACTGCTGTTCAGTCTTGTTTTCTAATTGGCTTGGCTTTTTGTGTGTATCCACAGAGATAGGCAAGAATGTGCTGCTGATGCGGCTTTTTTTCCCTCTCCCAGATTCCTACTGTACATGCTTGCTATGTTGTACCTAGGGTCAGAGACTAAAAGTGGATGCTAACTAAAGCTTTCTGTTTTTTTCTTTTTTTTTTCCTTTTTTTTCCTTTTCAGGTTTCTATTCTAGGCTGCCCTGATCCCAAAGTTCATGAGATTGCATACCAGTATGGGAAAAATGTTGGCATAGCTTTTCAGGTAGTGTATTCCTCTGCTTTTGTTGAATTAATGAGAATCTAAAGTTTAACCTTTTGAAAACTGTCCTGAAATCGATGTGGGCTATTTAAATCCTTTAAATAAATCTTCTCTTAATGAATGAGGATTATTCTGTATTTAGCGCTCTTTAAAAAAAAAAATAATAATAATCTGTATGTTTATCTCTTTCCAGCTAATAGATGATGTGTTGGATTTTACATCATGTGCTGACCATTTGGGGAAACCAACAGCAGCAGATCTCAAGCTGGGATTAGCCACAGGCCCTGTCTTGTTTGCTTGTCGACAGGTAAGTCCACAGGAACTCTTCTCTCCAGAAAGAGAGTGTGCATTGCTCTTTTAAAGGAATATTTTGTAAACTTTAAATCTAATCTCTGAATTAATTAAATGGTTTTAGATGCTGTTGTATTTTTGACTTCCTTGGCAACAGTGGTTTTGCAGTTGCATTTTTCCTTTTTCGTTCTAAAGATTTCTAGGCATTCACAAAGAAGAAAAAAATACTAATTGACTTTAAAAGAAGATATAGTAGTATGACCACACACAATTAACCAAACTGAAAAGAAACAAAGATGCATGCTTTCTTCTATTTGTTTGCAGTGATAATACTGGTAGATGTTAAGATTGGAAAGTATTGTAGAACTGAGGAGGTAAGGAATAAACCTTTGAACCTTAAAATAGTGTTTTCAAGCTCTAAGCTAACTTGGACCTAATGGTGAAACAGAAAAAAGGAAAAGCAGATCTCCACAAGGAAGCAGTTGTCTATGTTGTCTCTGCCATCATCTGGAGACTGGAAGGGAAATTGGGATCCACAAACTAGAAAATGTAGGAAGCTTTAGAGAGGGTGCAAACTAAAGTTCAGCTAAGAATTTTTAGCTTTCACTTGCATCAGGAGCTTCCATCCTAACCCCCCTGCTGGATATGTCTGCTGCATATGAGCAGATCAACTTTACAGCACATGCAGAGAGGTCCAGCTTGAACACATCAGGTCTACAGCGTGAGAGATGAACATGGCCTGGGCATGTACCAAAGGTCAACGCTTTCAAGACCAGCTGGATTTATTGCACATACATGTTCTTCTGGGTTGAGAAACAGCTGCCTACATGAGTGCTCTAACCATTTGGCCCTTGTATTAAAAGCAGCACTAGTCTTTTGCCACCCTGATTCAAGTGCCTAACGTTTGGAGAGGGACAGATGTTCCAACACTTTTCATGATGTTTTCTGGAGGTTATTCCTAAGCAGATTCCTGCTCATGTTCTTTGCTGAGACATCTTGTTCTCCCCAGGCTCTGAATATATGGCCCTTTTGCCAAATTCTGGACTTTGTACCCATTCTGGGGCCAAGTACTTAAAATATCTGCATAGCTTTTAGGTGGGCACCTTTATCCTTCATTGGATTTGGTCCCTTTGTCTCTTTTGTTTTCAAGCTTATCAGTTATGAAAGGGCAAAGCTTTCCATTCTTTACAGTTGTGCTACTAAAAGTAAACACGTTTTTAGTTTGCAGAAGAGAAAAGAGTATCACAAATAAAATAAGCTTAAAGTCACTCAAGATTTTCAGTGGCTCAGGGATGACTTGGAGGAGTACAAGGAAAACAGAAGTGTCAGCAGCACCAAAAAAATTAAAACTGGTGCTAATCCACAAAAGGGGAAGGGACTGATTGATTTAATGAACACCCTGTACCTTGCTCGAGCTTCTGGGTCACCTGGGCTAAGAAGATTTAGGACTTACAAACCAATCCTTCCAAAAAAACTTCACTGCATGATACAAGATTGGCCCTAACTAGTTTTAATAGGAGCTGTAGTCTGTGATCTCTCATTGGAATTGCTCAGAACTTGACACAGGAAGTTTTAAATAATTTTTCAAAAAAAATAAAACTTTGGCTTACTTTGCTCCTCTTTTTAAAACCCAAAAAGCTTAAGATTTTGGGAGTGGGAGAACGAATGTATGCATGTGTTTGTTTCCTCATCCTTTGTGCATTTACAAGGACATGTCTCTCAGAAAAGACAGGGAAGCGAAGAGTATCGGCCACGTAAGAATATAGACTAACAGATGCTGAGAACAATCCACTCCCTGTTCTCAGTGTCCTCATCCCAGCCTGTCTGCAGGATTCATGAACTTGTTCTTGAATCATTATTTCAGAATTTGATCATATGCAGCAGAATCTTATCAGTCATCAGCAACTGGAGTTGTCTAAAGGGACAGTGACAGACTCAGGTACTTGGATACAGAAAGAGGATGCAGTTGTGATTTTTTTTTTTTTTAACTACTTCTTTTAGAGGAAAAACAAGGACATGTTACAGAGACTTTAAATAGGGTTTGGCAGTGAACGGGTGATACTGATTGTCTTGTGGGTGTTGACTATTCCAAATTTTTAATTAAAGCTATGCATTTATTCATCTATTTGGGCTGGCTGTCTCTGACTTTCAACCTTACCTATTATTTAATGAGTTTTATCAGGTAAGTAAGAGCTAAGTTCATAGGACAGAAAAGAACTTTGTAAGCTCTATTTTAAAATCTTACTTGTTCTTCGTAGGGCACTTCTGAACACTTCCTCATTTCTATCTTTACAGTAGGTGGGAAGCGCAGTTTTTGCTTTGAAAGGTAACCTGACCACCTTACAAAGTTTTTCACGTTAACCAGAAGGCTTCTTTGCTGACAATTTCCTGCTGTATTTAAGAAATTCATAGAACAGCACTATAGACTTACATTATATATAAACAAAATAAGTGCTAAAATCTGGAGCTTTTCTCCACAGACGTTTATCTGTGCTGTTACTAAAAGATGTTTCATCTATTTGTATCTGAGAATACAAACTCATGAGAAAAGGACTTGAAGGTAGTCCAAAATGTGATTGTTAATTATATGCTGTCTTTTTGCTTGAAATTAATATTACTGCTATCTTGCATACCGTCTAATTTATCTGGTAATCCTCCTGTTGTCTTCCTCACAAACATACCTCTAGTGCGCTTGGATCTTCAAGTGATAACCTTTCCTTCTCCTCTCCCCTCCCTCTAAAATACATCTGTTTGCATTAGAATATTGAGGAGTGAGCTTTAGACAAAAATGTTTAGGTCAACTTTAGATCTATTTATTCAGTACTTAAAGTTAGTTCACTCAAGAAAATTTTTTTAAAGAAATATACAGTAGTTATGCTAATTCTAAAGTCACTTTTAAAATAGCACAGCTCATGCGGTTTATTTTTATTGTGAGTATTCCTATCAAATGCTTATATACTGCCCTGTAAATCTGCTCAACTGCTAATAATAGCTTTTCATTAAAGGTTTGGGGATTTTTATATTCTTTAGGGCTTAAATATAAAAAGTCAAGCAATGTGCATCCTACATCATTRTAAATATGAATAATATGACAATGAATAATATGAACATTGCAATTAAATTGTCATTATATGGGAAGGAAACTGGAATCTAGAGAAAGCCAAGTCTGAGTCACCAATAAACTTTTAAATGTATCTTCTAAGAGAAGACTGCCTGTGAGTAACAGAGAAATGTCATGGCAATAAAAAATGTTATATGTTTGTTCCCTAACAATAGTTTTGCAGATATATGGTTTCAAGACCAAAGATGTGCAAGGAAAACACATCCTTGTCTACAAGTTTACTGCAATACAATAATCTAATGACTTTCAGACGGATGAGCAAATACCTCTTTCCTTTCAAAAGAATTCCTCTGCAGAGTAGCTCTCTGAAGCTGTGGCCTTAGTTTGTTAATTAAGTACCAAGTTTTCTGTTTCTAGACTGTCTGAAGGAAGAAAGTGCCAGCAGGTTTACATGAGCGGTACAGTGACTTGCTCAGACAACTGACTTCAGTTATCTAACGGATTTATCGGTTACTGATTGTGCAGTGCTAACTACACATTCTAAGTGATTGTAAACACAAAATACATTATAGTTACAATTGTTCTCTTAACTGTCTTGTCTATATTTTCAAATCAAATATCAGATGCCATTATAAAATGTGGTTTAGATACGGAGTTGAGTAGTTGAAAACTGCTGGTTTTGTTTGCATGAATTTTAAGTTGGGCATTACCTGCAGTTTTTTGAAGCTGCARATTAAAACCAACTCTTGCTCATTGATTTTATTCAAATTCTCTTGAGCTCCAGGTGGACTGCAGTGATTTTTTAGGCTAGTAATACTTACAGTATTTAAGATGTATTGTTTGAACAGCTTTGTTTCTTACTTCAAAAATCTCTAATCTTTACTATAAACCCATTCAGTAAAATCTTTCTTCACCAAGATCTTAGCTGGATTGTCTCTCTTAATTACAAACATGGACAAATTCTGCACTGTCCTGGCCTTTCTGTATGCAAAATCTATGTATATAAAACCCCAAAGCAATGAAAGGTGTAAGTGGATGTAACAGTATCATTAAGGGTTTTATTCAGCCTTACAGGTGGAACTGTGCAATACAGATTTAACAAACCTCTCAGTAATCTGTTGCACATGTGGGAGAGGAGGTGCTGCTAGGTGTGCTAACGTTAGCCATCACTCATGATGTAGAAATACCTGAACCAGCTTGAATACACCTGGAAGTACGCACAGCAGAAATTCCCACACTGGATCAGCTGTTCAACAAGATGAAATGGCAGGTGCTAACTTTTGCTACTACCTGGCTACATAGCCTGCCAGTTTTAAATTTTAAATGCTTAGGCTTTGCTCTACAGTAGTCTTATGCAGATTTCATGGAATTAAACCTACTGATGATCTGTGTTTATTGGTACCTCTAAATAACAACAGTGGTCAGGCAAGGCAGCTATATTATGGTTTCTTTTTCACCTTAACATGGCAGCAGCTACATGGACAACAGCTCATAAGCAGTACAAAAACTTCTCCCTTTGTGCTTAGTTTCCAGAAATGAATGCTATGATAATGAGACGATTCAGTAAGCCAGGAGATGTTGAACGTGCTCGGAAATATGTATTGCAGGTAGGACTGATATAAAGTATTTAATTCCTGAATACTGTCCCTACTGAAGTCAGTCTGAAATTCATTGCTTCTGAAGTCAACTTGCAGGGCTGTATTTTCACATAATGTTGAGCAGCATGCTACATATGGTGCCCTGTTAGTACTCTTCAGACTGCTTCACCAGCACAATGTTTTAACAGAAATGTTAGCTACTGGATTGAATAGCTTGTTGTTGTTGTTAAATAGCATAAAATCCACATAAGCAAAAAGCTCATGTTTGAAACTCAGTTCCTTCAACTGAAGAGTAGCGTTGTTCAACAACTGGTGTAAGCAGCAAGTAATTACCAATCAGTCTTACATCTGAAGTACATGTTCTGTATTAATTTTAACCGAGCCTGGTCTGAAAAGAATGAGTAATTGTGCAGAGCAAATACATATTTGGTCAGCATAGCAGGGGTTTTTTTATGTCTTGTGTGTGTGTGTGTGTGTGTGTGTGTGTGTGTGTGTGTGTGTGTTCTCTCTCAACCATTAGTTTCTAGTCCTACTGAATAGTATCTTATTGATAGCAGTACTGCTTTATAGTACACTTAAGTTTAGCACAGATGAATTTTAAGTATTTTGAAGCTTTGGGGAAGAGATGTAAGATTCAAGGAATACAAAATTAATCCCTTTCTCCTTCAGAATATAATTGTTAAGTGTTCAGGCTGCTTACTAGCCTTAAAAAACAAAACAAAACAAACCTTCACAGTTTAACTAGACAAGGCAAACGGCAGAGGGGAGGCAGATCACTTATCCATCGCTTGTAATTGTGTTCTTGTGTAAGAGTGACGGTGTGCAGCAAACGACCTACCTCGCCCAGCGCTACTGCCATGAAGCTACAAGAGAGATCAGTAAACTACGGCCATCCCCTGAAAGAGAAGCCCTCATTCAGCTGACAGAAATGGTACTCCTGCGAGACAAGTGAGAGAACTCCTTCCACTCGTTCAGGCAGCTACTTACCAGACTGTGCCTAAATTTACTTTGAAAGTTATTTGCTTCCAATACAGGCTACCAAAAACTATTTTTTTAAAAACTTTTTTTTGGAAATTCTTTTTTAAAAAAAAAGTTTAAAGTGTTTTATTGTAGGAAGCCATACAACTCAAAACAAATCAAACTGTGTTGTACAACTGTTTTAGTGGGGGCTCTTAATGGTGAGGGTGGGGAAGATGTTTACATGTTGATGCATAAAGGCCACAGTAAGAATAAATATAATCAGTGTATCAGAACTGAAGTTGCTCCAAATTTCACTCATGTTTACAATAATAAACAGCATGCATGTTTCTATCTGGTAAACTCCTGTGAAAATAATGGTTTGAATGCTTTCCAGGCTGTGAAACTTCAGAAGTACCTGGAATTTCATATATGGGAATGGTTTATTATAAAAGACCACATGTAGACTTTAATGGGGTTATACACAAATGAAAGGTTTTCCACTTCATGGAGAAATACAGTTATGTTAGTGGTTACTAGTAATTAGCAATTAACAAGATGCAGAATTTGAGACTGCTGTAGTTGAGAAAATGAAAGATTCATTTCAACAGCCAGTCAAGCTTCCATCACACATTTATAGAGTATATTTGATACCCTATTAGAAAAGTACTCTGAAGTCCAAAGGTCATCGCTATTACAGTAGTTACCCAGTACTACTACTTTCTTTTTCAGGTTGTTTAAGGCACAGTTTGCAAAACAGAGAAGTACATCATCTCCAACCAACTGCCTGTGGTACCTTAACTCAAAAGGCAAAGTGCATGGCTCCATTACAAACAAACAAACAATCCCCCTCCCCCCAAACCACACTATATCCTATTGGGTTTGTCTCCCCTCAGTCGTATTTTAAGGACAGCCTGTTCTCTCTGTACTGGACTTGGCACATTACCAGGTCCAGATACAGTTTCCATTGAGCAATGTCAGTTATAGACAGTGTCCAACTTACTGTATCCAGATAACCAGATTCAATCAAGAACCCTTGCTAAAATTAATTTTGGAAGAAAAGAACTTTTAGAGTTTGTGTAAGTGGGTAATTCAGGTTTCATATCTAATTTATTTGCCCTCTGTCAGTGATAGAGTCATGTTACAAACATCTGCTTTTTAGTACATTGCCTGGGATAACACAACCATGATTTTGCTACGTTAGCATTCCAAACTTATTTGCCAAGCAAACCAACAAAGTAATGGACAAGACCTTTGGTTCACTTATATATTTATGAATGGAAAAAGTCATAATGTAAATTTACTCATTAAAAAAAACTTGGGTACAAATTACACATACATAAGACCACCCATTTTTTGATTCACATGGACACCTTAGACCCAAACAACTCATTGTAATAGACTTTAGTGAGAATACTCCAGGTAAAGATTACAACAAATTGGAAGCATCTTGGATTTTTAAAAAAGTATATTTCAATACATAAGTTTGTATGCATGCTTTAAACAAATATAGTTCAAGAATGAGCAAAGAGTCTAAACAAAAAGTAATATGACCAGCACTAACATTAAACTTCTCATCCAGATTTTAATATGTTAGTCTAACGTAGTGTTAGTTACCATGCTGTACTGAAAAATGTAATGGCACAATCTGAATCATGGTTCATTAAATATTATATCCTACTTCCCCAGAATATTTAGGCTGGTCATAAAAATAACAATGCATATGTAAATAAGTATAACCAGTAATAAACAATTGCTTGTTTTACAAATTGCCATCAGGTAAGACATACTGTCTCCAGAGACTTAGAGAGATGGACATTCAATCATACCATTAAAACAGTATGGCCTGAAGAAATGGGCACATTTTTTTTTTTGAAAGTATATTAAGACAACTCTGTTAGCTTTTAGTTACCCCTTGTAAATAATCGTGGTATGACTGAATACAAGACCCAACTTGAAAAGCAAAGGATTTTAATCGGCATAGTGCATGATTGATTCAACATAATTCCCAGGAAACAAGCCAGTTACGCGATTGCAAACTCCTTCATACCAGCCGTCATCATTCTTCTTTATCACATAAATGATTGCACCCTCCATAAACGACAGCTCATCATCTTTGTCCTTTGTATAGTCATATATAGCAACAACTGTGGATTGAATAGGGACAAGTTTAGCATAGACCAGTGTTAAAATTTCTTGAAGGGTTTTTTTTTTGTTTTTTTTTTTTAACGACTAGTTAGCTATCCTGGGATTTTCCATACTGAATATACATGGTTTTCCATGTCAGGAAAGTGAAATTTCACTTTTCTTATATTAATGGCTACCAGTAAGAAGTAGGTGGTGACTGCACTGAAGGCTCAGTTAAAAATTTTTGGCTTGGAGAGGTACAGCTGACTGGGATATGGTAAAATAGTGCATAGGGACATTTAAAAACTATATATATATAGCCACCAATAATACTGGAATTAAAAGCTACCACTATGAATACACAAACTTTGAACATCACAGCCTTATCCTTCAGAAAAAGTTAACATTATGCAATTGATCAGTTTTATAGATTCCAAGAAATTACCATATCTCTTCTCAGAAATAAGATGTCTTAATGTCTAGCAAATAATGACACAGTATATCAGTTATTTTTATCTCATGAGTTTGTCCTGCAGACAGTCCAGCTATCAGTAAAGATGAAACAYAGTAGTTTCTACTGCTGTTGCAAAGACAGATAATTGGTCACTAACACATTTCATACAGTTCTGTCTACTACCGTACCAGCCAGATCAGGAGAAAACTTGCAATACTGTTGTTGACAAACCAGGCATTTTCCTAACACAGGCAACTCTAAGTAGGAAATCAGCATCTCAACAATTCATGGGAAGAGGCATTTACTATATGAATTCATAACTCAGCATAGTTATAGTCAGCTGATCAAGAATCACCGGTAAGTCTCCAGTGAAGCCTCACTACAATTTACAGTTGAAAGGCTAATGATCCACTCTAGCTATCTAATTTGATGGGATAAGCAGAACTCAGACTTTCTAGCCTTTTTGCAAAACTATTTCTAGATGATTGCCCAGCAATCCTGAAGTAGCCATAGATAAAGTCCAGCAACTCAGCAGTCCAATTTACATCTGCTTCTCATAATGATAGATTTTTTTAATCCTTTCAGTCTAGAGTGCTTGGAGATATTTCAAGATCCTTCCAAAGGATTATAGTTTATCACATTAAGTGCAATCACTTACAAACTAAGAAGAGAATGGTTAGTTTTGACTTAGCAGGGACGATTGTTTTCATCACGCTAAATCCTTCATCCTCTCCAGCTACCCATTAATCCTCCGACACTGTGGTAATGCAGAGTTGCAATGCTCTCCTACCTTTCTCTATATAGTTTTTAGGTGCCCAAGCAGGATCTCCATCTGCATAGGGATCGCTGTACTGCACAACAGCAGCCTCCTCATCCTCGTAATCCACAGGGGGTGGGGGTGGCGGAGGAGGAGAGTCATCAAACATCGGCATCTCATCGGGAGGTGGTGGTGGGGGAGGAGTCGGACTATCAGCAACTAGAAACGTTTGGAGATTTTTTTTTTTTTAATCAAAAACAGTACGCAGAGACAAACAAACCTGAGGCTGTACACTGTAGATAAAAAGGAGGGGGGAGAACGCCACACGTAACATGCACTATAATACCATGCACTGATTAGAAACAGAGACTTTGTATTAACAACTACAACATACAGCTACATTTGTTATTAGTGGTCAAGTCTAAGTATAAATGCTACAAGAGTCAAAGCACATGCTGCAGGGCATAAGCTGAAGGCGAGCAGAGAGCAAAGCTTCCTGCTCGCCCGGCCATGCGCTGGGGCTAGCTGCAGCGGTAGCTAGGGGAGGATTCCGAGCGGCACCCTCTGAGCCAGGCAGCAACAGGCCTCGGGACGGCACCAGCCGTGTGAGGATTTTTAAACAAATCTGTTGTTTATACAATCTCTTTAATTTATTTCTGAACACTGCTTCATTGTATTTCTTCTGAGAGCTAGCTTTAAAGGGGGGAAAAAAGATCTGGTGTAGATAAAAAAAAAAAAAAGCAGGGGGAGAGACAGCTGCTTGAGATTTAACCAGGTAAGAGGAAGCAAAATAATCCATCTGCAGAAGAAAAGCTTTGTACAGGTCCTTATCTTGCAGAAGAGCTTGTGTGTATGCACACATCCAGGATTCAGTTAATGAATGACAAACTATAACAGGCAGCTGCTGCTCTTGGGGGAAAAAAAATGCCCAAGGAATTAAGTATATAATCCAAAAAGTCAAATCCCTGCCTTGAGATTCTCCATTCAGCACAATTACAAGTTGCTTTGGGAAAGGGGAGAAGAGAAAGGCATTATGGTGCAAATCACTCCTCAAATAAATTTATCAAATTAGTTTTCAGTAACATTCAGAGCAGCTGGTAGCAAAGTAGAGAGGGAAAACTCAGATGCAAGACATCAAGCCACTCATCCTATTCCTCAGATACGTGGTTTCCAAGCCACCACACATGGACCTAGGCCTACGAAGCCAGAAGTTACTGAAAGGTAGCTACTGTCACTACACTCAACTTTGCTATATAGGGATACAGATTTAATGACAAAAGAAAAATTGGGGAGTCTGCAAATTAAAAACATACAAAGGTTGAAAACCGTGTCTAGAAAGAATTTGATTAGAAGGAACAATCAGCTGGAAATTTGTTCCAAAACACACAACGGTTCCCCAGCCCATGCAGGGTAGGTCTCATTTTCAGCTTCTATCCAAGTTACGGGGTCATTGTTTCAGCACTGACAGCCACAGAAATGCCACTTTCTGAACCAACATCAGCACCTGCTCCCTGAAACGCTGTCCTTAGCTGAGCAGAGCTGCTCTGGGGTGTTACTGCTCAGCTACAGGGACTTGCATTTATTGGCAAACAGTGCTCTAATTTTGAGAAGAAAGCTAAGCTGAAGAGCAAGGAAAGAACAACACAGCACTGAGTGAAGTTTTAGCTACTGCTGGTTAGAGTGGCATTGGAAATTAGGAGCAGAGTTTCTGTTTGCTTTAATACTTTTCATGACTTCTGCCTGGCCACTACTCCAGCAGTAACTAACCTTAGACCCTTCAGCCACATGCTCCTCACGCAGGGTGAGCCCAGCTCCCATAGCGCAGCCGTGTCAGGAGCTGCGGAGGCAGAGGCTGCCCCTTAGCCCTGGCACTCAGCTACATGCCTTGCTCAGCCCACTCTTTCACCTCAAGCAGCTAATGCTGTTTTCCACCTAAGACCCCAAGCTCCTCTTCCTCATGACTAGCTGAGCTATATCCCCTACAACTCTGCATCAGTAAGACTGGCTACCGCTGCATTACTGATGCCTCCCCTATACAGAAGCTCATTGATGCCACTTGGAGACAGACTAACAATTCAAGCCTTTGGCCAGCTGAACACTACGCTTTGCCCGTATTACTGAATAGCACTCATGGGCAGGAGTCATTAATCCACCACAGACACATGACACATAAATAAAGCTATTTACGAATGGACTGGTTTTCTGCAATATTTTTGGCAGATCTTTCACAAAATGTATTTCTCCCCTTAATTTTCATCTACATTCAGTAAAAAATCATATTAAAACAACAATCCTTTGAGATACTGAGAAATCCTTACCTTAATAAATGCAAAAGGCTGTACTTATTCAACAATGAAGTTGCTTATTTGAAAAAAAAAAAACAAAACAAGAGAGGGTAGGAAATGCAAGTGTGAAAGCACCAACACATACCCTAACTGAGATGCAGTGCAAAAGCTGCATGTTTTATGAGAAACGTTTAAAACAAATCCAACTTCACATTTAAACAAGAGGAGAAGATGAAACAGAAAATTAGACAAGTGCCACCCACAGGAAGTATCCCCACTTCTGGGATTTTAACCTAGGCATTTCCTTGTTCTGAACTTAAAACACGCAAACTTTAGAAAAGCATTACCTTTCCTAGAAAAAAAAGCATACAGAAAGCCACACTAAATGAGAAAGGGTAAAGCGACCATTTCCCTTTTTTTAGCATTTATATCGCTCCAAATTCGGAAGTTCAGACATCTTCTCTTGCATGTGCTCATACCACTATTCTTTAAATGGACATAGCAGATTCCTTTTTAAAGGACTGGGTGTAATACTACAGCAATTTACATACAATCAGTTGTTTCTGGGCAGTAGACACACTGATTGAAAACCTCTCTGAAGGAGACACCCACAGTTAGGGCACAGGGCGCAGGAAAAATCTGGACTTGCACAGTTTAGGCCCTCTGCCACAGTGCTCTGAAAGAAGTCCACAGCAGAGGATGTTGATTCCCAAATGCACAGATCTTTGTAATAAGGAAAGAAACATATTTTGCCATAAAAGACAAGCCTACCCACGTCTCCCTAACCCCACTTGCCTGTAGGCTTTTTTTAGAAGATAAGGCAGATGAATCACAGAATCACAGAATCGCTGAGGTTGGAAGGGACCTCTGGAGATCATCTAGTCCAACCCCCCTGCTCAAGCAGGGTCACCTAGAGCACAGTGCACAGGATTGCATCCAGGCGCGTTTTGAATATCTCCAGAGAAGGAGACTCCACMACCTCTCGGGGCAACCTCTTCCAGTGCTCTGTCACCCTCACAGTGAAAAAGTTTTTCCTCAGGTTCAGATGGAAGTGTCTGTGTTTCAGTTTGTGCCCGTTGCCTTGCGTCCTG
>NW_020448654.1:0-1215 GCF_003343035.1 Apteryx rowi
TCTTCCTGGAGGCCAGGGAGAAGTGGAGCACCACAGGGTCTCTCCAGGAACTTGTCCTGTTTATCATCTGCATTAGTTACATGGAGGAGGCAACACTAATCATGCTTGTAGATGACCCCTAACTGGAGGTGGGTGTGTGTGTGGGGGCAGTCCTATGCTTGAGGGCTGCCATTGAGAGGGACCTAGGCAGGCAGGATGAATGGGCTGTCAGCAACCTCATGGAATTCAACAAGGACAAATGCCAGGTCTTACACCTGTGATAAACCAACACCCCACTGTGTCACAGGCTGGGGCCTGATTGCCTGCGGAGCAGCTCTGTGGAAAAGGACGTGAGGGTGCTGGGGGACAGGAGGCAAAACATGAGGCAGCAGCATTCCCTGGCAGCAAAGAAGGCCAGAAGCATCGTGGGCTGTATGACCAGGAGCACAGGCAGGAGGTGGAGGGAAATGGTGATCACCTTCTAGTCAGTATTCATTAGGCCACATCTAGAACCCTGTATCCAGGTTTGGATTCCCAGAAGAAGAAAGAGGTTGATAACTGGGAGTAAGTCTGGCCAAGGGCCCTCACAACAGTCAGGTAGTTGGAGTACTTGCTCTGCGAGGAAAAGGGGCTGGCTSAAGTTGGAGAAGAGATGGCTTTGGAGGGATCTCATAGCAGCCTTCCAATGGCTACAAGGAGGTCCTCAAGAAGATGGAGGCAGGCTCTTCACCAGGGTGCATGGTGGGAGGACAAGAGGCAATGGATATAAGTTGGAAGAAGAGATGTTCATGCAGGAGATAAGGAAAAGCTTTTCCACTACAAGAATGGTGAAGCATTGGAAGTGGTTGCCCAGAGAGGCTGTGCAGTGTCCTGCCTTGGAGGTTTCCAAGACCAGACTGGCTGAAGCCCAGAGCAACCTGGCCTGACCCCAGAGCTGATGCTGCTGGGAGCAAGGAGATTGGGCTAGAGACCTCCTGAGCTCCCTTCCACCCTGAAGGAGTCCATGATTCTTCCCACTCTTCATCTTCGTTCGTTGATGTCAGGGAAAGCATATGGGTGCCCTGTGACAGTGGAAGSAGGCCAGCTTTCTTGTCCTCCTCYAGTCAGAGGTATTCAGATGCAGGGCTTCTTGGCAGGAATCCCCAAGACAGCCCTGATCAATCCTGGGCTTCACTTTTAATATGCTTGGTTTTTTTCTTCCATGTCTTCTAAGTCTGTCTCTTTTACCACCCTGAT
>NW_020448654.1:3348-5902 GCF_003343035.1 Apteryx rowi
GCCTGATTGGCCCTCAGCAGAYGTGCTGGCCAGCAGGCTTTGGGATGTCACCCAGCGCCTCAGAGAGTCCACCCAGCAGAAATGACTGSCCTGGGGAGGGGAGGGGGTGACACAGGTGACAGGGACCCGTCTGGGTGCTGATTGTGAGGGCACCTCTGTTGCAGACACCCCCCCAGCCCATGGCCGGTAGGCAGGCAGGCACGGCTCGTGGCCACCCTGCTCAGGACTAGCCCTCTGCAACAGACCTGCCACCAAGCAGCACAAAGCTCCTCACCTAGGTCTCCTCCAAGCCCAGCGTGCTGCCCCTGTGGCCCAGAGACACAATGGACATTATCTGGATGCCTCCTTTGGCAGATCAACCTTCCCAAAGTACAACATGATGTATTATTACCATCCAGAATGTTTTCTTTATAGTGTGATACCACTTAGGAATCATTCTGCAGGCTCCAATGTACACTTTGATGATGGGTGGGTGAGTTGAAGTGTGCAAGGCCTGCTGGGACAGCCCTGCACCACCCTACAAGGAACTGACCATCACTTCCTTTTATCCACACCTCACTGCCAAGAGGGGACCTTTCTCCAAATTAGCCTCAGATCCACACTTGCGATTTCATCTCAGAGGGGCTTCACTTGCAAAGAAGAGTGCACGAGTGAGCTCATGCCCAGGCTGTGCCCGAGCTGATCAGGCAGGAGCTTCAGAACCTGCAGGCCTCAACCAGCTCAGGGACTCAGTGCAAAACGTGCTCAGCTGAGTTGGACACCTCAACTGTCAGGTCAGAAATGACTGCCTTAGAGAAGAGAGGAGCATGTGGAAAGGTGAGGGACATCATTCTGAGGGGGCTGTCAAGTTATTTGCATAAAACAACTTCAGCTTTGCAAGCTGATTCTCAGCTATGACCCGTGAAGTATTTCCTGCTGACTTGCAGGCAAGTGCTTGAGCATCACTACTCACTGTAGTCACTGTGCATCTGGGAGAAGTGGTTTGAAAGGCCAATTCTTTTCTGAAGAAATACTTTGTCTTTGGAAGTTTCCCTTATTTTGCCCATTTTAAAAGCTAATGACTGTGGCACCACCGCTTGAAAGGGCACCTCTGAGTGCTCCACCTTGGCAAGRCCATTTCCTTGTTAACTGTGTGGGTGGAAAAAGTCCCAGGTGATGGAAACTGCTCTCTGTGGCCTCCTGCTGGATGTCAGCCCCTGGATGTCTTATGTCAGAGCCCAGGGGATGGTGCAGGGTTCAGGGTGCAGCAGGGAGCCCCAAAAGAGCAAAGCCTTCAGCAGGAAGAGCTCAAGACCCTCTCCAGAATTCACTGGACTGGAGGGGGGTTAATCGGATGATTAAGTAAGGGCTAATTGGGGGATGCTACTGCATTATACGCAAAGAGTTTCTAGGGTCCTGCCACATGAGAAGAAAAGAGTGTCTGCACCAATTATGGACATGGGTAGTATCCCCACGTAGCCTTTGCTAATAGGAGAGGGAGGCAACTGCTATGCCTCTAGCCTAAAAAAATCTTGGGGTTGGACAGATCCCAGAAGTGTTAACGTCAAGAATCTCCAACAAGGAACCCTTTCTGAAAGATGACCTCCTATACTCCAAATACTCTAAGCTGAGTATTTCTATGTATTTCCCAGTCTATGTGGGATATCTGGCTGCAGATCCTGGCAACAGCTGAGGAAATGCAAGGCCTGAACCTCAGCACACAGAAGGCAGCAGGCTGCCAGCATCCCTGCCTCACACCACCAGGGCAGCCTGGGCCCTGTGAGCCAAGGCACCTCCTCACCTCGCAGCGCTCCCCAGCTCCCCAGCCTGGTGGCACTCCACATGCAGAACACTGCTCTCTCCAGACATGTTCTCCCATTCTGAGCAGCAAGACCCTGGGGCCACTGCCCTTCCCCACCACAGGGCACCCCACCACTGGGACGCGGTGGTGATGTGTGACTCCTATTTTATGCCCTGACAGATTGAGACACAGGGAGGGAATAAGAACAACTGGGGTGAAGGGAGGTGACTGCTTTCCAGGACATGAGGGGAAATCTCTTTGCTTTCTCCCTGGCTGTGCCATCTCCATGGCAGTGACCTACTGAGCCCCCAGATGAAACCAGCTGAGGTCACAGTGGCATGTGCTGCATCACAGGGAGGTCTCTCCGGTGCCATGGCAGAGTCCTCACTTCCCTGCGAGGCCTGGGAACTGCTGGCCACTGCTCACGTGAGCTTCAGAGCTGCTCCACAGTATGGAGTGGGGACAGGAGGCAGCGGGGGCACATTGGGGCCCCTCGCCGACAGGCAGAGGAGCAGGGACATGTTAGAGATGAGTTTTGGGGTAAGGAGAGAGGAAGAGTGTCCTTTTTCAACGGATGGACAAGTGAGCTGTGGGCAAGAGGGCAAGTGAGATGGAGGACTGCTGGACCAAGACCATCATGCTGGACCACAGTTCCCTGTTCCCGGTGCTCCTGCGGCTCTCCACCAAGGGGAAGGGCTTTGGGAGCTCCTTCCTGAGGTGTCGCATACAGACCTTTTATTCCAAAAACAGCTGTGGGTCCTGGGCTGTGG
Source organism: Apteryx rowi (assembly GCF_003343035.1). NCBI lineage: Eukaryota > Metazoa > Chordata > Aves > Apterygiformes > Apterygidae > Apteryx > Apteryx rowi. Next base: position 5,899 of record NW_020448654.1, read on the forward strand.
GGGT
>NW_020448655.1:0-1312 GCF_003343035.1 Apteryx rowi
CATTTTGGCCTTGGCTGTTCTTAGTCCCATCTGTTGCTGCCTTTCTTGCATGGGGCAGCCAGAAACTGGATGTAGCACTCCACACGTGGCTCACAAATGCTCGATGGAGGAATCTCGACCACAGGCTGCTCYCCTTCAAAGGGATGAAACCTCCATGTYCCCAGTATGGAGCTGGTGTTGAAGAAGGATCTGCAGCCTGGACAGCCCCACCGGCTTCAGCCCTCCCCAGACCCACTGCAAGGCCAAAGCAGGGCTGCTCACCCGGCCCCACTGCCCTATAAAGTAAGCTCTGCCTGAGGCCTCCCAGTTCCCAAGGCCTCCTAGCAGAGTCTGGGGCATCCGAGAAACCAACCCCTGTCCAGACCAGCCTGTGCCCATGCGGGTGTTAGCAGACAGCCATGCTCCAAGATCTGCTGGGGTGTGGTGCAGAAGAGAGGCCATGCAAGGCTGGCCTTTTCCTCTCTGTTGGGATATGGAGACCTGCAGGAGGATGGAGCTGGCCTTGGACCACCCCACAGCTGGGGTCAGCAGCCAGCACTGGAAAGGGGTGATGGGAGTGAGGTGCTGGTCTGGGACGATGACCCTGTGGCACCTTCCCCAATGTGTCCCTGCAACACAGGCAACAACCTGGGCTCTTCTCTTCTGCACCCTCCACGTCCTGCTGCCTTTCCCAGGACACCTGCATTTGCCCTGCAAGCACACTGGCGTGTGCTCCCACACTGCCTGTTCACACACAGGAGCTGCCTGATGGCAGTTTCAATCTCCCACACCCTTTCCAGCCCAGCCCAGCCCAGCCCAGCCCCTTCCTGCCTCTCTCCACCTCCCCTGCCCTGTCCCCAGCCCACCCAGCAGAGCGGCCCACACTGGGGGTTGCCCCGCAGCAGTGCCCATTGCAGGGTGCTGCAGAGCTTGGGGCACTCACACCACAGCCCCAGCCCTTGCCCAGGACAGCACCAGAGTCCTGGCCCTGGGGCTCCTCAGGCACATCCTGCTGCCCCAGTGACAGAGACGCCTGCTTTGTGCTGCTGCACACATGAAAGAGTTTCTCCTTCTGTTCTTCCCCTGCACACTCTTCCCCTGCATGTCCCTGCTCCCCACAGAGCCTTTCCCCACCTGAGTGCTGGCCTGGCCGGCTGTTCTTGTACCAGGCTTTCAGCTCATACCCCCCCAAACCTGTGGACAACACCGGAAAAGCAAGAGGCCCTCTTAGGGCGCCTTTTTATTGGGTGTATTCTTGACACCAACTTTGGAAGAGGAGTCCAGCCTCCTGGCATTGCACTGAGGACAGCCCCTTTCATTACAGTGGTGCTTG
>NW_020448655.1:4146-5710 GCF_003343035.1 Apteryx rowi
AAAGGTTTCCCCTCCCTAATGGAGTGGGTGCTGGGCGCGGCATGGTTAACCTGGCTGACTGCTGTGGGTATCTGTGACGGTCTCACCGAGTGGACTACTGTCACAGGAGGAATAAGCCAGCTGTGGCAATTGGGAATGTTGTCCAGAATTTATTCCCCCGAGTTTAGGGGACCAGATAGATCCCCCTAAGCAAAACCATCCGGACTAAGATGCTGTGAACGGCCCCTCCCCATCCTAAAGCGATGGTGCTACCTGTGATTGGGGCGGGGGGGCAGGTACAGTGGGGGAAGTTGCAGTGCTGCTATCTCAGTTAGCAGAGGCGTCCTCTGTTAGCAGAGATGGGAAGTCGGGAAACAAGCGGGTAAACKTGAAACAGAAAAAAAAGAGTGACTCGCAACAATATGTCCCGAGACCTGCTGTGAGCAGACATACCATGGGGGAGGTGGACAATAAACCCAGCGCAGAGCTGCTCGAGCGGTGGCTGCAGCTGCAGCCGGAGCAGCGCACACAGCCCCTGGGGTGGGGGAACACAGCGAGCATCCTTGAGAGCACAGGGGGTCCCACAACACCCACTGCCCCCCCAGCAGCATGCAGAGAGGGGCAGCTGCCAGCAGCACAAAAACAGGCCAGGCAGCATTGCCCCCCTTGTACCTGCTTAGATCCACAGCAATTGCGGCCTAAAAAGCGTTATATCCGCTGAGGGCGAAAGCCTGGGGAGGTGTGGCCAATTGAATATATTGGACCCCTACCAGAGAGCCAGCGGCACACATATGTCCTGAGCGCTGTAGATACCTGCTCTGGTCCATTGTACATGCACTCTTGGTCCACAGCTACCCAGGCTTACAGCATTAAGGCATCAGAAGACTTGATTGGGTTATATGGTTCCCCGGTGGAAATTCAAAGTGATCAAGGCACTCATTTTACAGGGAATGACATTCAAAATTGGTCTGGAGAGCGAGGAATAGCCTGGACATATCACATATCTGACCATCCACAAAGGGCAGGATTGACAGAGCGAATGAACAAGCTGCTCAAAGAGCATCTGTGCAAATTATCCCCTCCTGGTACCTTCATGGGTTGGAGGAAAAACATTAATCAGGAAACTGCCTGCCTCAATGACCACCCACTGCGTGGCTCTACCCCATATGCTTCTTTCAAAGGGGAATCCATCGAGTGGCCACATGTGCTTCAAGTACAAAGGCTGCACCCTCTAGAAATAACCCTAGAACCAGAGAGCCATCACCTTGTGAGTACGGGGTCGGCCATCACCATACCTCAAGGATATTATGGTCGCATGGTGCCCTGTAATAGTCCAGCTCTCCGGGAGTGGTGGGGCATCAAGACAGGAGTCCTTGACTCAAACTACCCTGAGGAGGTGAAGGTTGCAATGCATTACACCTGATCCCAACCCCTGCGATGTACACGAGGAGACTAAACAGCCCAACTGATGTGTGAGCAGATAGGGGTCCCCACTACCCAGGAAGTAGATTCCTTGTGGCCTACCCAGCAACCAGGCAGTTTCGCGACTACAGGGAATGCTGTGTGGGTACATGATCTGGCTAAA
>NW_020448656.1:0-1245 GCF_003343035.1 Apteryx rowi
TCTCACATACTTCCATGGCCATGGGGAAGCTGACTGTTTTCCCTAAGGTCAACAAGAGAACACCYGGGGTGGAAGGAAATGCCAAATGCTTCAGGCTGGAAGGGACCTCAGGTTGTCTCTAGCCCAACCTCCTTCTCACAGCAGGCTCAGCTATCAGCTCCAACAAGGGTGATGAGGCCTCCAGTCATTTAGGTCCGTTCTGGACAAGCAGTCCTTCATAATTAAGTCTTGATTCATTCTCTCATTCTCCTGCCATGAATCCCTGTAAAATCCTGGTTCACTATGGCTGGCAACCTTGAATTGGGAAGCTGCTCCAAGTCGCTCCAAAAGCCTTCCCTTCTGCAGGCTGAACAAACTCATTCCCTCAGMCTCTCCTCACAGGGCAAGTGCAATCAGGTTGGTCAGGAATGATTTATGTTCAGTCAATCCATGCCGAGTGTTCCGAGTCACCTTCTTCTCCTTCATGTGCCCAGAAAGGTGATCCAAGATGAACCGCTCCATGACACACTCCTCACTCAAGTGAGGCTGAACAGCCTGCAGTTCCCTGGGTTGTCCTTGTGGCCTTTTTTGAAGATGGGCACAACATATCCCTTTTTCTGGTCATTGGGACCTCCCCTGATCTCCACAACCTTTCAAAGATGATGGCCATTGGCCTTGCTATGGCAGTGGCCAGCTCTCTAAGTGTCCTCGGATGCAGCCCATCCAGTCCCATAGACTTGTATGGGTTGAGTTCTTGCAAGTCATCCCTCTCTCAACCCTCATGCACTGCASGTGGTTTTTCTCATCTKGAGTCCTGACTCTAGGCACAACAGCTCGGGACTCCTTGTTGGTGATGCCTGAAGCCAAGCAGGCACTGAGCTCCTCAGACTTACCTGCATCTGCTATTCCTAGATTCCCTAGCCATTCAGCACAGAGCCCMTGTGTTCCTTGTTTACTCTTTCCCTGTCACTGAGGCAGTAGCAGCTCTCCTTCATGCCCTTGACATCCCCTGCAAGTGTCTATCCTAGAGGAGCTTTGGCTTCCCAAACACCAACCCTAATTTCCAGACAATAATACACTGTTTAGTCCAGCTGTTGTCCTGAGATGTCTACTGAGTATTGGTATGGACCATCATTGTGCTTGGTGGGTGCTGTTCACAGAATCACAGAATCACCGAATGGTTGAGGTTGGAAGGGACCTCTGGAGATCATCTAGTCCAACCCCCCTGCTCAAGCAGGGTCACCTAGAGCACCTTGCACAGGATCG
>NW_020448656.1:3880-5521 GCF_003343035.1 Apteryx rowi
AAGCTCTCGACTCGCTCTTCATCCACCCCTAGGCACAGCTCAATACATTCCAGTTGCTCTCTCACATAAAAAGCAACTCCACCACCTCACTTTCCTGGCCTGTCTTTCCTAAAAAGCACATAGACCTCCATGACAGCACTCCAGTCATGTGAGCTATCCCACCATCTGTGAAATGCCAATGAGATCATGGCCCTGCGACCGCACACACATCTCTAGTTCTTCCTGTTTGTTCCCCATGCTGCGAGCATTGGTGTACAGGCATTTCAGAGAGAAATGTCAGCTGACAGAAACCACCAAACTGCGAGCAKCCCTGGCTCACACCAGGATGCTCCAAGGAAGGAACACGGTCACCAACAGTCCTCACCCAGCTCTCCCAGAAGGACACCATGATGGCAGGCTGGGCTCTGGGAGCAGAGCACTGCTCTCTCCAGACACCTCCTCCCATGATGAGCAGCAAAACACTGGGGCCACCACCCAGATCCCCCACAGGGCATCTCGCACTGTAACACGCCGCTACCCCCACACCTCACAGAGGGTTGGCAGCCAACATGTACCTCTGCATTAGTGACACACAGGGCACAGCACCACACAGGAAGCAGACAGGGCATCCCCAAGCACCCCAACACACAGAAAGCCAACTCTACAGCCCTTCCATTCCCTTCCATTCCTCCAAGGCCTTGCAACACGCACTGCCTCTGAACATCCACTCACAGCCCAGGGCCTGCTCACTTCCCACCTCCAGGAAGCAGAGAGCAAGTGCTCTCATAGAGGCTGATCAGGTCACCTCTTGCCTCTCTCTTGTGCCTCAACTTCTCTGAAAAAGAAATCTCTCTGAAAATGTGGCCCATACTTTTCTGGGGGGTGACATTCCTTCTGCCTCCTCCAACAGCCTTTGCACCCATTCTCCAGTGACTGCATACGTGGACAGAAAACCAGAGACYTCTAACGTGTTACAGTTCCAAATGTGTCATAAAAGCAGGTGGACACCTGAAAGACAGACATATCATTCAGACCTTGCAGGAAAATCTCACAAGATCCCTGCCCTTTTGACAGGGGCAACTTCTAAAGCACACACAGCCTGGGAATAAGAGATTACTAACACCACTGCTCACACCAGCACTAGATTCATTTAGCAGCCTCAAAAGTCTCCTTGGACTCCCTAGCTGACCGGGAGGAGGCTGCAAGCTTCTGCTTAGCAAGATGTGGAGAGTCATACTCCATGTCCTTGTTCCCCCCAAACATCATCTGCATTTGAAATGTAGCAGTACTAACTCATGATGATGGAGTGGAATAAAATTTGTGCCAGATGATGTGGAACATCTACTTCTGCATTTCTGTATTGCCGTAGAGCTCTGCAGGGGTCAATCCCTCCTCTGAGCGCACGCAACAAACCCAGAAGTGACCTCACCACCACCATCCAAGCCATGTGTCTTCTCCTCACCTATCAGCTGCTCAGAGAGAGGTGACCTCACAAGTGCATACCCCCACCACAGGCCTGCTGCTGGCCTATGGGCTTCAGAGACACAAGTTCCCTCAAATAAYTTYGCCAGCCATGAACTACTGCTGGCCTATCAGGTACTCTCACAAAAGTGATCTCAAGATCACAGATCCCAGCCATGGACCTGCTGCTGCCCTATCAAA
>NW_020448657.1:0-5782 GCF_003343035.1 Apteryx rowi
CCCCCGGCTCCATCTCGGCAGCGGGACAGTCCCCCCAGGTCCATTCGGGGCCCCCCGGCTCCATTCGGGACCCCCAGCTCCGTCTCGGCAGCAGGACGGGGCCCCCCGGCTCCGTTGGGTTCCCCCCAGCTCCATTCGGGGCCCCCCGGCTCCGTTGGGGTCCTCCAAACTCCATCTCGGAAGCGGGATGCTTCCCCCCAGCTCCATTCGGGTCCCCCCGGTTCCCTTCGCGGCCCCCCAGCTCTGTTCAGGACCCCCCGGCTCCATCTCGGAAGCGGGATGGTTCCCCCTGGCTCCTTTGGGGTCCCCCCGGCTCCATTCGGGATCCCCCGGCTCCGTTGGGGTCCCCCCAGCTCCATCTCGGAAGCAGGATGGTTCCCCCCAGCTCCATTCGGGACCCCCCAACTCCATCTCGGCAGCGGGACGGTTCCCCCATCCGGCACGGAAGCGCCTTCGCCCCCCTCCCCGCGCCGGTTCTGCCCCGAAGCGTCCCGCTCCGTTCCRACTGGATTTGGGGGTTTTATTTTTATCTTTTTTGGCCCCAAAACGATCCGGTCTCTCAAATCCRGAAGCGGAACCGGATCGCGGGCACCCGGGAAGCTCCAGCGACCTCCCGTGCTCCGGCTGCCCGCGGCGTTCGCCGTCCCGTCGCCGCCCGTCTCCTCCTTTTCCAGGCCCGCGGCGGCTCCGTTCCCTTCCCCGGCGCCAGGATCCGACCGCTCCGAGGGCAAATCCCAGCGGGGGCGGGATGCTCCGGCRCCGCGGGGGGCCGCCGGCGCGACTCCGGCTCCTTCCGGGTAAAAACGGGGGCGGCTGTAATTTTGGGAGGAGAAATAAAGCCGGTTTTGGTGCCACGGCTGAGCCTCGTCTTGGGGGGGGGCGCGTCAGCGGGAAACGAGGCCGTGGCGCTTCCGTCCTTCCCACCGGGATGGGAAAAAGCCATCGGGATTGGGGATCCCCAGCACGCGGGGAGGATCCGCCCGCGGCGGCGCTCGGCTCCGAGCAGCCGGCGGGAAGCGGCGCTGAACTGGCTCGTTCCGGTGTCAAAGGCTCCCGGCGCGGGAGCACGAGCCCGGAGCCGGCGGGAGGCTCTTCCCGGTGCTTTCACTGACGCTCCGGGGGTTCTCCGAGCGGATCCCGGGTAACTGGGCTCCGTAGCCGCTAGAGGTCAGGCCTGGAGCGGCGTTGCGCAGCCCCCACCCCAAAATCCAGCCCGTTTCCCCCAAACGGAGGGGTGGCTCCGTCTCGGATACCCCGGCGCTCCGTTTTTCGGGAACGGCTGCCCCCGTCCCTGAGCATCTCTCTGACCCCGAGTCACCATCCAGCTCGGAGCGGTGTCGGGAAACGGAGGGGAAAAAAGGAGCCCAAAGGGGGGATTTTGCTGCTTCGCCCCGAATCCGGGGAGGACGGAGCCTCCGGGAGCCACTGCGTGGTCTCCGACCTGGCTCCCAAGGATTCCCAGACCATCCCATTCCATTGGCACGAGGTTTCGGGGCTGCTCCACCCTGCGGAGCAGCGACTGGCAAAGTCGCCTGCTGTCACCCGGATCCGTCTCCTTCCTTCCTCGGTCCAAGCGAACCCCGTCCGCAAACGGTGCCGGCATCTCCGACGGCTCCGGACCCGGCGGCTCACGATGGTTTTCCCTCTTTTTTTTTTTTTTCCTAATTTTTCCTTCCTCCTGGGGTTTTCCAAGGAGATGTTCGGAGCCGGTTTGCAGGTGGTGCAGCCCCAAGGGCACCAGGCAGCGCTCAGGCTTCGCCCTGGCACCGGAGAACGTTCCCTGGCTCCGGCTGCCACGGAGAAGTGCCGCCACCGCAGGGATTTTTAGCCGCTGGCAGCGCAATTTGGGAGCTGGATGGGAGCCGGGGCGGCTCCGGCGTGGGAAAAGGCCGGCAGAGCGGGATAAATAAATAACGGCGACACGTGTTATCGCYGGGGTTGGGATAAGAGTTGGGCCTGGAGGTTCGTTTCCTCATCCGTGTTTTTGGGAGCAGGGGGGGGAAAAAACCCGGCACGAGGGCGGATTTGGTCCTGCCGGAGGGTGTTTTTTTTGCGGCGGGACAGAGCATGTTTGGGAGGGGGGAAGCAGCTGCGGAATGACAGGGAAAAGGGGAGCTTCGCTCGGGATTCCCCAGCCGAAAAGCGGCCGGGCGGTTCGAGCTCCTCCTGGCGCCCCCGGGCGAGGATCCGTGCCAAAAAATTCCCGGCAGGGAGCGATTTTTTTTGGAGGGAGGCAAGCGGTTGAATTCCAGCTCGAAATCCCTAGCGGAAAACACCCCGTCTTGACCTAAATCTCTCGTTCTCCCCATTTCTCCGCGGTTTTGGCCGGCAGCAGCGAGGGGGCAACCGCGGCCTCGCTCCAGGCTCATCCCGGCGGCCCTTCCGTGGCCTTTCGTCTCCGGCGGGAGCCATCCGTCACGTGGTGCCGGGATTTCTCCTCGCCGCTGACCCGGGGCCGTGTTACAGTAACCCGGAGAGAGGCGGAGCGGAGCCAGGAGCTGCCAGCGGCTGCTCCGGGGATCCCGGCGGCCGCATCCCGCTGGCTCCGCGCGGCCGCTTCGTTTGCTTTTCCCGCTCATTGATCCAGAGCCGCGGTGGCTCCGCTCGCTCCGAAGCCGAGGGTCGGTGTCGGTGCCGTTATTTCGGGTGAGGCAGCCTGGCGCTGCCGGCCGGTGCCGGATCCCGGCTCCGGCTGTCCTGGGAGCGGATTAGGCACTGTGAGGGCTCGGGGCCGGCGCGCCGCCACGCTTCCCCTCTGCCGGAGTGAAAATCCGCCGGGAAAGGCTGCTCCGAGGCCTCCCGGTGCGGAGTGGCCTCGGCTGCCTCGCCGAGGCCGCGGGAGCTGCCCAGAGCCTCGGCCACGATCCCGGCTGCCGCCTCGGCTCYGTCCAGCTGCCATCCCGGCCGTGATCCCGGCTCCTTCCGGCCATGATCCCAGCTCTGTCCGGCTGCGATCTTGGCTCCATCCATCTGCAATCCTAGCTGCGATCTCGGCTCTGTTCAGCCGCAATCCCGGCTCCGTCCGGCTATGATCCCGGCTCCATCTGGCTGCGATCCTGGCTGCGATCCTGGCTCCATCTGTCTGCGATCCCAGCTGTGATCCTGGCTCCATCCAGCTGTGATCCCAACTGTGATCCTGGCTCCGTCTGGTCACCATCCCAGCTCCATCTGTCTGCAATCCCAGCTCCGTCCAGCCGTGATCCTGGCTGCGATCCCGACTGTGATCCCAGCTCCGTCTGGCTGCGATCCTGGCTGTGATCTTGGCTCTGTCCAGCTGTGATCCCAGCTCCGTCTGGCTGTGATCCTGGCTGCGATCCTGACTCTGTCCAGGTGACACAGCCGTGATCCCAGCCGTGATCTCAGCTCTGTCTGCCCGCAGTCCCGGCTACGGTCCCGGCTCTGCCCAGCCGTGATCCCGGCTGTGATCCCAGCTCCGTCTGGTCACGATCTCGGCTCCGTCCGCCCGTGATCCCGGCTGTGATCCTGGCTGCAGTCTCGGCTCTGTCCGCCCGCAATCCCAGCTATGGTCTCGGCTCCATCCGCCCGCGATCCCAGCCATGATCCTGGCTCCGTCCGGCTGCAATCTCAGCTCCATCCGCCCGCGATCCCAGCTGTGATCCTGGCTGCAGTCTCGGCTCCGTCCACCTGCGATGCCAGCCACGATCCCGGCTCCGTCTGGCCGCGATCCCAGCTGTGATCCCGGCTGCAATCTCGGCTCYGTCTACCTGCGATCCCGGCTGTGATCCYGGCTGCAATCTCGGCTCCGTCCGGCCGTGATCCCAGCTGTGATCCCGGCTGCAATCTCRGCTCYGTCTACCTGCGATCCCGGCTGTGATCCTGGCTGCAATCTCAGCTCTGTCCGCCCACGATCCCAGCCATGATCCCAGCTCCGTCCGGCCACGATCCCAGCTGTGATCCTGGCTGCAATCTCAGCTCCGTCTACCTGCGATCCCAGCTGTGATCCTGGCTGCAATCTCAGCTCCGTCTACCTGCGATCCTGGCTGTGATCCTGGCTGCAATCTCAGCTCTGTCCGCCCGCGATCCCAACCATGATCCCGGCTCCGTCCGGCTGCGATCCCAGCTGCGATCCCAGCTGCAATCTCGGCTCCGTCTACCTGCGATCCTGGCTGTGATCCCAGCTGCAATCTCAGCTCCATCCACCCACGATCCCAGCCGCGATCCCGGCTCCGTCCGGCCACGCCGGCAGAAACGAGAGCCGTCGCCCTCGAGGGTCGCTTGGCCGAAGCGGCGCCGGGGCCACGGGGGGGAAACAGGCGGCTCCTGCCCCGTCCCCCCCCCCCCCCCCCCCCCCCCCCCCCCCCCCCCCCCCCCCCCCCCCGGCCCGTTTTTAGGGATCAGCCCCCCCCGGGCAGGGAGACGAAGCCGCAACGCCGGCACGGAGGAGGGTTCGGCACCGGAGCCGGGGGGGGGATACAGCCGTGCCCCAGGGACGGGAGCCCCGGGGGGGGCAAGTTTAAGGCAGGTTTTTGCCCCCCTGGGGGGGGTGGAATTGGCATCGGAGCCGCCAAAGGCCGGAAAATGGTTAAAAACCTGCGTCCCCCCCCCCCCCCCGGGGAACCGGCGGCAGGTTGCTCACGGCTCCGTCGGCACCGGGAGAGAGGAGACGGATGGAGCCGAGCGGGGAAAAAAAACCTTTGTGGAAAAACGAAATAAAAATTAATGGGGGGGGGGCAAAAACAGACAAAAAGCGGCGATTTATTCCCCCCCCATCCCAAAATCCCTCTTTTTTGCCAGGTTTGGGGGCAAAAAAGCAGCTGAACGAGCCCAAAAGGGAATGGAAAAGCTGGGCCCGGCGCTGAATTCGCGGGAGCAGCAAGGGCGCGGGGGGGGTTGGTCCGGCCCTGGCGCGGTTTGGGGGGATTTATGGAATTTTTCCCCCCTTTTTTTTTTTATCAGGATGGCAGCCCTGCGGCTCCGGCTTCGTTAGGGTTCGGGGGGGGGGTTAAAATCCCCCCCGGAAAAGGGTTTTTTCACCCCGGAGCAAAGGGGTCGGACTAGGCCCGCGGCATCGCCAGAGCCTGGAATGGGCCTGGTTGCCAAAGGCCTCGAAATTGGGATCAAGGATAAATTAAATAATCGTTATTGTGAATTGTCAATGGAAAAAACACAAAAACAACCCAAAAAGCGAGGGGAAACGACCCGAGCGGGGAAAAAACCCGTATTAATTCTTTGGGGTGGGGGGGAAGGTGAAAGTCAAAGCCGGGTGCTGAGGCCGCCGGGTGCTCGCGGGCGCCGGGTCGCGGGGGAGGTTGCGTTTTCCCTATTTCCCCGTTTTTTGGGGGCGATATTCCAGGGACGGAAGCGTTTCTCGGGAAGCAGCGGGTATCCCGAGGGCCCGGAGCGACGGAGGGGAAAACCGAGGCGGGTTGGGGGCGAGCGGGGCCGAAAACGCCGTCCGGAAAAGCGCCTGAGCCCCCCCCAAAAAGGCTCCTTTCCCGCCAGTTCCCCCCCTTCAATTTGAGGGCAATTTGGGGGATTTTGGGGACCCACGGTGAAAAATCCCCCTTTTTTTCCCCCCTCCCCGCTCGTCTCCGAAAGCGGAGTGGCGCCAACAAGGCGTTTTTCACCCCAATTTTACAGGGGCGCCGGGGCGGGGAAACAACACCGAAAAGGGGCGACCGTTTCTCGCCAGCGATTTGGGGGGTTTCTCCCCTTTTCCATCGTTTCTCGGGGGGCCGTTTCCCCCCGGCTCCRAGCCCCCCCGGCGGAGGGAAACCCGCGGTGAAACCCTCCCCAAAGGATGCGCTTCGACGGTATTCGG
>NW_020448658.1:0-1660 GCF_003343035.1 Apteryx rowi
CTTTTTGTTGTGCCCCCCAGGCCGTGTGCTGCCCCGACCACGTGCACTGCTGCCCCCAGGGCTCCACGTGCGACCCCGAGGGGGGCAGCTGCCTGCAGGGGGGGGTGCGCGTGCCCTGGCAGGAGAAGACGCCGGCGCTGGCGCGGGTGCAGGTGCGGGGCCGGGACGTGAAGTGCGACGACGAGACGAGCTGCCCCGACGGGAACACGTGCTGCCGGCTGAGCTCGGGCACATGGGGGTGCTGCCCCTTGGAGCAGGTCTGGGCGGGGGGGGTCCTGCCTTTTGGGGGGATCCCGCGGTGGTGGCCGTGCTGCACCAGGGGACGAGGCTGGTGCATTAGTGTGATTGGGGTGGTGGGTGCCCACAGGGTCCTGCTGGCATCCCATGGGGGGGTGGCAGGGAGGTGGCTGGGCTCTCTTGGGACAGGCACAGCTGGGAAGGGGGGGGTCCCCACCCTGGCACCCTGCTTGCTACTTCCCCACCCCAGGAGGGTTGGAGCCCACCGGCTTCTCCCTGCCAGCCCCTGGGCGCCCGGCTCAGCCCCCTCTGTCCTTGTGCCACCCCGACCGTGTGCTGTTGCCCCCCAGGGCTCCAGGTGCCCCCCCGATGGGGGCAGCTGCCTGCAGCCGGTTCTCCGCGTGACCCAGCCGGCAGCCACCGCCGCGGGGGCCGCCTGGGTGCAGTGCGACACCCGTACTGCCTGTCCCGACAACAGCACGTGCTGCCGCGTCCCCTCCGGGCCCTGGCTGTGCTGCCCCTTGCCCCAGGTGGGTGCCCGCCGGGGAAGGGGGACGCCGCCGCCAACCCCGGCGGTGGCCTAGCGCCCGCCTTATCCCGTCCCCTCCGCAGGCCGTGTGCTGCTCCGACGGCTTCCACTGCTGCCCCTCGGGTTACACCTGCGACCTGGCGCAGGGCACCTGCCACAAGGAGCAGCCGGCGGTGGCCGAGGTGGCCGAGGTGGCCGCCGTCCCCCGGGGCCGCGCCGTGCCCTGCAACGCGACGGCGAGCTGCGCCGACGGGCAGACGTGCTGCAAGAGCCGGAGCGGCGACTGGGCCTGCTGCCAGCTGCCCAGCGTGAGCATGGCACCGGGGACGGGGACGGGGACGGCACCGGGGTGCCAGGGCTGAGCGGGCGCCCGCTCTTTGCTCCCCGGCAGGCCGTGTGCTGCAAGGACGGCGAGCACTGCTGCCCCTGGGGCTACACCTGCAACGTGGCGGCGCAGAGCTGCGAGAAGCGGGGGCCGCGGGCGCCCGCCGCGGTGCCCCTCCACGGTGCCACCACCTCCGAGCCCGGTGCCACCACCACCGCCGCCACCGCCGTGCCCTGCGACGCCACCCGCTCCTGCCACCCCGGGCAGAAATGCTGCCGCGGCCCCGAGGGCGCTTGGGGCTGCTGCCCCTTTTCGCAGGTCAGTGCTGGGGTGGGTGTTGGTTGGGGGGGGCTCGGGGTGCCCGTCCTCATGCCTTTCCCCCCCCCCACCCCGCATCTTTCCGCAGGGTTCCTGCTGCTCCGACGGGCATCGCTGCTGCCCCGCCGGGTACCGCTGTGCCGCGGGCGGCTGCAGCCAGCGCCGGCCCCTGCGCTGGGACCTGGCCGGCTCCGGCCCCCGCCGGGTGCTGCTGCTGTGACGTGCCCGGGTTTGGGACAGCCACCGTCCTC
>NW_020448658.1:3800-5961 GCF_003343035.1 Apteryx rowi
GCTGCTGCTGCTGCTGCTGCTGCTGCTCCGTCGGGCCGAACGCGTGCGCCAAGCCCGGGCCCGGTGGCCCCTCCAGCTCCGGCGGCCCCTCAGGTGGCCCTGGGCCCGGCTGCTCGCCGGCGGCGTAGTCGGCCGCCAGGCGCATGTAGTGCGCCGGGATGACCAAGGTGGGCATGACGTTCCTGTAGACGTCCTCCTTGACGTGATCGATGGAGCCGCAGAAGATGAGCTGCCCGGGTTGGCTCAGCGAGGTGGGACGCGCCAGGTGGTCCACCGACTGCGAGAGCAGGAATTCGGCCGCCTTGGGCTCCCCCTTGGGCCCCCCGTAGTGCTCGAAGGGGGGCGGCAGCGGCGGCGGCGAGGGCGGCTCTTGCAGGTAGGCACCCTCGGGCCGGAGGTGCTTGCGGGGGGCCGGGGCGCCCCGGTCCTCCACGCGCTGGTGCGAGTAGCTCCGCTTGTACTCGTCCAGCAAAGCCGGCTCGGCCGACCCCGGCCCGTCCATGGAGCGGGCGGCCTTGAGGCCGAAGGCCTCGCCCGGGCGCCCGTAGTCCTCCTTGGCCGTGCCGCGGTGGCTCAGGGTGTCCGTGGGCGTCTTGGGGACGCTGCGCAGCTTGGGGGCCGAGACCTGCTTGAAGAACTCCTCGCGGGAGCTCTCGAACTCGCGGGAGGCCGAGAAGGCCGACTTGAGGATGGGCGTGTGCACGTCCGTGTCGCCGCCGGACGACGCCGTCTCCAGGTGGCTCGTGCAGATGAGGTTGATCTGCGACATGGAGGTGGCCTGGTCCTTCTTCGAGGTGTCCAGGGTCCCCGAGACCTGCAGCTTGCGGTGCTGCTGCCGTGGCTTCAGACACCTCCTCCTGGGGGGGTAGGGGGGGGACAAGACAGGGTCACCGTGGGTTGGGTGCCACCTCCGGCATGGCCCCGTGTCCTCCTGCAAGGCCTGAGACTCGGGATGCCATGGTGACACTGGGATAGGGTGCCCAGGGGGTGCCAGGCGGGCAATAGCCCCCCATAATGAGTGACAGGGTGCCCAGGAGGTGCCAGGTGGGCAATAGCCCCCGTAACTGGTCATAGGGTGCCCAGGAGGTGCCAGGCGGGCGATAGCCCCCGTAACTGGTCATAGGGTGCCCAGGAGGTGCCAGGCGGGCGATAGCCCCCGTAACTGGTCATAGGGTGCCCAGGAGGTGCCAGGTGGGCAATAGCCCCAATAACTGGTCATAGGGTGCCCAGGAGGTGTCAGGTGGGTGATAGCCCCCATAAGTGGTCATAGGGTGCCCACAGGGTACCAGGTGGGCAATAGCACCCAAAGCCGGTCATGGGGTGCCAGGCGGGCTCCGGGCGGGCAGGGAGGGTGCTCACCTGCAGTAGTAGATGAGGAGGCAGAGCAGGATGAGGACGAGCAGGGCCAAGGCGCCCAGGATGGTGAGCAGGAAGATGGTGTGGTAGGTGGTGATGTCCTTCATGCCCGCAGCCATGGCCACCAGCCCTGGGGTGAGGGTACCAGGTCAGACATGGTGTGACCACTCCCCCCCCCCCCAAAAAAGGGAGAGCAGCACTCATGGGGCACATCATCCCCCCCCCACCCATCCCCTCACCCTGGGGTGCTGCACCCAGCCCTGCCGCCCACCCCTTCCCCTGCTCCCGTCCCCTCGGGGTGCCCAGCCCTGGGGGCAGAGAGGCAGGAGGGCAGCGGGCCCCGGAACGAGGGCGGGGGGGGGCCCTGGGGGTCACCCTACCTGTGTTAGGAGAGGGCAGAGCCGCCGCCCAGTAGCCCAGCTGGGGGGAGACGAAGGTCCAGTACAGCTGCCGGCCCTCTTTCCGGATCAGTCCCGTCCCGTTGCGGACCCACAAGCCTGGAGAGAGGCACCCGCCATCGCCACGCGGCTCCTGCCCCTTCGCCGGCGGCGGGCTGAGACCGCCCCCAAACTCATCACACGTGTGGCCATTTTTTTACCCACCGCAGCCGGGCCGTGCAACACCCCCCCCCCCCCCCCAGGCCCGCTCACCGCTCTTGCTGTCGAAGCGCCAGGCCGGCACGCCGGTGGCGCCCACGGGGCCGGCGTCGGGGGGCAGCGGGACGGACAGATGGACGGGGCCCGAGAGCTGCACTTCGGTGCCGTTGCCCGTGAAGAGGTGCACGCTGACGGCGGCGACGGGCGCC
>NW_020448659.1:0-6355 GCF_003343035.1 Apteryx rowi
CCAGGAGGTCCCCAACCACCCCAATGTGACACCAGGTGACACGGGGACACCATAAAGACCACGACCCACCACCACGGCACAACCAGGAGGTCCACAACCACCCCGGGGTGACACCAGGTGACACGGGGACACCATAAAGACCACGACCCAGCACCGCGGCACAACCAGGAGCTCCCCAACCACCCCAATGTGACAGCAGGTGACACGGGGCCACCATAAAGACCACGACCCAGCACCGCAGCACAACCAGCAGGTCCCCAGCCACCCCGGGGTGACAGCAGGTGACACGGGGACACCATAAAGACCACGACCCACCACCGCGGAACAACCAGGAGGTGCCCAGACACCCCGGGGTGACAGCAGGTGACACGGGGACACCATAAAGACCACGACCCACCACCGCGGCACAGCCAGGAGGTGCCCAGACACCCCGGGGTGACACCAGGTGACACGGGGACACCATAAAGACCACGACCCAGCACCGCGGCACAGCCAGGAGGTGCCCAGACACCCCAGGGTGACACCAGGTGACACGGGGCCACCATAAAGACCACGACCCAGCACCGCGGCACAACCAGCAGGTCCCCAACCACCCCGGGGTGACAGCAGGTGACACAAGGCCACCATAAAGACCACGACCCAGCACCGCGGAACAACCAGGAGGTGCCCAGACACCCCGGGGTGACAGCAGGTGACACGGGGACACCATAAAGACCACGGGAAGAGCCGAGGCCAAGCCGTGAGATGAGGCTGGTGCCACCAGGCTGCACCGACGCAGAAAGATGCCACGGGGAGACGCCGCGACGCCGCGGGGAGACGCCATGACGCCGCGGGGAGGTGACACGACGCCGCCGGGAGGTGACGCGGCGCCGCCGGGAGGTGACGCGGGGCCGGACCTGCTGGCAGATGCTGGCGTAGCGGGCGAGGACGTTGGCGTTCTCCAGGACGGCGAGGCGCGACGGCGTGTGCTCCGAGATCTTGAGGACGCAGCGCCACTTGGCGAAGTCGGCGCCGTCCTTCTTGTACTGGGCGCAGCGCTCCATCAGCCCGTCCAGGCCTGGGGACACCGCGGGGGACACCGTGGGGGACGGGGTCGCGAGGACGGCGGAGGAGAACACGCCGGGAGAGCCGCGGGGACGCAGGTGGCGTCAGGGAGGTGGGGATGGCCTTGGGGACGTGGAGGTGGCGTACGGGACGTGGGGACGGCCTTGGGGACACGGGGACGGCCTTGAGGACGTGGAGGTGGCATATAGGACGTGGGGACAGTCTTGGGGACACGGGGACAGCCTTGGGGACATGGGGGCGGCATATGGGATGTGGGGACAGTCTTGGGGACATGGGGACGGCCTTGGGGACACGGAGGTGGCATACGGGACATGGGGACAGTCTTAGGGACACGGGGACAGTCTTGGGGACGTGGAGGTGGCATACGGGACGTGGGGACAGTCTTGGGGACATGGGGACAGCCCTGGGGACACGGGGACGGCATATGGGACGTGGGGACAGCCTTGGGGACACGGGGACAGCCTTGGGGACATGGAAGTGGCATATAGGACACGGGGACAGCCTTGGGGACACGGGGATGGCATATGGGACGTGGGGACGGTCTTGGGGACACGGGGACGGCCTTGGGGACACGGGTGGGGACAGCAGCGAGGAACACGCAGGGAGAGTAATGAAGATGATCTTGGGGACACAGAGATGGCCTTGGGGACGTGGACATAGCACATGGGACATGGGGACAGTGGTGGGGAACACGCAGGGAGTCATGGAGAAGATCTTGGGGACATTGGGGATGGCCTTGGGGACATGGACATAGCACATGAGGACGGCCTTGGGGACACGGGGACAACCTCGGGGACNGGACGTGGGGACAGCCTTGGGGACACGGGGACAGCCTTAGGGACATGGGGATGGTATATGGGACGTGGGGACAGTCTTGGGGACACGGGGACGGCCTTGGGGACACGGGGACGGCATATGGGACGTGGGGACAGTCTTGGGGACACGGGGACAGTCTTGGGGACACGGAGGTGGCATATGGGACGTGGGGACAGCCTTGGGGACACGGGGAGAGCCTTGGGGACGTGGAGGTGGCATGAGACGTGGGGACAGCCTTGGGGACACGGGGACAGCCTTAGGGACATGGGGATGGCATATGGGACATGGGGACAGCCTTGGGGACACGGGGATGGCATATGGGACGTGGGGACGGCCTTGGGGACACAGGTGGGGACAGCAGCGAGGAACACGCAGGGAGAATAATGAAGATGATCTTGGGGACATAGAGATGGCCTTGGGGACATGGAGACAGCCTTGGGGACGTGAACATAGCACATGGGACATGGGGACAGCCTTGGGGACAGCACTGGGGAACACGCAAGGAGAGCCATGGACATGATCTTGGGGACAGTCTTGGGGACACGGGTGGGGACAGCAGCGGGGAACACGCAGGGAGAGTCATGGAGAGGATCTTGGGGACACAGAGATGACCTTGGGGACATGGAGACAGCCTTGGGGACACAGGGACAGCCTTGGGGACACAGGGACGGCATATGGGATGTGGGGATGACATATGGGACGTGGTGACAGTCTTGGGGACACAGGTGGGGACAGCAGTGAGGAACACGCAGGGAGAGCAATGAAGATGATCTTGGGGACACAGAGATGACCTTGGGGACGTGGGGACAGCCTTGGGGACGTGCACATAGCACATGGGACATGGGGACAGCATTGGGGAACACGCAGGGAGAGCCATGGACATGATCTTGGGGACAGTCTTGGGGACACGGGTGGGGACAGCAGCAGGGAACACGCAGGGAAAGTCATGGAGAAGATCTTGGGGACATTGGGGATGGCCTTGGGGACATGGGGATGGCACATGAGGACGGCCTTGGGGACACGGGGACAACCTCGGGGACACCGGTGGGGACCACGCAGGGAGAGCCATGGACATGATGTTGGGGACAGCCTTGGGGACAACCCTAGGGACACGGGGATGGCATAGGGGACGTGGGGMCAGCCTTGGGGACACRGRGAYRMCMYYGGGGACGGTCACTCACCTTGGGTGGTGGTCTCACCATTGGTGCCAGCCAAGGGGACGACCCCCTTGTCCACCTGGGGGGGGGACAGGACACTGTCACCGGGAGCTGGCCTGGCCCCGTGGCCACCCGGGTGCCCTAATGTCCCCAACGTCCCCCCCCCCAACGTCCACCTGTCCCCCAACATCCCCCCCCGATGTCCTTGTGTCCCCTCAATACTCCCGTGTCCCCAACGTCCCCGCGTCCCCTCGATGTCGTTCTTCTCGTGTCCCCTCTATATCCCCCAATGTCACCTCCATGTCTCCATGTCAACGTCCCCTCAACATCTCCACGTCCCCCCAACGGCCCTGTGTCTTCTCAACGTCTCCGCATCGGATGTTCCTCCATGGTCTTCACGTCTCCATGTCCCCCAACGTCCCTGTGTCCCCTCGACATCCCCACGTCCCCCAACGTCCCCGCGTCCCCTCAACGTCTCCACGTCCCCTCAACGTTCCTGTGCTCCCTCCATATCTTCGTGTCCTCCAACGTCCTCTCGGTGTCTTCGGGTCTCCCCAACATCCATATCCCAACGTCTCTATGTCACCTAGTGTCCCCGCGTCCCCTCAACGTCCCCACGTCCCCCAGCATCCCCTCGATGTCCCGTCTCCATGTGCCCAAACATCCCTGTGGTCACTCAACGCCTCCGTGCTCCTGATGTCCCTGTGCACCCTCAACGTCTCCATGTCCAACATCCCCATGTCCTCTCGGCGTCTCCACGTCCCGTAACGCGTGTGTCCCACAACATCTCTGCGTCCCCTAACATCTCCATGTCCCCCAACRTCTTCCTGCCCCCAATTTCCCCTCAACATCTCCACGTCTTCCCGACATTTCTGTGTCCCCTCAACGTCTCCACATCTCCCAACGTCTCCATGTCCAACGTTCTTATGTCCCCTCAACATCTGCGTCCCCCAACGTCACTATGTCCTGTGTCTCCATGTCCCCCATCACCATGTTCCCCAACATCTCCGCGTCCTCCCAACATTCCTATGTCCCCCCAACATCTCCACGTCCCCATGTCTCCGTGTCCCCCAAC
Source organism: Apteryx rowi (assembly GCF_003343035.1). NCBI lineage: Eukaryota > Metazoa > Chordata > Aves > Apterygiformes > Apterygidae > Apteryx > Apteryx rowi. The sequence goes on from NW_020448659.1 coordinate 4,114, forward strand.
GTCCCTATGTCCTCTCTGTATCTCGTCCCCCAGCATCTCCTCAACGTCTCCACGTCTTCCCAACGTTCCTATGTCCGCTCAACACCTCCATGTCCCCCAATGTCCCCTCAACGTCTCCATGTCCAACATCCCCACGTCCTCTGTGTCTCCACCTTCCACAACGTCTGTGTCCCACATCTTCATACCCCCAACATCCCCTCAACATCTCCACATCTTCCCAACATTCCTGTGTCCCCTCAACATCTCCACGTCCCCCAACATCCCCTCAACATCCCCCAACGTCCCTTCAACGTCCCCATGTCCTCTCTGCGTCTCCACGTCCCGCAACACCTCCACATCCCCTAACATCTCCACATCCCACACCATCTCCACGTCCCGTAACATCTCCGTGTCCCACAACACCTCCACGTCCCCCAACACCTCAAAATCTCCACGTCTTCCCGACGTTCCTGTGTCCCCTCAACGTCTTCGTGTCCCCCAGCGTCCCCTCAACGTCTCTGTGTCCCCCAGCGTCCCCATGTCCTCTCTGCGTCTCCATGTCCCCCAACATCTCCATGTCACGTAACATCTCCGCGTCCCACAACACCTCCACGTCTCCCAACATCTCAAAATCTCCACGTTTTCTTGATGTTCCTGTGTTCCCTCAACGTCTCCGTGTCCCCTCAACATTTCCGTGTCCCCTCAACGTCCCCTCAACATCTCCGTGTCCCCCAGCATCCCCATGTCCCCTCAACGCCTCTGTGTCCCTCAGCATCCCCGTGTCCTCTCTACATCTCCATGTCCTACGCCATCTCCACGTCCCGTAACGTCTCCACGTCCCACAACACCTCCACGTCCCCCAACATCTCCACATCCCGTAACACCTCCGYGTCCCCCGCTGTCCCCCGATGTCCCCACGCGTCCCCCACCTTGATGCCGACGAGGCCGCCCTTGGCGCGGATGACGGCGGGGAAGGGGCGCCCGTCGTCGGCCTTCTGGTAGAGGGTCTCGTGGAAGAGGATGACGCCGCCGATGCAGGGGTCGACGCGCTGGTCGGCGGTGAAGAGCAGCTGCCGGTACCAGCGGCGGTTCTCCTCCGTGTTCTCCGCCCCCACCGAGCTCAGCCGCTTGGCGATGCTGCCTGCGCCGGGGACGCCCGCGTCACCGTCACCCTCGGTGGCGCCCGGGACGCCCCCCCGGGCCGTCTGTGCCCACCCCGGTGGCGTCTGCACCCCCTTGGTGGCATCTGCACCCCCTTGGAGGCATCTGAACCCCCTTGGTGGTAGGTGTTTGTAGGGTTCCTGGTGCTCCCCCGGGTCTCCCAAGGGTAGTTGGGGTCATCTAGTGTCACCCTGGGGTCACCCAGTGTCACCCCGGGGTCACCTGGTAACCCCTGGTGTCACCCAGTAACCCCCGGTGTCACCCTGGGGTCACCCAATGAGCCCCAGTGGCATCTAATGGCTCCTGGGGTCGCCCATGGGCACCCTGGTGGCACCCGTGCTGCCAGGGTTGGTGGTGCTCCCAGTGTCACTTGGAGCCACCTGGTGGCACCTGGGGTCACCCAGTGTCACCCTGCGGTCACCCTGGGGTCACCCAATGAGCCCCAGTGGCATCTAATGGCTCCTGGGGTCACCCATGGGGACCTTGGTGGCACCTATGGTGCCAGGGTTGGTGGTGCTCCCAGTGTCACCTAGGGCCACCTGGTGTCACCTGGGGCCACCCAGTAACCCCCAGTGTCACCTGGGGCCACCTAGTGTCACCTAATGGCACCTGGGGTCACCCATGGGCACCCTGGTGGCACCTGTGCTGCCAGGGTTGGTGGTGCTCCCAGTGTCACCTGGTGGCCTCCCAGTGCCTCCCAGTGCCCCCAGTCCCCTCGATCCTCTCCCAGTACGTCCCAGTGCCCCCCAGTGCCTCCCAGTGTCCCCAATCCCGTCCGAGGGACGCCTTGACCCTCTCCCAGTGCTTCCCAGTGCCCCCCGCTCCCCTCCCAGTGCCTCCCAGTGCCTTCCCAGTGCCATCTAGTGCCCCCAGTCCCCTCCCAGGGCCCCCCTTGATCCTCTCCCAGTACGGCCCAGTGCCCCCCAGTGCTCGCTGATCCCCTCCCAGTACTGCCCAGTGTCTCTCAGGGCCCCCAGTCCCTTCCCAGTGTCACCTAATCCTTTCCCAGTGCCTTCCCAGTGCTCCCAGTGCCTTCCCAGTGCTGCCAGTGCCTCCCAGTGTCACCTAATGCCTCCCAATCCCCTCCCAGTACCCTCCCAGT
>NW_020448660.1:0-1485 GCF_003343035.1 Apteryx rowi
TGTCACGTCTCAGCTAATCATCACAGGCCCGCTTGCTCGCTGGCAAGGAATAGGCCAGAGAAGACCTGGCATGAAGGGTGTGHGGGGTGGAGAGGGCCAAAYGGTCCAGCAAAGACTTTCCCAAAGCCCTACAAATGTGACCCACTTGGCACCAATCGTCCAGGGAGCCACAGGTCAGTWGGAGAAGTGGATAATTTAAGTATAGAGAGAGAGAACGTGACTCTTGAAAAAAATTCCCTGTTCTCAAAACATGTCAGTGGGTCAGGTTAAGCTGAAGTTTCACACCCATCACATCAGGGGTCTGCAAGAGGTTTTTTTGATTCGGTATGAGGAGGAGATTCATTTGCCAAATGTCTAGGGCCATTCACAAGGACGGGATGTGTCCAAGGCATCTTCTCAGCCCTGCAAGATATGGCATAGGAAAAAAAAAAATCACTCTTCTGGAGTGGCAGCTAGAGGCTGCATGGGGTACCTTTGATATCAAAAGCGATTTCCACACCCTCTGATTAGGCAACAGCGTTCCTCCCCATCCACCCCTAGATATGGTCTGCACAGTCTGTGGTGTCCAATGAGCAATTCAACTCAAGCAAAAGTAAAGACTCCCATTTTCTCAGCTGGAAGTGCTCTGCACTCCTGCCAGGGAGCCACCAGAGAGGGGCTGTGCCACGAGAGGGGATGAGTCAGGAGCCGAGGTGCCCCCAGCATAGGCAGTGCACTCGGCAACAGGTGCAGTCTCACTGCACCCGAACTGGGTAAACAGAGCAGGGTACTGGTGACAGGCTCCATCAACAGCCCCCGGGGTGGTGAGGGGACCAACCAGGTCCAGGGTACATCCAGAGGGGCCCATCTGGAGCAGCATAAAACAAAAACAAAGACAGGACTGGCGACAGGTACACCTACAACATAGCTCCAGACAGGGCTCAGGACCCTAGCTAGAGCTTAAGGAGAGGCCTTGGAGCAAGGGGCAGAGGGTGCGTGAGGGCAGGTCCCCTGTGGGGCTGGTCAGGGCAATTGAAGCCTATTAGTGCATCCAGGGCCCTGACACTCCTAGGGGAGATGCTCTGCCTGACTTGTTATTCCCAGGCAAACCAGGAAAAATGGACTAGGGATGTGAAGGCTGAGAGAGCCTTGGCTGCAGTGGCTGTGGGATGGTGGAGATCCAAACCTGGAGAGCCAGGAGAAAGGCAAAGAGCAGCACTACAGCCCTGGACATCCAGAGAGCAGATTTTGGCTTGYTCAAGGCTCTGTGTGGCAGGATCCCACATTACACCACTCTTAGGCAGGGCCGTAACTGAGTGCAGGGCTCAGCCACACAGCAGCTTGTTGGCACAGGACTGCTCCCTTTCATCACCCTTCCTCTCCATTTTCCCAAGCTTCTTCCTCTCTGATTCACCGGGATCCCTCTTCTTCCCTGCCTTTGGCCCTTCCCCTGAACATCACAGAATAAGCTGTCACATTCCCACAGTCTCCTTACAACATCCCAAG
>NW_020448660.1:3860-5558 GCF_003343035.1 Apteryx rowi
GTGGGGCTGGTCAGGGCCGTTAGGGCATAATTATGAACTCAGAGCCCTGACATACTGTGAGCTCTGGGTGCAGGGCAGGGCTTTCCTGAGCACTTTCCTCAGGGCCTCCCTGACCTCCCTGTTCCGCAGCCTGTAGATGAGAGGACTGACCRGGGGTGTGAGGATGGTGTGGAAAAAGGAGACCACTTTGTTGAGATGTCTCAGACTGGGAGCTCTGGGCAGCATGTAGACAATGCTAGGGGTGCTGTAGAAAACAGTGATGATGGTGAGGTAGAGCAGCAGGTGGGGAAGGCCTTTAACGCACCTTATTGTGTCTGTGTTCTGTCCAGGAGCCAGCTGCAGGAGCAGCTCTGGGAAGGGGCACATCAAGGACACACCAAAAGTAGATGTGTATGCAAGATGACCAGGAACCACACTTCACCCAGGTGCTTTCATTGTAGSCAAATGAAAGTAAAGGAAGAGGACATGTTCTGGGCTTTTATCCCTGTTCCAGATACTACTGCATTTTGCCTGAAAGAGTCTTCTGCTAAAAATATAGGGAGACCACTAGAAGTAAGAAGCAACAGCAATCCTAAACACTACCACCTGGAAGAAGGGCCACAGGGCTAGAATCCTTCACGTTGATTTGTTTTCACCTACATCAGGAAGTTATCCTCAATGCGCTCCAGAAACCTCCTGRACTGCTTATGCCGTGCTGTGTTGTGCCTCCAACAGCTATCAAGGTGATTCAAGTCCGCCATGAGGACCCGGGCCTGTGAACATGAGGCTTCTTCCAATTGTCTGAAGAAGGCCTCACCCACTTTTCCTGATCAGGTGGTCTGYAGCAGACACCCACCACAACATCATCCATGTGGGTCTGCCCTCTAATTGTGACCCATCAGTTCTCACCTGCTCATCATTCTTCCTGAGGCAGAGCTTCATGCRTTCCCGCTGCTCTCTCACATAAAGGGCAACATCCCCTCCTGGTCCAGAACTATGGCCCTTCCCATACCAGGAACCCAGACCCCACAGTTTCTCCAGCRGCTGGTTTGGACCACCTTGTCCCTCCAGTAGACAACTCACAGACCCTCCGGGCTCTCCAATAAACAGCACACACTTATGACCTCTCTGATAACCGGCTCCCAAGCCTCTTACCCTACTCACTGGCTAGTCTGGCTTGATGTTCACCGGTAGTTACACACACTGACATACACACCCACACAATATGCACACACTCCAGTCTCTCCAGCTGCTGGCATCCCAGGCACATCAGCCCTGTGACTCCCAGTCCCCCGTGGCTGTCACTGGGACCTCCTTACACACACGTGCACACAGAATAAAGAGCCCCCTCACCCTGGAAAATGGCCCGACRTGTGTACTGACCAGCAACCTGTTTACATGTCATCAGTTCCTTTTATCCCATTTTTCCTCGATTTTCTCATGCATCTATCTCCCCAAACCACCTTAACCTCTCCCTTTTCCCGCCTTTCCTCCTTCTCTAAACACCCCATAGTAAGTCTTGCATAATCCCAAAATGTTCTTCCCAGCATCCCAGAATAAGTCCTACATGCTCAGAGGCAGTAAACCCCATCTGCAGTGTGCAATGCCATCCTGGGAGGCCCTCCCGTTGACCCATCTGGGTGAGTCTCTCACATGGATAGGCTGGGCCTGTCTCTGACTGAATATTTCTCCCCTGGAGTTTTTAATCGTTTCTCTGAA
>NW_020448661.1:0-1094 GCF_003343035.1 Apteryx rowi
CTGCCCCATAGGGACCCCCAGACCCCCATAGGGCCCCCCCCCACCTGCGCAGGACGTGGTCGGGCGGGGCTCGTCCCGGCGCCAGCCCCATCTCGCCCTCGGCCCAGCGCCGCAGCGTCGCCTCGGCCCGCGACATGGCGGCGGCACCGGCGGCAGCGGCAGCGGCAGCAGCAGCAGCAGCAGCAGCAGAACCCGCCGCCACTGGCACCGGAAGCGGAAACGGCCCCGCGAGCGCGCGCGCGCGCACCGCGGAACGACGGGTAGCGCCGGCGCGCGGGGCACCACGGGAGGTGTAGGCGGGGAGGGGAGGCCGCAAGGCACGCCGGGAGCTGTAGGCTGGGTGGGCCACAGAAGCGCGCTTCCCGCGCAAGGCACGACGGGAGCCGTAGGCCGCGCGCAGGGCATGCCGGGAAGCGTAGTTTTAGCACGCCGCGCGCCCTGTGAGGTGGTATTTCCGCGCAAGGCACGACGGGAGCTGTAGGCCACGCGCAGGGCGTGCCGGGAAACGTAGTTCTGGCACGCCGCGCGCCCCGTGGGGGGGGGTCTAGCTCCGCGCAAGGCACGACGGGAGTTGTAGGCTGCGCACCGCAAGAGGTGCTGGGAGTTGTAGTCCGCAGCCCCCCCAAAGCCTAGAAACCCCCCCCAGAGCACCCCAAAAAAGGGACTGGGGGGCTGTAGCGCACCCCAAAAAGCAACCAGGGGCTCGGGCCCCCCCCAAAACCACCCGGGGGGGGGTGTGGTGCCCCCCCCCAAAACCCACAGGGGTCCCTCAAGCCCCCCCAAATAACGAGGGACACCCCAAAATGGGCACGGGGGGGGCAAGAGGCACCCCCAGAATGTAGATGGGTCCGAAAGGGACCCCAAAATTGGGGGGGATGTGGGGTGCCCCCAAAAATCATCTGGGGAGGGCCTCAGAGTGGCCCAAACCAGTCTGGGGGGGGCTCAGGGGCACCCCTAAAAGCACATGGGGGCTCAGGGCACCCCAAAATCCCTGGGGGGGGGCTGGGGGCCCCCCCAAAAAACGCAGGACACCCGGGGTGGGGCTGTCGGCACCTTTATTGCTGCTCGCGGGGGGCCCCCCCGAAGCCCCCCGA
>NW_020448661.1:3654-5573 GCF_003343035.1 Apteryx rowi
CATGGGAGCCGTGCTGCTTGGAGAGCAAAGCACCATGGGAGTTATGGCCTCCGTGCCGCAAGGCACCATGGGAGTCCTGCACCTTCAGCCCCGAAGCATCATGGGAGCCGTGCTGCTCAGACTGCAAGGCATCATGGGAGTCATGACTGCTGTGCCGCAAGGCATCGTGGGAGCCATGGCTTCCATCCTGCAAGGCATCATGGGAGCCAGGTCCTCCACGCTGCAAAGCATCGTGGGAGCCATGCGGCTTCGTCCCCAAACCGTCACGGCAGCCAGGGCGTCCGTGTTGCAAAGCATCATGGGAACCGTGGCTGCTGCACTGCAAGGCATCATGGGAGTTGTGCTTCTCAGAGTGCAAGGCATCATGGGAGTCATGGCCTCCACACTGCAAGGCATCATGGGAGTCATGGCCTCCACACTGCAAGGCATCATGGGAGTCATGCGCTTTTGGCCCCAAACTGTCATGGCAGCCAGCGCTTCCACGCCGCAAGGCATTGTGGGAGGCATGGCTGCTGTGCTGCAAGGCCTCATGGGAGTCACGGTCTCCCTGCTGCAAAGCATTGTGGGAGTCATGTGACTTCGGGCTCAAACCGCCACAGCAGTTGGCTCCTCTGCGCTGCAAAGCATCATGGGAGTCATGGCCGCTAGGCTGCAAGGCAGCATGGGAGCGCTGCATCCTCAGCCGCAAGGCATCATGGGAGCCACAGCCTGCACAGCACAAGGCACCATGGGAAGGGCGTGGCTTGGGCCCCAAAGCACCATGGGAGCCACACTGCCTGCACTGCAAAGCATCATGGGTGCTGTGGCAGCCATGTTGTAAAGCCACAGGGGAGCTCCGCTTCTTGGGCTGCAAAGCATCATGGGAGCTGCGGCCCTGGGGCCGCAGAGCATCATGGGAGCTGTCCCTCGGGGGCCGCAAAGCATCATGGGAGCCACAGCCCTCTGCGGCACCCTCCCCTTGCAAGGCATCATGGGAGTTGTGGTCCCAGGGTCGCCCAGCATCATGGGAGTCACAGCTGCAGGGCCGCAAGGCATCATGGGAGCTGTCCCTCGGGGGCCGCACGGCATCATGGGAGCCGCGTGCGCCCAGGTACATCTTTGGCCGCAAAGCATCATGGGAGGCGTGCTCCCCTGGGCGCGCCGCTCGCCGCAAGGCATCATGGGAGCCGCATCTCTCCAGAGGAGACTCGCGCCGCAAAGCATCATGGGAGTCGTGGCTCTCCAAGGACGTCAGGTGGCACAAAGCATCATGGGAGCCGCGCTCACCGTGGGAGGGCTCACGCCGCAAAGCATCGTGGGAGTCGTGTCTCTCCAGGGAAGACTCTTGCTGCAAAGCATCATGGGACTCACGCTTGCCACAGGACAGCTTGCGCCGCAAAACATCATGGGAGTTGGGCCTCTCCAAAGGCATCATGTGCCGCAAAGCATCATGGGAGCCGCACTTGCTGCACGACAGCTCACGCCGCAAAGCATCATGGGAGCCGCGTCTCTCCAGGGAGGACTCTCGCCGCAAAGCATCATGGGAGCCACGCTCGCCACGCGACAGCTCGTGGAGCAAAGCATCATGGGAGCCGCATCTCTCCAGGGAGGACTCTCGCCGCAAAGCATCATGGGAGCCACGCTCGCTGCGCAACAGCTCATGGCGCAAAGCATCATGGGAGTTGCATCTCTCCAGGGAGGACTCTTGCCGCAAAGCATCATGGGAGCTGTGCTCGCCATGTGACAGCTCATGGCACAAAGCATCATGGGAGCCACGTCTCTCCAGGGAGGACTCTCGCCGCAAGGCATCGTGGGACGCCCCGCGCCGCAAGGCATCGTGGGAGCTGGGTGGGGCCGCGCCAGGGGGCGGGGCCGCACCAGGCCCCGCCCCCCCGGCGGCCTCCATCTTCCTCCGCAGGCGCCACTGCAGCAGGATGTCG
>NW_020448662.1:0-1019 GCF_003343035.1 Apteryx rowi
CCCCCCACGCCTCGACACGCACCCCACACGCCTCGACACGCACCCCACACGCCTCGACACGCGCCGCCACGGCAAAGCAGCGCGGGCAGAGCCGGCATGGGGAGCGCACGGAGCAGGCAGGGCCCACGGGGACACGGGGAGGGACCGCGGGGACACGGCACCGCAAGGACACGCGGGTGAGGGAAGGAGCACGGGGACACGGGGACACGGGAAGGGACCGCGGGGACACGGCACCGCAAGGACACGCAGGCGAGGGAAGGAGCACGGGGACACAGGAAGGGACGGCACAAGCGTGGGATCACAGGGACGCACGGACGAGGCAGGGACCACGGAAGGACACGGACACAGGACGGGACACGAGGACACAGGGAGGGAGCGCAGGGACACGGGACGGGAGCAGGAGGACACGGGGACGCAGGATGGGACCACAGGGCCACGGGGACGTGGGGTGGGACTGTGGGGCCACGAGACGGGACACGGGAGGGGACCACGGGGACACGAGCAGGGACCACAGGGCCACGGGGACGCGGGAAGGGACGGCACAAACGCGGGATCACAGGGACGAGGCAAGAATCACGGGGGACACTGACACGGGACAGGAGCGCAGGGACACGGGAGCGCAGGGACACGGGATGGGACCATGGGGCCACGCAGATGTCGGATGGGACAGGAAGAACACGGGGACCTGGGGACATGGAATGGGACGCCAAGGCCATGGGGACATGGGAGGGACTGTGGGGACACACAGATGTGGAACAAGAAAGGAGAAACACAGAATGGGACCGTAGGGACATGGGGACGTGGGACAGGACTACGGGGACATAGAACGGGACCGTGAGGATTCAGGACAGGACCACGGGGACACAGGAGGGGACTGTGGGGACACGGGGACACGGGACAGGACTATGGGGACACAGGACAGGACCGTGGGGACACGGGGACGTGGGACGGGACTACGGGGACACAGGACAGGACCACGGGGACACAGGATGGGACTGTGGGGACACGGGGACACAGGA
>NW_020448662.1:3230-5665 GCF_003343035.1 Apteryx rowi
GCCAGTCCAGGGCGGTTCTGGTCACCTCAGAGCCAGTTCTGGCCAGTCCAAGCCAGTTCTGGTCACCTCAGAACCAGTTCTGGCCAGTCCAGTGCGGTTCTGGTCACCTCAAAACCACTTCTGGCCAGTCCAAGCCAGTTCCGGTCACCTCAGCTGCAGTTCTGGTCACCTCAGATCCAGTTCTAGCCAATCCAAACTGGTTCCAGTCACTTCAGAACCAGTTCTACCAGTCCAAGCCAGTTCCGGTCACCTCAGCTGCGGTTCTGGTTACCTCAGAGCTGATTCCAGCCAGTTCAAGCCGGTTCTGGTCACTTCAACATCACTTCTAGCTAGTTCAAGCTGGTTTTGGCCACCTCAGAACCAGTTCTGCCAGTCCAAACCGGTTCCGGTCACCTCAGCTGTGGCTCTGGTCACCTCAGAGCTGATTCCAACCAGTTCAAGCCGCTTCCAGTTGCCTCAGGGCCGGTTCTGGCCAACGCAAGCTGGTTCTGGTCGCCTTAGCCACGGTTCTGTTCACCTCAGAACCGGTTCTGGCCAATCCCACCTGCCTCAGCTGCAGTTCCCACTGCTTCAGAGCCGGTTCTGGCCAGTCCAAGCCGGTTGCGGCCAGTCCAAGCCAGCTCCAGTTACCTCAAAGCCCCTTCTGCCAGTCCAAGCCAGTTCCGGTTACCTCGGCCACAGTTCTGGTTGCCTTAGAGCCGGTTCTGGCCGGTCCAAGTCGGTACCAATCGCCTCAAAACCAATTCTGGCCGGTCCAAACCGGTTCTGGTTACCTCAGTCACGGTTTTGGTCACCTCAGAGCCGGCTCCAGACGGTTCTGACCTGTCCAAGCTAGTTCTGGTCACCTCAACCACCGTCCCAGGTGCCTCAAGCCCAGTCCCGGTCACCCCAGCCACAGTCCCAGGCACCTTAGGGTCGGTCCCGGTCGCCTCAGAGCCGGTTCTGGCCGGTCCACGCCGGTTCCGGTCGCCTTACAGCCGGTTCTGGCCAGTTCTGGTTACCTCAGCCACGGTCCCGGTCGCCTCAGAGCCGGTTCCGGGCGGTCCCGGACCCCTCAGGGTCCGTTCCGGCCGGTCCAAGCCGGTTCCGGTCGCCTCAGCCGCGGTCCCGGTCGCTTTGGAGCCGGTTCCGGGCGGTCCCGACCCGGTTCCGCCTCAGCCGCGGCTCCCCTCAGCGCCGCTCCGGCCGCGGCCGCCGCTCGCCTCGACGCCCATTGGTCGCGGCCACCTCCCCGCCCAGCTCCCATTGGCCGCACGCCGGGCCCCTGCTAACCCCATTGGCTCCTCCGCCGCTCGGCGCTCATTGGCGGAGGGAGGAGAGCCCGCCCAGTGTCGCGGCGGTCTCGCCTTCTCATTGGCTGGAGAGACGGCGGGAGAGGGGCGACTCGCCGAAGAGCCGCTCTGATTGGCCGGAAGGCGCGGCGCGGCGCCCTGCTCCCATTGGCTGCCCGCTGTGGAGCGCCCGCCTTGCCCCGCGCAAACAGGAAGTGGAAGCAGGTTCCAGAGAGGCCGCGCGCCTGCGCGCTCGGAACGCCTGGGGGGGAGCGAGGGGAGCGCGCATGCGCTGAAAGCGAGGTGAAGCCGCGCCGGGCAGCGCGGCCCCGGCCCTGCGCATGCGCCGCTCCCGGAGGCAGGGAGGGGGCGGGGCGGGCGCGGCGCATGCGCAGGCGTCCGAGCACCCCCCCAACCCGCTGATGCCACGTGACTCATGGAAAAGCCCCGGAGCCAAACTGGGATTTGCCCAGTATCGACTGGGAGCGACCTTGGCGCGGCCTTGCGGGGGGGGGGGACGGGACGCGGGGGGACTGGTCCCAGTATCCCAGCGCAACTGGGACCCGGCCATCACCACCCATCCCAGTGTCCCCAGTACAACCAGTATGACCAGTCCTGCGTCCCTCTGCCTGTTCCCATGCTCCCAGTGCGGCCGCTGGAACCAGACGCAGCGCACCCAGTATAACCAGTACAGCCAGCCCAGCAGCCCCAGTGTGACCAGTATAACCACTCCCGATGCCCCCCCCAAACCAGTCCTACTGCCCCCAGTGTGACCAGTCTCAGTGCTCCCAGCATAACCCATCCCAGTATTCCCAGTCTGACCAGTGCCCCCAGTATGACCAGTCCCAAGGCCCCCAGTATAACCCATCCCAGTGTCCCCAGTGTCCCCCCGCAAACCAGTCCTACTCCCCCCAGTATAACCCACCCCCATGTCCCCAGTGTGGCCAGTCCCAGTGCTCCCAGTACAGCCAGTGCCAGTGTCCCCAGTACAACAGGTCCCAGTGCCCCCAGCACAACCCGTCCCAGCACCTCCAGTGTAACCAGTACAGCCATCCCCGTGCCCCCAGTATAACCAGCACAGCCAGTCCCAGTGCTCCCAGCGGGAGTATTCCCAGTGTAACCAGTACAGCGACTCCCCGCGCTCCCAGTGCCCCGCGGGGGGGG
>NW_020448663.1:0-5700 GCF_003343035.1 Apteryx rowi
TGTCCCTTCATCCAGGTCATTGATGAAAAAGGTGAACAAGACTGGACCCAGTCAATCGCAATCGTTCTTTTGTCGATCACAACGCTCTGAGCTCTGCCATTCAGCCAGTTTTCAACCCACCTAACTGTCTGCTCATCGATCCCACACTTCTTGAGCTTACCTATGAGACCAAGCACAGTGCCCAGGGTGCAGGATCCAGAGGTGGTGTGAGGGACTGAAGAACCTCCTGTCAGCCCATCTGTGTGGGCAGGAATGGGTCTGGGGTTGTGGCTCACCAATGAACCTCACAGCTGCCTCCTGCAAGGATGCCCCAAGGTTCTCCAAGTACTGCAGGCTCTGGTGCAGGTACTGCTCCGCTCTGCTGCTGTTCCTCAGCAGTTGGAGACAGCACAAAGCCTGGGGGCTTGTAACCGAGCCTCCCCAGAAGGCCAGGCCTGTCCCTCCTCGCATTACCAGCCTCCTCTTCCTTCCTGTTCATGACTGCCAGCTAGAAGCTGTGTGGTACCGAGGTTCAGAGGGAGCAGAGGACAGAGTGTGCATTTCCTGAGAGGCCTGCAGAGCAGCAGAGACTGGGAGATGCCACCACAGCTGGGTCAGGACACCCTGTGTCCCCCTCATCTTGGCAAGACCCCAAGCCTTTCCCAGCCCAGAATGAGGAGATGCAGCTTGGGTCTGTCCCTCGCTGAAGGCAGAGGCAGCTCTGCCTTGTCCTTGGGGACACAGGAAGTTGGACCTCATGCTGACATGCAGTCAAAGGCTTGTCAGCAGCCCTTGCCCTGAATTGGTTCAGATGACTCAGTTTGGGCTTCTCAGGCTGGTTTAGAAGGCCCTGGGATGCAGAGGGTTTCAGAGCCTTCCCATCAGCTGCATAAAAAACACAAAGGGGTTGGGAGTCCCCTTGTCCAGGCAGAAGTGAGCACAGCATGGATGTCTGCATGCAAGCTCTTGGTCTATGCTCCCATTATAATCAGTGGAGAAGGAGGGTGAGAGTCAGTTGGCCACACAAACACCTGGTGACATTTGAAGAGACAGAGGTGCTCGAAGGCGTGTGCCAGTGTCTGCTTGCTCTGATGGAGTAATTGGGACACGCACATCCTTCTAGAGCATGAGGTGGGGGCCGGGTAGGGAATTGCCTTGGCCACCTGCAATGATACTAGATGCCCACTGCTACCAGAGCTCCACTCACTAGGAAGCTGAGACACATGCAGACCCAAACATTGCAAACAGTTGATGTCATCCAGTGCAGGCACTTGATTCAGTGACACAGAAATAGGTCTGCAGGGCCATGTCGGATGCCTGTGGTGTCCAGCCCATCCACATGTCTCTAGCAGATACACCACAGGACCTCTAGGAAAACCAGGCCCCTTTGGAGTGTTTGCTGGACAAGTGCCCCAGGGCATCTTGGGATTCCTACCAATGCCCAAACAACTGGATCCCACCACTGCCTTTAGGCAAAGTCCTTCCGATCTACAGCCAAGACTGCTTCATAAATGGGAGAGGCACATCACACCAAGGTCTCTGCTTTACTCTCTGCACTCTCAAACCCTTCTTGCTCCTCTCTGCCTGAACCTCTTCTCACCCCCCCAAGATGATATGAACAGGAACTGGGCTAATGATGACCTCAGGGTGCCAAATCACAGGCTGTCCAGGCCCAGGGACTTCTTCAGTGGCACCTTGTCCTGCCTGGAGATCAGTTCACATCTGTCACAGGCAACAAGGTGCTGCACAGTCAGCCCAGGCAGCAAACCCCTCTCCTGCCAGGGCTGCACAGTCCAGCTCTGTTTCTCCCTGGCCTTGGGCACTGCAGGCTTTGCTCTCTTAGTGGGAACCTCCTTTCACCATTACATTGCCACCTGCTATCTATGTCAGCATGGCTCTGCTCTGAAGTCGGACCATTGCACAGACAGTGTCCTTGGCTCTTGGTAACAAGTTTCACTATGATCAGTCTGTTCTCTCTGCCACAGCTGAGACTCTGTAGCCCAAATATATGCAAGTGCATGCAGCCTGGGGCACAGCCAGGAGCACAAGCTGCCACAGGACTGCAACATTGTTGGAATAACCGAGATGTGTTGAGACCACTCACACGACTGGAGGGCTGTTCTGGTAGGGTACAAGCTCTCCAGGAGAGACTGTCAGGGAAGACAAGCAGGGGGCATGTCCTTTGTGTGGAGGGTCAGCTCAGATGTGCGCAGCGCTTCCATGGGAGAGGCAAGGGTTTGGGTGAGTGCTTGTGGGTGAGCATCACAGTACGGTTGACATCATAATGAGAGCTACAGACCACCCAATCAGTGTGAGGAGGTGGATGCAGTCTTCATTAAGCAACGTGAGCAACTGTGGATCAGAGGCCCTGGTTCTTGTAGGAGGGACTTTAATCTTTCTGACATGAACTGGAAGGGCAAACAGCAGAGTGCAAGCAGGCCAGGAGGTTTCTGGAGGGCATCGGGGACAGCTTCTTAGCACAGCTGCCTGACAGGCCAATAATCATGATGCTTTCTTTTATCTGAAATTTTCAAAAAGAGAGGAACTGATCAGTGGTGGGATAGTCAGTGTCATACTTTCCTACAGTGACCGTGAAAAAGTGGAGTTCCAATATCTGAAGGGAGTGAGGAAGGACAGTAGTGGAGCACAGACCCTGGACTTCAGAGGAGCAAACTTGGGCCTGGTGAGGGGAGTGGCGGGGGATGATGCCATGGGAGGCAGCACTGGAGGGCCCAGAAGCTCCCTAAAGCCAGGAGGTCTTTAAGTTCAGCACCTGCCAAGCACAAAAATGGTCCATCCCAATAGTCAGTAAAACTTACAGACATCTCAGGAGATTGGGTTGGCTACACTGGGAGCTCAGGAATGAGCTCCAGGGCAAGAACGCAGCATACTGGAAGCAGGAGGAGGGAGAGGCTGCAATGGAGAAATTCAGAAACATTGTCCAACAAAGCAGGGATGGTGTTCAGAAAGCCAAAGCTGCCCAAGGGTAGACACTTGCTGGGGATGTCAAGGGCATGAAGAAGAGCTGCTACTGCTTCAGCTGCAGTAAAAGGGCGAAAATGAAAATGTGGGCTCACTGCTGGATCGGGCAGGGAATCTAGTAACAGCAGGTACGGGTAAGTCTGAGGAGCTCAGTGCCTTCTTGGCTTCCGTCTTCGCCAACAAGATCACCCTGGCTGTTGTACGTAGAGTCAGGCCTCCAGAGGGAAAGAAAAACAACCACAGGTGAGTGATGACTGAGTGAGGGATGACTTGCATGGACTCAACCCATACAAGTCTATGGGTCTGGATGGGCTGCATCAGAAGACACTGAGGGGGTTGGCCACTATCGCGCTATAACGAGACCATTCTCTATCATCTTAGAAAGGTTGTGGAGATCAGGGGAGGTCCCAATGACCAGAAGAAGGAATATGTTGTGCCCATCCTCAAAAAAGGCCACAAGGACAACCCAAGGAGCTGCAGGCTGTTCAGCTGCACTTTGGTGAGGAGTGTTTCATGGAGTGARTCCTCTCRCATCACACTCCTGGGCACATGGAGGAGAAGAAGGTACCTGGGAGCAGTCAGTATGGAGCTACTGAAAGTAAATCATTCCTGAGCAACCTGATTGCCTTCATGATAAAAGGCCCAYRCTTGTGGAGGAGAGGAGAGGAGTGGATGTCATTTACCATGATTTTAGCAAGGTGTTGGACACTGTCTCCAAAAATATCCTTCTGTACAAGTAAGGCATTAGAGTAGGCTGGATAGACAACAGTGTGGGTAAAAAGCTGGTTGGATGATCAAGCTCAGAGGGCTTTTGTGAATGGGTTGTGCTTTACCTGGAAGCCAGTGACAAGTGGAGGATGCAGGGCTCTATACTGGGACTTGTACTGYTTAACACGTTCATCAGTGACCTGGAGGACACAACTCTCATCACATTTGCAGATGGCAAGTAATCAGGACAACAGTCATAAGGTTGAGGGCTGCCCTCCAGATGGATCTCAGCAGGAGGGAGGAATGGGTTGCCAGTACTCAGGAAAACATCATCACCAGAAGAGTAACCTGCTYCATCTTTTAAGCACCTTCCTTCAATGCCAACTCCCAGAAGCCTAGAAAGTGGAGGACGTACTCCTACTGAAGTCTGCTGATGGAAATTGGTGTAGTTGTCTTCCCAAAGTTACCAAAACACAAGATGCAATTTAGCTTCCTTATTTGTTAAAGGTTTGGCCCTTATGAAGAAAGAACTGACACTGTAGTTAAGGCATTGACTGTAACCCCTATCTTTTGCAATGGCAGACTGTCAGAAGGCATGCTATTGGTCAACAGATCTTGATTGCCTTGTACATGGCAAACATTCCATATGCTTGACTCAGGATATAAATAACTATCTCAAAATTGCCAGAATTTTCTCCCAGGCAAAATTATTCATCTGTCTAAAAAGCCTGTGTGTCTGGAATGCAGGGAAGGCTGGGTCTGAGTGAATCTCTTGACTCAGAAAACCTTTTGGACAAAACTTTTCCATGATGTTTTCTGCCGCAGCAAATTCTAGAAGATTCAGGTAGGGTGCCCTTGTGATAACGGTATCCATTGGATTGGGAAAGCACAGCATTCAGGTGCTTCATGGATACATAACTGAACAGGAAACTGAAAAAGGAAAACTACTGATAGGAAGAGCTCTTTGGGAGATTTGCATGGCATACAGCTGGTGTTGCAAGCAACAAAACTGGTGCCTGCGCTGGACCATTCTGTAATAGTGTATTAAATGTAGCTTTCAATGAGACTCCAGTGTCCTCCCACCGTGCACAGACATGTGGAAATTCAGAAACATTGTCCAGTGAAGCAGGGATGGTATTCAGGAAGTCAAAGCTCCCCAAGGGTAGACACTTGCAGGGTATGTCAAGGGCATGAAGAAGAGCTGCTGCTGCTTCAGTTGCAGGAAAAGGGTGAAAAGGAATGTGTGGACTCACTGCTAGATTGGGCAGGAATCTAGTAACAGCAGATGCAGGTAGGTCTGAGGAGCTCAGTGCCTTCTTTGCTTCCATCTTTGCCCACAAGATCGACCTGGCTGTTGTACCTAGAGTCAGGACTCCTGAGGGGAAAAAAACAACCACATTTGGGTGATAACTGAGTGAGGGATGACTTGCAAAAACTCAACCCCTACAAGTCTATGGGTCTGGATGGACTGCATCAGAAGACACTGAGGGGGCTGGCTGCTATCACTGCAAGGCCATTCTCTATCATCTTTAAAAGGTTGTGGGGAACAACGGAGGTCCCAAGGACCAGAAAAAGGAGTATGTTGTTCCCATCTTCAAAAACGGCCACAAGGACAAACCAGGGAGCTGCAGGCCATTCAGCCTTACTTTGGTGAGGAGTGCTTCATGGAGTGAGTCCTCTCACATCACACTCCTGGGCACATGGAGGAGAAGGTGGTGCCTGGGAGCAGTCAGCATGGATTTACTGAACGTAAATCATTCCTGAGCAACCTGATTGCGTTCATGATAAAAGACCTGTACTTGTGGAGGAGAGGAGAGTAGTGGATGTCATTTACCATGATTTTAGCAAGGTGTTGGACACTGTCTCCAAGAATATCCTTCTATACAAGTAAGGCATTACAATAGGCTGGGTAAACAGGGTGGGTAAAAAGCTGGTTGTATGATCAAGCTCAGAGGGGTTTTATGAACGAGTTGTGCTATACCTGGAAGCCAGTGACAAGTGGAGTACACAGGGCTCTATACTGGGACTTGT